>NW_011967238.1:870916-950736 GCF_000949405.1 Vollenhovia emeryi | reverse complement strand
TGCCAGGCGAGGGATGGGGACGCGAGACGCGGGAGCGGCGACGTAAACCACTCGCCGGCAACTGCGCGCTGTCCCCCCCTCCCCCCCTCGCCAGGCAATATCGATCGCCGGGCGGTCACATCTCGCTACGCGCTCGAATTGGACAGTGGGCAGGGCAAAGACGACGATTTTCAATAATTTTTTTCTCGATAACTACTGCGAATTTTGCAAAATAGTATAGGACTTTTCTATTCAGTTTGCCCCGGTCTATCTGCCATCTACGGGACATACGGGTATTAGGACACACCCTGTATGTATATATTCTACGAGTGTAGAATTTGTTTTATTAAATTTTACCACTGGTGACTACGAGGACACTCAAGCTCGTTATTTTATTGCGTTTATTCCTATCGACTGAATCACTTTAATTCGCAAGATTCCGTAGTGCAAAAATTAAGAATTTCACTGAAAAATAATTGAAACGCTGGCAGCTTCAGTGCAGACTGTCTGTTGCCTTAATTACGCGCGGGATGATACAGAGAGATTCCGCTTCGGCAGCCCCCGTGATTTCCAGTGATAAAATAACACGAAGATTAACTTGAAAAATTAAAACTTAAGAGCTCTCCTTGCGGTACCTCTGGCACTTGAACGCTTAAGCGGTTGCGAGCTCTTCGGTTACATCTCTGAAAGTTTACCGGGAATCTCGTGATTATGAAACAGGCGTTTACAACGTGTCTGACTGCAAGCGCTTCCACTTGACGACGTCGCGAGATAATTCTAGCTTTGTTAAGCGGCGTTCTAACGAACTTGATGTTTCGAGTACGCTGCTAACGACTAAAACTGCATAATAATTGTGCCAAGTGGCGTTTTCAGAACTTTACGTATTTTAAAGTTTCGGATGCTACGTGTGGCGAGGCGGATAATTTATGCCGCAATTAAATAAACTGCGACAAGCATTATTATTCGATATTATAAAACGACGAGGGAGCTACTTGCGCCCGGTAGTATCTAATAAGAAGGGATAAAGGTCCAATCAAACTTCCGCCAAGTAAAAGACGTCCCCGTTACACGGCACGTCTGCAAACTTGGGCGGCTTAATTTCGATTCGTTCTATATTTCTTCCACGTGCGCTCTGTCGTGATAACCGCGCGAGAGTCGCGACGTGAGTTACGACGAGTCGCAAAGAATAAGCCATCGAAAGACTTTTCTCGCGCGGTTCCGTTAACACCATTTATCTTTTCGCGCAATTTTATCTCGCGCGAGTAGCAGGGGACAGCTGACCGGCGTCATCAGCGAAACTGAGCGGGCAAAAATGATGATGTGCGGATTCTCCCGTGGGAACGCCGCGTTTTAACACTCTCGGCCGTGATGAAGGGCGTCATCGCGCCCGGTCCCGCGCTGATTATCCGCCGCGTCTGCGAAACTCTTCCCCGAGTCAGCGGGATGAAAATTCCCTTTGCACGGTCCGCCCTTTGTGCGTAAACCGGTGGCTAGAAAACGCATCTAGTTAAAGAGACGCTCTCTTTCCTCTCTCGCTAGCTCTCGTATAATCGCAAAAAACTCGTGCGATTCTCATTTTATTTACGTTGTTGCGAAATGTATGCGTAGTTTCCCGCGAAAATATTATCGTTGCTCGTAATCAGTGCCAACGTGAAAGTTGTTTCATGATAAAAAAAATAGTTACATTATTTTTTCGAGCGGACGAATTGAGAAACCCCGGGATGAAAATGTCACCGGGAGCGAAATGTCATACGCCGTAATATTCGAAACCGATACGTAACGCGCGGATTGAAAAGCGTATCGCGGCCATTTATCCAAAATCCCATGTACGGTAAACTGATGCAGCCAGTTTTGCATCGCGGCTCGCGGCAAGACACGTGTTTGATCACGCTATCTCGTCGAGTCGGCGATATTCATTTCCACGAGCGAGCGCGTGACAACGGCGAGTGTTGCGCGACCGGGGGAAAAAAGCCGGACTGCACCTCGTACGTTCATTTTTCATACTTGAATCCGACCTTCGTTGTGACGCGGCCAAAAATAGAGCTTTCTCGCCGAGAATTATCGGGCGGTGCGATTTTTGCAGCCGAAAAAAAGGAACAACGCGTCGTGCAATACGCATTAGATCCCGACCGTGATTGCGCGAACGTGCTTCGCGCCGAGAATAAAGGATTCTGAAGCCTTGCGTCCACGATCCAATAACTGTGTCCAAGTCCCGAGAAATGTGTAGCTAATCAACTTGCAGCTTTTCCGTAAAAGGTGCGGGTTGATTGGTTACACATTTCTCGAAACTAGAACTTGGGTACAGTTCTTGGATTGTGGACGCAAGGCTTTAAGGTGGAATCAGACTGGCGATTGCCGACTCGGATTGGATTGGATTGGGATTGGCGACTGACGATTGCCCTCTAGCCAATGAGAGTCAGTTAAATCGCTGGCTGCTTTGCTCTCATTAGCTAGAAGACACTCCCCAATCCAATCCGCGTCGACAATTGAGTGTTGCGGATCGCGGATTGCAATTCAACGAATCGGATTCGAGGCTGTCTCGTCTGATTGGCTGAAATGTGACTCTCAATCCGCAATTTCAATCCAGTCCATGATCCGCAATGCGTAGTGTGACACGGGCTTTAAGGCCGGTTCTACATCGGTCGTAGCGTAATGTCGCTGGGGTCGTAGACTGGTTCTAATTCAACGCTGATTGGTCGAATCTATGATTTGCGACGTTTGCGACGTTGCGATACAATCATTGAAGAACCGGCGTTACGCGAGCACGCGATTGAAATCGTAGCCGCGTTTGATTCGGCTAAACCACGGCGATCAATTATTCGCCCGCGGATCGAACTCGATCGCCGTGTATCCGATAACAATCTGGATAAACGGACCGGACTTCTAACCGAGTGACGTGATCTACCTCAAATTACGTGAAATTGCAGCCGCAGCGTAATCCACGTCAACCGCGATTAGGTCGCCCACGAGTTTCTCGCGTGCACACGTGGGCGGCGACGTTTGAGCGCGCTGAGCGAGGTGGCGATTTTTCGACAGCGAAAAATCCACCACTGTTACATTTCCGCATGTCGTTACGTCCTAACGAGTATCCCGCGGGGCGTTAGCGTGTGTGTACGTACGTACATTGTGGAATTCTTGCTGTTTTGCCCACAGAATTGCATCGCGATTCACGGATTAATTGCGCGCGACGCCGTCGCAAGGAATTTTTAATCGTGCCGTAATAGTGAAAAACTACTTTCAGCGAAACTAAAAATGATTCCTTGCAGCGTCATCATTCCGATGGCGGAAAACTCGGCGACAATCGACGCTGTTACTGTTTTACTTAGTTTAACGAAGATTTACCGACGATATTCATTTCTATTATTTAAGTGCACTATATACACATCTTTGGAAAGGGAAATAAAGGAGGCGAGTAAATTGGTCAACTCAATCATTTACATCGCAACGAAAGTCGGGAAATGCACCGCATAGATTTGAGTAATTTTAAAAAAAATCACAAGCTAATTATTTTGATATGCATAGTCTTGACGCCGGTATTTGCCACATTTCGTTCAAAAGAATATGTACTGAGCTCTATTTGGCAAACTAAGAACGGCGAATAATTTTACGTTATTAGTTTGAGGAGAAAATGTAATTAGCCTGGATTAATACTAATTGGCTGCTGCGGACGCAGTAATGAAGGATTAGATGCGCGAAACCGCACGACTGCGGGACGCAGTCTGAGAGGAGTTCCGAGCAGAGCTGGCTGGTCGAAGGCGATTAGCGAGACTTCTTTTCTCTCTCGACAAAGCCGCTGTAACTGGAATTGCAGACTCCCGTGTCCGGGGGACTCGGGGGGGGGGGGGTAGTTAGGGTTGCCGCGAGTGGGAGGATGAGATCGGATGGAAACGTTCAAGTATTCTCGAAACTCGAGCGGTCCCGTAAACAATGCTTCCTTCCACCTTGATAACGTCAACCTTTATCGCACGCGTCGGCGGCTCAACGACGCGAATCTGCAGTTGAGTATTATGGTCCGGATAAAACTAGCGGCGAATAACGATTGTGCTCCCTCGTGCGCAACATCGCCTCCCGATAGAAGACGCAAGACTCCTCCGAGGAGCTCGCCCACTATATGCTCAATTATACACTACAAAGAACAAAGGAGCAAAACGGACGGCGGACAAAAGTTATTCTTATCTCTCAGTTGAACGGAAGAGAAACAGAGATCTCTCCAAGAACTTTCCTCGTGAATATTTGATACTTTGTAAACAGAAATTACTCACATTTAAAACAGGAATATTTAATATGTTACATTTAAAACGTATATTTCTCTACACCGCACACGATATTATTTCGCGAACGGAAATGACTTTACCACATTTAAAATAGCAATGCGTGGTATATTTAAAATAAGAATGCGCCATATCTATTTTATATACGTATACGTTTCTCTGTAACGATATTTTCCATTGAACTTTTCGTTAACTCGTACGTCTCTTATCGGGCTCCAACATCCGTGCTCCTCTATTTCTGGCAATTTTCTATTTCTGGCGCGTAGGCAGGAAGCAAAACATTTCCGCAAAACGGAATTGGCACGGCAGATTCCATCTTATCGGATAACAGCGCATTAAACCCCGCGGAATGCGCACGTACGGAACGTTCTGCGACCAATTGCCCGTCCGTCGAAGCGCAACGTGGGCAAAACGATTTTCAGCCGCGCGGGAGCTTGCGCTCTAAGCGTCGCGTGCGGGAAAGAAAAATGGCTTTCTTGCGCCACGCTCCTTATAAATAACCCCGCCTGTTTCCCGAGCGCCGGGTCTGCGAGATCCTTAAAGTTTCTACGTGGTAACACACGCTGAACGATGATGTCACGGTGACCCAAGATGCCTGGTTACGCAAATACCTCCAGCGGCGGCGGCGCCGTCGTCAACCCCGCGAACATACCAACGTACGTCCGCCGCGTTGACGTCGCCGAGACGTCACATTGATATTCCGTCGCTGCAACAACGTCCCGCTCGCGTTCAACGAGACGTCGCTTCGCCTCGGCCACGGTTTTCCGCTGGCGAACAGCTCGTTTCGCGCTAACTCGCAAGGTAACGAGTCAAGTACCGTGGCACAAAGTGTCGCTGATTCGTTCGAGCGCGGGGCTAACGAGATCTCTGTGACGACTGGATCCGAGGCGAGAGAGAATGCGAAATGTGGAGAGCCAAGTCGCGACAGCGAAGAGTCGCCGAACGAGATCTCCCTCGAGAGTCGCCGCTCGTGGACCAACATCCTCTCCGTCAGTATCGCGAAACTTAAGCAATTAACATTAAGCCGTTGTCTATCTGGCACTCTACTACGCGCGGCATGCGCCGCCAGGTTCCCAGCATGGACCACTCTGGGGAAAAAGAAGACAGCAACCCTTTGGGGCCCACAATTAGTAATTATTTGGATTGTTCGTAACACTCTAATCTTTTACGAATTTTACCCCGCGTGACTAAAAAACGCAATTAGCTATTCTATCTACATATATCCAAGATTTTTAAGTGTCACTAATCAGTTCTCTCAATTAGCAACGTCATGTTTTCTTAACCATACCTGACATTTTTAATAATACCGAAAATTTATTGCGAAAAATATTACTTCAGCCAGGGTTTAAACCTGGACCTTCCTAGAGACCCTGTAATCAGTGACTGGCCATAAGGGAGTTCGTCAAATTCCTGTGAGTGAGAGAGAAACATTGGCTATCTCACTCTTCTACGATTCTACGATCGTAGAAAATCCCTGGAATTTGACGAATTCTCTTATGGCCAGTCTCTGATTACAGGGTCTCTAGACCTTCCTACACTCTGGGCGGGCGTCTCACCAATTCGACCACCGAGGCCTACAATCTCCCAATTAGTTCTGTCGACATTCAGTAACGCAAAGATAATTTTCAATTAAGAGGCACTAACCGAAATGTTAAGTTGCTTAACTACAAAAAAACGGTCAAAATTGTTCCCAGAGTAGAGTTACGGACAATCCAAATAATTCGATTACTAATTGTGGGCCCCAAAATGGGTTGCTAACAGTCTTTTTTTTTCCCCTCCCAGAGCAGACAAATGAAAGCGCACGTCCCCTTTGCTTCTCGTGGGCGCGCGGGCGCGCGAGACGGATCCCTCTTCATTATGCAACCCGTCGCTGGTCTACGGTGTAATTTATTTCTCTCGTTTGTTAGCTGAACGGCCCCGGCCGCGCCGCGCGGCGAGGAAGACGCCGTGGAGGAGCTCTCGGCGATGCGCAGCGACAGGGCTTGTACGTTCCTCGCGTACCGCGGCGCTTGAAGCAAGGGCGTGAATATAGGGCGTTTCGAAGAGCGCTTAACCCTTTGAAATATTGCAATTGCATCTTGCCGCGCGTGTCACATATCGAGGGCGCGGCACCGAGGCGCGAGAAATATCGCTCTTTGGAGAAAGATTGCGTTTCGATCCCGAGAGAGAGAGAGAGAGAAAGAGAGAGAGATACTCATCGAATCGCACCAGGCGCTTTGAATAAAAATTCCTTCGGCCGTGACAAGATTCTGCTATTTATCTCGAACGCGCTGTATACATATATGTGTCACGGTCGAAGCTTATACTGGCTTCTAAAAATCTGGCACATGTGGCGTTTTCACGCTCTATAAACAATGCCATTGCTTTGGGCGGTTAGCTAACCACGATGAATTTGTATAAATATGCGTGTTTCGCCACGTTGACACAAACAATAGCAATCTGCGCGTTTCTAAAATGTGAATTAATTGTTAATGAAACATCCAACGAAATTATCTTTCGCTTAACAAAGTTTAGCTGTCCGAATAGTTTTTCATTTTTACCCGGGAAAGGAGTGTGCTCTACTATTTATGCTTGTTAAATATAAAAAGACATTCGCGTTTTATTTAATGGGTACACAATTTTCTCGGGCAACTTTTGCGAAAATCGATGCGCACTGCTGTGCATCTGCCGGCACATCGCGTAACGTTGGAACCGCATTGGTTTCGTGCTCCAGTTTTTTCACGCTCGCGCGGCCGTGACGCGGGCTCTCGCCGTTAACCGAAATTCCTCAAACGTAACGCCACGTAACGAAAATGTTGCCAAGAGCACGCGGCATTGCGCGTTCTATTCATAGAGCCGACCGGCGGATGCCTCCGTTGCGCCGGACCTCGAGATGCGTCGGTGGCACCGCGACCGGCCGAAGTTCCCCCGCGAGTGAGGGCGACAGTGCGTGCGCTTGGCAGGACCGCCGAGGCCGCGGTGGTCCATGTGTTGCACGCGCGTATCTGTGCACGGTTGAACTTCGACGCACGTTCTCGTGTACGTGCACTTGGCAGAGAAGTTCTCCGGCGCGGAAATTCGCCCGGCTCCGCGTTGGCTGCCACGAGGTGAGAACAGCCGATCCGAGGGGATTGCGTGTCATCGTTGCGTCGAAAACGTGCGCGGATCCACGTACTTCCCCGTTCCCGTATTTGTTACCGTGGAGGCCGTGCTCGTATCGCGTTCGCCCACTCCCGAGGACAACCTGTCGTCCAGGCAGGGTAAAGCTTATTCTACAATGGGCGCGAAACGCAAGACGCTAAAGCTCGGTCTACAATGAGACAGAAGTCAGTAGTTAGAAGACATGAGCGAGCTATAAGCCTGTTATGAGATACTCACACGTCGGAACGCGGCGATCATAACGCCCGTATCAGACTACGGATTGAGACTGGGATTAGATTGAAATTTGACCAATCACAATAAAGTTTACTAATCACAAATTTAGTAACTTTTACTCTATTTGGTCAAATTTCAATCTAATCTCAATCTCACCCAAAACACAAGAAAAAAAAATGCGACTTCCAACCCCGGTCTCCCCTAGGTAAGCAAGGAAGATTTCAAGTGTGGACCTGGTAAGCTCAGTTGGAAGAGCATTCGCCCGGCAAGTGGAAGTTTACCAGGTTCGATTCCTGGTCTAGCCCGTTAATTGTCTCGCCGAAATTAAATTTAATAAGTAAGTAGCGCGTCTTAGCGCCTACCGCCCCGAAGACACACCCTTATTTATTACTATGCGTTCTCCAACAATTGTTTACCTGACGTTCGCCAGGGCACCTTCTCGACTGTGGGCTATAAGCCCAATATATATTGTTGATTGTGAAACTGATCGAAGAAAACCATAAGCGGAGAATTCGTAGGACTTGGATCGCGGGAATTCCAATGCGGAGATGATTGCGACGCGCGGAATGTTGATCGTTCGAAAATACGCGGCAGTATATCAAACGTAAAACAGCCTGCGGTGACAGCGGATGGAAGGTCACCGTATTGTGTGTCGCTCTGCCTCGCGGCGAAGTCATTCATCTATTTTCGTACGCGCGCGCGAATCCGGCAGCTCCTAGCTCGCGATCAGTCTCGTGCGAGCCTCGCAGCACGTCGCAGGCAGGAAGGAGGCGTTCGAGCTTGACTCGAGCTTGACTGAGCGCCGAGTCGAGAAGCGTCGGGTGGCTCTCGCGTCACACATTCGTCTGAAGCAACGTGACAGCGGTGACAGTGTGACACTGCGAGACACCCGGTAGACTAATTGCGAAATTTTCGTCGCGGCAATCAGTCGACGCGAGCCAGTTAGCCGCGAGTTCGCGTTAATCATTCATGGGCCGTATCGCCCATCTCATCTGGCGAAGTAAGTGAATAGACACGCGCGGACTAATTGCGCGAAATTCGTTGCGCCGCTTAATCGAGCCCTCGATCTAAATTACGCGATATTAGCGCGTTAAACGAGAGACTCTGGTATCCTTTCTGCGCTACGTACGGAGAACCTAGGAAACCTAGGAAGCTGAAGCGTAATTGATTGAAATGAATAATTTCTTGACCTTAAACGCAGCTATTGAAAATTCAACGGATAGTTTGAAAGCAGCCAATTAGAACGTTAAATATGCTAATGGCCGAAGAGTCAAATTCTTGGACATTTATGTGATTACGTACTTGGTCTTATATTACGCTGCGCGGAGTACACGGAGAGAATTTTTTTCTTAAAATCCATCCTGAAAATCGTGTGATCGTGGGACAACGTGGCATTTTGAAGAACTACGAGAGTTCTTTGAAAGTTTCCCAGTAAAATGTATACTAACTATAATTACTAGTGAAATGTATGGCAAAGTTTAAAGACTCTCATAAAATTCTTCGAAATGCCGTGTTGTTTCACGATTATAATATGTTCAGGATAAATTTTGAAAGAAAAGTCTCGCCGTGTACAAGATACAGCACATAATTGATAAATCTATAAAATATCTCATCTCTTTGAGCAACTAAGCTACATCGTTTTACAGCGGGACTCCGGTTTCCAATAAAAATAAAGATCAAATTAATAGAGTTCCAAAGAGTAGACGAACCGCAGAGTTGCTCTCGCCTCTGTAGTGCGTTATATATTGTTGACGTTATTAGCAGCGTGTCGAAAGAGCTCGTCGTTCCTTCGAGATTCCTTTGGCGATCTCCCAAAAACGCGACGTCGGCGGGGCTTCCGGGACGCGTAAAACCCGGCAAAATCGAATCGATCTTTATCGCGCGAGCGAACGGGGGCGAGGCGTGTTCGTTCGAAAAACCGAAGACCGGCAATTTCTCATCTCTATTCTCCCGCAGCTGTCCTCGTCCTCCTTTTATGCAGCGTTCACGACACCCGCGCCTTAATATTTATCGACGACCCATAGTAACTCATCTTCGCTCTCTGGCGTCCCGTTATTTAGCCTTTGTGGTGTAAAAGAGCCGTTAAACATGAGGAATATTTTTGCAGGAAAACCCGATCGTGCCGCTTTAATTTCGTCCGAGGCGAGATCGATCGGCGGGGGGGCAGCGTAGTCGGTTTCACTTGTGGACATTAATACGTTTGATCTTAATTTCAGCATTAGCGTACGCGCGTCTGTAACTCGTAATTCCCGTGAATGGATCGTATCTTTGTGCCGGCCCTATCTCGTTCCGTGCGCTATATTTCGACGGTATATTTGGAATAGCATTTCATTTTCGTCATCAAGCAGCATTGTGCCCGTCCTCGTCCTTTGAGCGCGACCGCTCCCAATCTGCGGGTTTATTATCTCTTTGATATCAGCACTCAATGGCGCACATTGTCGCAATAATACGCCTCATCTGTCTCGATAATCTCGATGATGTTTGTTTGCCGTTAAATTTTATATCCTACCTAACTACGTATCGCAAAATTACGCTTTTCTTGTGAAAGCCAAGCGGCGTCTACTTAGTAAGGATATATTTTATAAAAAGAGCTTACGGAGGGATCAAATATGGCGGCGTAGCAGTAATTGATTAATAAATTGTACACATTGTAAATTCCCGATAATAAATTTCGTACGGTACACGGAATTTTAAAGAACTTCATGATGAGAGTTTTCTGAAATTTTCCCGTACAGCTGATTAGTAAAATGTGTGGTAAAATTTCAGAAAACTGTCGTAAAGTTGTTGAAAATGCCATGTTGACCCACGATTACACGATTTTCAGGGTAAATTTGAAGAGAAAATTCCCTCCGTGTAGTGAATGTAATAAGAAAACATCTCTTTTATCTTCTCGTTGACACTTTTAGCCGCGATTTTTCATAATTGCTGAAATTAATTGGCACATTAATTAAACGAGATCGCGTGCGTCGCTTCGAAATGATTAAATCTTCCGAGTTTTCCAATAATTAATTAAAATGTATGTGAAAAGACTAATCGGGCGGCACAGGTTCGCATTTTAACTGACGTTCTTAAATAATTTCACGATGCAACGGGAGATATAACGACAGATCTAGCCGCTGGGAAAAATGCACGCCATCATTGTCAGAAAGTACTCTGGCTGCACCTCTCTACAATTGCCGATTGATTTATTACCGTGCGCATTGATATGTACGTAACGCCAAGCGTACAAAGGGAAATTTTAAAGACCCCGCGCGCTGCGTTTAATCGCCGCCGAATCGGGAATGTGTCAGCTTCTCGAAATCCACAGCGGATTTCCGAAACCGACAGTCAGCAGTCAATAACGCGCGCGCGCATACGAGAAGCTTTTGTGTTTCCGCTTCATACGGTATGTGTCCGTCCTGGAAATCGACGTATCCTTTTTTGTGGCGGGAATGTCACGATACCGTCACGGCACATGCGTCGAACTTTCGCAACGCCGGACAGATTTTCGTCGACAACCAGTCAGCGGAGTGTCCGTTACCGGGCGAAGACAAACGTAATTTGAAGGTCCCCCCTGTTGCCCGACTGACAAACGGCATCGACAACTCTTGCCGTGACCCGGTTTTCCCTTTCCCGTGATCGTACAAATGCTAGTTAATGAACAAATAATGCTGGTGATTAACTACAGATTCACAACTCATTATTGGCATATCAATAAAGGCTCGTAATTGAAGATGTGTTTAACATAAAACGATCGTTAAACACATAAAAGCCAAAAGTCGACTTGATTTGACTTTGCCACCGTTAAATTTTTAATAAATTTTTATAATTGCGACACGCAATAATATTACTTAACGATAACGAGCGTACTCGCCCCTGTAAGCGGTTTAAATATATCCGCAGCGTCGCCTTCGATCAAGAAGTGACTTAACGGATTACGGTTGTCCCATCTATGCAACCGCGATGCACCGAGTAAGCCGATAAGCCATCTCGACGAGTACATCGATCGAAAATTATCGCCAAAGTAACCGCAGCGTTTCGCGGTAGAGCGATCGGACAACGACTGAGATAATGGATTTTTTTTTTACGGATGATCGGATAGGACTTTTCTCTGAGCGAGCGCGTCGTCCGACTCGAAAATTCGCGAGGACCAGAAATCGGCGAGGCAGCCAGCCTAATCCGCCTCTTCCGACGACGCTTATATCTCCCGCCACGGTTCTGACCGGTGTCGAACTTTTTTTTCTGTTGCAGAGCCGAAGAAGGAAAAGACTGAACAGAATGCGAATGGCGCGATATCGCCGAATGGCGAGCCGCAGGCCGCCAATTTGGGCACGACCGGCTCGGCGATGCCGGGTCCGGCCCTGGATGCCGGGGACCAGCAAAAGCCGAACAGGCCGAACACCCTCGAGGCCAGGGTGACAGCCAGGAGGCTGATCTTGTTCAACAGTGAGTACACACTCGCGAGATCGGCGTACAAGCGTGCCGCGAGTATCGTCGTCGCTCAGAGAAAAGTTCGGCAAGGTCGGAACAAGCGATTCTACGAATGAGTTCGGCAAACGGATAGAGAAGGAGGGAGGGAAAGTTACCTAAAACTTTACTAAAAATATGCCTTTCAGATTTCCCGTATTAGGAAATTAAGACAATGCTAAAGAATAAGATATACACACGAAACACATATAATATATGTATTTAACAAATGCTATGTATATGATAAGAAACAATTAATTGTATAGACTATGTACCTCGGCGTTTATGTTGCCTGAATTATATCTTGTACTTTGTCCTCGCACATTTGTAATTCTGATCTACGGATCTGTATTACTTAAAAAGTTTCTCGTATGTTTTTCGACGTGTAAATAATCCACAAGTGCCTCAGCCAGCATAAACTCAGGTTTCGTTATGCAACTCATAGAAACCTTCGAAATAGAGTTTACTCTCCGTCCTGAGGGTCGTCAGTTTACGATAGCAAGCTATAATGCGCTAACTCGACGAAGAGCGATGGGCTCCCACGAAGTCGCGCTACATGAATTATCATCGAATAAACGCGGATACAGAAAACTCCTTTATTAGATTTAGTTGTCTCTTTGACGACGCTCGACGTTATTTACATATTTTGAATATTTTGACGATTTGAGAAGCGAAACCAGAGCAGGCGGGCTTAAACGTATTCTGCGAGAGAGCCATATCTATCTTATTATTATAAAATTATTCTACTCTCGGATTAAATACAGTAGCATTGAACGATATGACTCCGCACAAACGAGAACGACTTGTAGGTCCGGGCAAGATGTAACCCAATAATTTTTTATTTGATATGTGAATTCATGTACCGTTTTTCCACTTGTCCTGTGCGCCGGAATTCACTCTCTAAAAATCAATCAGTGGATCATCACTAAATACAATGAATATAGTCACTGATTTACAGCTACGAGTATACCACTGAAAATCGCAGTGGTTTTGTATTCACTGAACGCGATTGACTTTTAGAGAGTACATATATTAAATTAAAAATGATTGGGCTATCCACATCTTGCTCGGACCTGTAAGGCGTTCTCGTTTGTTTGAATCATATCGTTCAATGCTATTGTATTTAATCCGAGAGTAGAATACTTTTATAATAATAATTTGTTTGATTCATAAACACATAAAATTCTCCGATCTTTACATTCCGTCGATACCGTAAGTAATCGATATTTATGCATAAAATTTTCATTAGTGAACTCCGGATTGTTTAATTAAACTCTTAAACAATGCGCTTTAGAATGTAAGAGAAACTCAACGTGATATTTGAATTGGCGTTTAAGCAGTTTCGTATCCATTCTTTTTCGCCTTCATATTTTTTCGGAAGAAGAGGAAATGAAATTCTTCTTCACACTCGCGCACATACACACATACACGCATAGAAAGAAATAAAATTCTGAAGAAAATTTCTGCGAGAGATCGGAAACGCCGTTATTGTAGCGTCACGTATCCAGTAAAAGCTGACAATAGCGTGCATGCCCGGGAAAATATATTTATTCAAATGAGTTTGAAATTAATCGCGCACGCACGGAGCAAACTCGCACGATAACGTCGCCCGTACGTCGTCTAAAATTTTCGCGATAAATTTCGACCGGGCTGGAATCAAATATGTGTTGGTGATCAAACACGACCGGACGATCCCCGGGGTATGCGTGGTAGCCCAAGTATCTCGCCTGGTAACCGCCTGGAACTTGGTCCTTTTGTGTCAGAATTTAGGTGCGCGACATTATCAAATGGCCAGCAGCGCGAAAGCGCGCATCTACCGACTTGTTTAACATTCCAACCGATATACCGGCCGTGAGTGTAACGACGGGTCATTATTCATGAAAAACACGCCGGTTTTTTATCGAGTGGAATTTCCAAAATAAAGCACGCCCCGCAGCCGTTAAGCGGCAGCGCCAAATTAAAAATTCCGCCCGGCGTTCCGGACGCGACCGGCAACGCGGGATTTAATAATAAATAAAATTCGACGAAGCCCGCAAAAGTGTATTTCGCAAGTTCCACCTCTAACAGCTGCAACGAGCGTGAGCTCGTGGCATTCGTTCGTTTGCCAAAATATTGTTGCTCCTGCACCGCGGGATGAATCACGTTTCTCGCAACAACTGGCTTCGATACAACTTTATCGCGCCCGCTTCTTCCGAGCGCGTTTGGATGCGGCGATTTTTAAGGCAATTCTAAAATAATTATCTAGCGTCTTAACGCTAGGTAACAAAGGCGTCTTAATTTTGCGATCAGTCTTAGGTCAGTACTCGTAGTCAGGTCTTATCTTCAAGACCGTTTTAAGATCATCTTTAGATACCCCAATGAAATGCTCCATGCAGCATCTTTAGATAAATTCAAGACGATCTTGAATATAAGATCTGACCACGAATACCTGGAAACACTGACACTAAGAGAGAGAAAACAAACGATTAAACCGAGACAACAGAATAAAATGTGCAGAATAGTGGCGTGAGTCTAGGCGTACGTTTATCTCGATGTGATATTACATGCCGCGCTTTTCTTTCTGCTTTCAGTGGACAAGGGGGTGCTGGATCAGAGCGCCGACAATCAGCAGGTGATCGAGAGATGTTATCCGTTACCACCTCAGAATACCCTGATGCTGTCGGAGCTCCCAGAACCGCCGATTCCGTTGAGCGAGATCGGCCCTATACCACCCCCGCCCATGTTCAGCTCCCCGAGTCCCACTTTGCTGGCGAGACAACGGCAAATCCCGCTCTCGGACTGCGAGGACGAGGGTAAGTGTAATGAAACATTAATGCCGCGGAAGACAAGAGTATTGGAGCAATTAATTGGAGCAATTAATCACATGACAGAGGCTCATCGTCGCTTTATTAGAGTCTCCTGTGTTGGCACGATTCTAAGATGACCGATAAATCAACGCTCCGTATAGCCAGCAACGCGTGCTCCCGCCGTTTCTGTTATTCTGATTTCCAATATCGCGATATAAAGTTATAAAATTACGGCCACGGTAACGACGCGTATCATTATATCGAATTATTTAATACTGTTTATCTCATTACTGGGAATTTCATTCCGCTGTTAATTATCGGTTTGCGCTAATTGATAACCGCAATTTCCTATTGTATCGATGCACTTGTCTTCGTGATGCGTGCTTAGTTATTGACTATCGGTCGCAATGATTGTGTCGTTGAATATCCATAAATTGACTCCCTTCTCCAACGTAACGAGTAATTATATGAATCTGAAAGAGCAATCGACACGCCTGCTTATTATATAAACGTGTTTATATAATAATACATTTATTTGTTACCCGTACAAATCACCCAATTTGTTTTTAAATACATTTACTCGAATTTTTCGAGCTTTGATAAACAAAATAGCCACTCGATCTTCCTGCGCGCGAGCTCTTTAACTTCCACGCGTAAATCGTCAAGTAATCGCGCTTCATTGACTCGAGGCCTCTTGGTTACGCGAGTTTTCTTGCCGCTTGCCCCGACAGATGAGGAGGACGTCGATGTGAAGGAGGAGGACGAGAATATGTACGCCTTCAGGGTGTCGCAGCCAGACCCGGCGATCGACACGTCTCGTGTCGAGGAGATCCCGGCGAAGGAACCCAAGTTCCACGCCGTGCCGCTGAAGAGCGTCCTGAAGAAGCGGGGCTCCGGCAGCGGACCTGGCACGCCGCAGAACACGCCGACGCAGGAGAATAGGCCGCTGACGCTACGCCAGGAGCTCCACGCCTCGTTCAAGTTAGTGCCCTCCTGCGACTCGCAGCGTTCGATTTTACACATGCTCGAATATATCCATCGCTGCGGAAGCGTTCGGCAAGGGAAATCAGAGTCGCCCTTACCCCCAAAATATCCGGACGAGAAGGAAGTCACAAAGCACAGTTCAGAAATGATTAATGATAAAAGAAAGTGTAACGCGACTGCAGATTTTTATTGGGATCTTTCTTTTTTTTGCTAAAAAAATATAATTTATATAAAATTCAGGGCGCAAATGAGGAAAATTTGTGAGAGCGTTTCATACTTGAAAAATCATTCTTGACTCAACTTTGCGTTAAAGCTTTCGATAGGAAAATGTCTCTTTCGTAATGCATCACAAAATTGTTGGAATCGTAAGAGAAGCTCGTAGATCCTATCACTTTGATATAATACTTAACAAAACGGGGTCGTGATAGCATTCAGGGGGCGAAAAAGCCTGGAATGAATGCAAAGGTATTCGTGGATTCCTTTCGAACGCTTTCACACCGAAACTCGAAACTCGCCGTAAGAATCGGGCGCTCTTCGAGAGTCACCCGGCGACAAATTCGTCGGGATAATCCGCTTCCTACGTCGACGACTTTTCTCTTTAATTAAAAATCGTTTCCGTTCTCAAAAGCCCGCTTTCTCGCGGGTCTCTCTCTCTCTCTCTCGCTGTTTGATATCGAAAGCCTCGGAAAGCATCGGATCTAGAAGCAGGCTTCGAGTGGAGCACTGGAGCTCCACCGTGGTATTATTATCGACCTTAATGAACAGAATAAAAAGCAGACGTCGAAGAGCCCTAATTTTTTCCGAACGTAGTCCTTTAATTTCCCGTCTCGTTGCCTGTAGTTTCCTCGGCGGCTTACGTCAACTGCCCGAGGAAATAAATCTTTTGAACCACATTAATCCGAATTTATACAGTGGCAAGTCTCACTTGAAATATGATTTGGCATTAAGATGGCTTTAAGGATGTTAGAATATTAACACGTTGACATATCGGTGGTCTCAATTTTTCAGTGACATCCTGGTAATTACTCTCGGACTAGTGCCATCAAAATACAAAAATATATAGACATACTCTATTTGATATGATAATTTTAATAATTACCTAAATAACAAGGTAAAATAAAAGGTGCATAATTCATATCCCGCGGGGATAAAGTCTTATCGAATGATATCAGACAATACAATTTATCGTTATACATTTATGATAATGAAAAGTTTCTTATGACGTCACAAGAAGGCACGCAAATTGTTGGGGGGGGGGGGGGCAAGCAGCGTGTTAAGCGTACACGTTGTTGCTCGCAACGTTACGATGAGACCGGCAATGCGAGACGGGATTATTAAAGAGACGTACGCTCTCTCAGGCGAGTACTCATGGAATGTAATTCGTGCACCCATCATTAACATGTCAGTAACATGTCAGTCACTAGTAAAGCATCGTATTTTTCTTATGCTTAACCAGAAGGCCACCGTTGAGGCCTAGGATGAGAATATGGTAATTGGGCATTGGTCTAACTAAGCATGCGTGCAAACCGATGTATAATATATATACATATATGTACATATACGTATTATGTATACATATTGTCTTTACGTCTTTGTCTTACGGCGCGGTCGATCGCGAGAGAAGCAAAGTGTTGTACGAACCTCTCCTCCTCTCTTTTTTACTCAGTGACTCCCTTTCGCGAGTCACGCGAGCGCCGTGAGCATGGCAACGCGCGTCCGAGCGTTTTAAGCATGAGAAAACCTTAGGGAAACCCATGGAAAATCTCTCGTCTTACGCTTGCCACGCCGCACCATTCGATTACGCACGACACACCACGTGAGTCGAATATCGCGCGAGAGACGGCCGAGTTCGTTCCAGGTTTTTTTTTTCCTTTTCGCGCACGGAGATCCATCTCGCGAGTCCATCGGCCGACGGTGTCGCGACCGCGCAGTTTCACCTGCGCAATTTGCGTAAGTCGGATAATTACGGTGAGAGAGCAAGCGTCGGTTGATTCCGCTCCTGTGAGTACACGACTTTCTCCCCCTCGGTACATTTATCTTCAAGTTATTCGATTATCCCGATTGTATTTTGTGTGCCCCTGTTAATCCCGTTATACCAAGAAAAGCATGTAGCCCTTTCTATGCAGGGTGTCCCAGGAGGAAAGGTCAATATTCTGGGAGGTGACAGTATCGGTCATGTTAAGCAAAAATGTGCATATGAACATACGTTCCCCACTGTTTCCGAGATAGAGCTACTTGAATGTCTCGTGTATTCACTTTTCTTCTGCACACTTCACTCTCCATTCAACCCCATAAACAAAAATCCAATGGGGGCCGATTAGGGAAAGTGACGTTGAGGCGTTGCATCATAAATCGAGTATAATTAGGAGGAGCTCCGTCACGCTGAAAGTACATAAGACGCCGTGTGGCCAAAGGAACGCGTCTTCTAGTTGTTCTGGTACTGCATTTCACTGCAAAACGTGTCCACTCTAAATTCCGCGAAATTATAATGGAAAAAGGTGACTTTTCTTCCACTTTAAGTAAACGCGAAATTAAAGCGGAATTGCGTATACAGGAAATTGTCCTAATAATAATGTCCTGTATAAATAGAAATTTAGCACATTTTTTTCCCCCGATATATTGTAAAAAAGAAAATGTCACCTAGAAGACAATATTTCATTAGACCATGTTTTGTCTATTCGCCGCAGTCACATGCGGTACATTTATCGCGATAGTTACCGCGTCTATCCACTCCCATATTGCTCCGCAACAATTAGCGACGAAACTATTAAGCTTATTAAACTGTGTAATCGAGACGAAAACCGCCGAGTAACCGAGGCGACTGGGAGCTACATACTCTAACAAATTGAGCGACAAAAGAAAATCAGGTGCCATGGTCACGTAACTCTTGTCCGCTTTAAATGTGTGACCAGATCCTTTACAATATCCGTTATAATGTCTGTCTTAACCATTACCGGTATAACCATTACTGGTCCTACTTACATAAAGGATTTTATATAATGAATAAAGTGTCATATTAAGAATTCCACCAGTCATGCTTAAATCAAACGGACATACGAGAAACCCGTTTTAATATTGAATATCAGTTATAAAATATAACGGAAATATAATTGTTCTTTATACATAAAAAGGATATGTTTTGCAGTGTAGCAGAAATTCCACGTGATTTCGTCCTGTCACACGATCTTCTAAAATAACGGTATTTGCAAAGTAATTGTGCAACTGTACAATCAAATAGCTCTATTTCGGAAACAGTAGGGAATGGGACGTATATTCATATGAACATTTTTGCGTAGAATGACCGCTACTATGACCTCCCAGAATATTGACCTTTTCTCCTGGAACAGCCTGTATATTAAATACTAATTACCCTCTAAAGTTTTTGGAGTGAAAATAGAACCGTGAAGTGAAATGTTCGCTCTATTGGTGTAAATATTCACTCTAATGGAGCCAAATATTTGCTCGGATAGAGTGAATATTTCACCTCCGCGGTACTATTTTCACTCGAAAACTTTAGAGAGTACTTCTGCGATGTACCTGACCTTTAAATATGTTGTATGTAATGATGGATAAAACCGTTGTATTAATTATAATGAATATTACATTCTTGTCTGTAACTTCTTCTCTGCCGTACCGCAATTTCTGTAAGAAAACAGAGGAAAACTTACGAGCAAGATACTATCCCGTAATTTTAATTATAAAATTTTGTTTTTAATCCTGCATCTCTGTGGGAGTTACTTATTAAAAAAGTTTATGTCCTTTTTATCGATATTGAGTTAAAAATGTATATATATCTCACGTCTCTCTACACGAATCTTAAGCACGTTGCAGCAAGAAACGACAGTACTGCGGGAGCTTTCGTTCGTATTACATTATTGCAGCTTTGATGCTTTAAGCGCGCCGGCTTCTTAACTTAGAAAATATTTTACCCGAGGCACACCTCGCTTCTGACGTCACGCACTCCGCTTGAGAGAAAAAAAGAAATAAAACATTTTTAGCATTAAAACTAGGATATAATTGGCACGGGTTTGTAGTGTGCCTCACGTTTGGTCTCTCGCGAGAAGCTCGATAATTTCGCAGTATTAATCAATCTTTAGGCACGTGAAGCGCAACCGCAAAGAGCAGATGAAAAGTCCCGGCAAATTTTGGAAGTCACTGCAATATTACAATGCAAATATTATGAGAGGTTCTTGCGACAAACTGTTACGAGGAGAGAGAAAAAAAAACTTGTCAGGAACACAGTCAGGCGCTCGTGTTAAATATTCGTGAAACACTCGCCGTCTCCTGGCGCTCCTCCCGTTCCCGGAAGAAATTTTGCCGCGGTAACTTCCAAAGTTTAAGTCGAAAATGTTCTCGATGCAAGCAGCAGCAGCAAGGTAGTGTGGCGCTCACGGATCGATCCAAGAACAGCGAGTTCGAGCACGTTGAATGCGCCGGGAGTCGCGTTAATTTCCATAGTTATCGCAATTAACGTCCGATCGGGTGTTTTTCCCACGTTGCCCCGAGTTCCCGCGATACATTTTCCCCGTCGCGCGAACGTGTCGCCGGCTTTAGACTCGCGCGCGATACGATCAATAAAGTTCGCGGGTGCGACATTCAACGTGTCGAACGGCAACGGCAACCGGACTTGGGTGGACGGTGGCGAAATACGCGCGAGAGTCTGTCGTTTCACGTGGCGTGCCCCGTTGTTCCTGACGTGTCACACACGCCACTGCATCTCTCCACTCGTTCCTTCCCCCGCCCTCCCCGGCATATACCCCATTCGCATCTCGTTCTCTTGGTAGCACCGTAGAGTAGACACCATTGAACTATAGCCATACTGGAACGAGCACTGCCTACCCCTTCATAGTATCGAGCGGTCAGAGAGAGATAGTTAAGCTGGGACTAGAGACCCTGTAATCAGAGACTGGCCATAAGAGAGTTCGTTAAATTCCTGTGATTGAGAGAGAAACATTGGCTATCTCACTCTTCTACGATTCTATGATCGTAGAAAATCGCTGGAATTTGACAACCTCTCTTATGGCCAGTCTCTGATTACAGAGTCTCTAGCTGGGACCGTGTTGTCTCTTTTAACATCTCTTCTGCGGCTGAAATAAAGTCACGTGAAGTGAGTCTGACCGCACGAAAACAACGGAGTGCTCCTTCCAGTATGTTTAGTTCAATGGTAGACACATTGGTTCACGTAGCATCGGCCAGCGATCGCTGGCACCACCGCAGCCCCGCATTAACGATCTCGTACGTGCCTCGTTCTTTCAGCAGTCGACCGGTGAGATTCGGCCTCGCTCTACCCTGCACATTGGAGAACAAGGAGAACGCGAGGCCTTACGTCATCCGAGAAGACGTGGACGGCGACCCCGGCGACGGCCAGGTCCTCTACAGGGATGATTACGACGACGAGAAAAGTGAGTGTCTCCGCTACCGATCGCAATTAGACATTTAATTGTTCGGCGATCGTCCCATGAAAACGTCCACCGACTCGAGAGATCGTACAGGCCTGTGTCCACGATGCTAGAACTCGAGCCAAGTTTTCTAGTTCTGGAAATGTGTTTTGGAATAGCTGCAAGTTGATTGGTTACACATTTGTCGAAGCTCGAACTTGGACCAAGTTCTAGCGTCGTGGACACAGGCCTTTACTGTCGTGGTAAATTATTCCGTCGCACGGTCGCACATCGATCGAGAGGCAATCTATGTCACGCACATAGAATACTCTGAAGAAATTATTAATCATAATTATTAATTGATTATTAATTGAAATATTAAAGCTGATAACGAAATGGTTATTTATATGACGATTAATTATTAACGATAGATATTAATTATTATTAGTACATACCTCAATTTAGTTTACGCAAAACACATGAAATATGCACCAGAGAACATAATAAGCGAGGTAGTATCGTGACACAGTTTACGTCGCGATAATCAATGTAAATAGTGGAATGAGCTTTGCAAGTCGACTTTTCCCTCGATGTTTTTGGCGCACGTGCTTGCCTGTCGGCAATCAATTAGGCAGATAGTAACTTCATGTTGCTCCGCGAGGAATTTTGATGGACGCCCGTGCTCGTTGATGAAAAACTACAGTCGCGATCGCGCTGATCGATGAGGCTCTCCCGGCGAGAGTCAATCGCGTAGTTTTTCGCGAAAAATAAATATGCTACGCGGCCCTTCGAAGATCCACATCGAAATTCCGCCGCGAGCGGAAGCTTAAATCGCGTCGGCGCCCGCGTGTGCATCGCGATAAAGATGCACGGTCACGAGTGCAGTTACGCGAGAGAGCGAGGGGCCATGTTTATTTCACGCCCCCGCTCATGCAATTTTCCATCGAGATATGAGGTTTCAAACTCCCGACGTGATTCGGTTGAATAGACTTCCGAACGAATTCATAAATAGTCCCGTGTATTCGCGATAACGTTCTCCTCCCGCGAGCGGCAACCGAGACACGCATCGGCGGACCGCTCTAAATCTCGAAGACACAGTTGCGGGGGAAAAAGCTGAGTCAATCGCAGGTGCTGGGCAAACTTTGCGGAGAAAAAAGAAGCCCGGGGAAACTCGGCACGCGGATGGGCTTTCAAACATTTGCGAGGGTTGCGAAAATTCGAAAGAAAGTGGAAACTTGGATGTGCCGGCGTCGAATAATCAACGTAAGCGCCCCTCAAAGAACTTGAGATTCAGTGCTTTTGCATTTAGCACTTCGCTGAATGAATTTGTTCGTAATTCATGGCATTGAGCGCCAGACAGAGGGAATTCGCTTAATCGTTAAACGTCCGGGATCGAATTTTAATATGCTCCTCTTGCAAGATTCGTGCTTCGATTCTCCGCCCTGCTTCAGGAGATTGCGCATAGGCAATTAATAATTCGCAGTGGGAGGATTTGTACAGGGTGTCCCAGGATGAAAGGTCCATATTCTGGGAGGTGATAGTATCGGTCATTTTAAGCAAAAATGTTCATATGAATATATGTCCCATTCCCCACTAAATCTCGAAGTTTCCGAGATAGAGCTACTTGAATGTCTCGTGTATTTACCTTTTTCCGTACACTTCATCCTTCGTCCAACCTCATAAACGTCTACGGGAATTTACTCTTATACGTCTGTTGACTGTTGTGCTGATAACACTGTAAAAATGTTCAGAATGTCGAACGAGCAACACGCTACGTTCACACAAGAGTTGAAAAATGCATTGTAAACGATGAAATTTTTGAAAATTTCTTATAATCTATAAAAAGCGTATCACTTGAACAATAAATATTAGAAATAGTATGTAGTAATAATAATAATAATGATCTAAATTGAATTCCCCTTAGGGTTACAATCTCTACATTCTTTCAACTTATTCTACTCCTTAATCTAAAACTACGACTTAAATCTACAACCTATACCATATCTCTCGAGGGTTTGCGAGTTTTCTCGCTCTCCCTTTCTACCGTTCACACGCACACACACACACACAAACACACGTCTCCTCCTCTCCAGGACTTCCACTTCCTATTGCCTTACTTATTCATTTTCGTAGAATATTTCATAGAATATTCATTTTCATATTCGTTTTGCTTTGGCCCGTCGCCTCCCCCGCACACCCACACACACACACCCCCACACCCACACCCCCCACACACACCCACACCAACCACAACACCCACACCCCTACTCTCTCTCTCTCTTCCCCCTCCCCCCTCTTCCAACTCCCCATCTCCCTCCTTCTTGTACTTTCCTTCCCTCCTCTCTCTTTCCTTTTCTACCTCCCTCACCCACCATTCTCCCTCTCTAATAGTACGTAGTATTTCTTTCTTGTCAGTAATTTTGCAACTGTGTATCGAAATAGCTTTATCTCGGAAACAGTGGGGAATGGGACGTATATTCATATGAACATTTTTGCTTAAAATGACCGATACTATCACCTCCCAGAATATTGACCTTTCCTCCTGGGACACTCTGTATAATCGGCGTGATGCGAAAAGAGAATAATCTGTGTACCCGCGCGGACATTTGCCGCGTCGACGGCAGCGCAGATTAAACGTCCCGCGGGAGCATCGCGTTGATTTTCCCACGATACATCCGCGCGATTGCTCAACGCTTTAAATCAGTCTTCAGCGACCGGACTAATTATACTCGCGCCGGACTGCGCGTATGTGTTTGTGAGCGGTCGCTTAAGAGGTGGTTTATATTAATCCCCGAAAATAGCTGGCACGCCGCTCAGTTTCTGCTCGCTCTTCCGCCCGGATTTATCGCCGCGCGGATTTTCGCTCTCGCTAGAGTTAAACCGCGCGGGCAATCGCGAAGTTACTCCCTCGAGTTAAGTCGATCCCTCGATTCCTACGTCCGCTCATTTCGAATTTGCTCTCGCGAAACGATGGAATTGTAATTCCCGAAGTTGGAGTTTAAAGGCCACGTGATGAGAAACGATCAGCGCGAAGATAATTAATATCGTCGCGGCGACGGGTCTCGATCCCTCCGGACACGCTTCGTGCGCTTTTCGCCTCGAAAGCGCGTCTGTAGGAGAGGAGAGACGGAGCGAGAGATACGGATGCTGTCGATATGGACCGCGTCGACGGTGTCGATCGTCTGCGCCTCGACCGAGCCGGCCGAACACGCCCCGCTGCTGTTGCATCGCAGCTTCAGCTGCTCGTTGATCATGGAGGGTAATTAATCAGCAATCGTGACGTGCGATCGGACGCGAAATTAATTAACATCGATGCGCACTTGAATGGGCGTCTGTGCGAAATTCACTCCGGACTTAATATGCTCATTTAAATCCACCGTGTTACGAAATAAGAAGGGGGGAATCATTTAAGACGTTAAATAATTATCCTGAGATTAACTTATTTCCATGTTTTTTTTCCTTTGAAAATGAAGGCAATTTATCCCGTGACACATGTTTTTTTTTTCGCGTATCGCGATATATGCGGCGAGTAGAATAGATTAATGAGTTAATCGCAGATTCGACACCGTCTGTCTCGATAGGCCGTTTGGCAGCCAAGATCGCGCGCTGCCAGGAATCGCTCTCGCTGAAACTCGCCCTCAGGCCGGATAGACAGGAGCTCATCAACAGGAACATCCTTCAGCTGCAGACAGACAATGAGAGGCAGGAGACGAAAGAGGCCATTGGCGCCAAGCTTATCAGGTGAGAGACTTGTTCGTCTTATCAAATAACGTTGGCGTGATTGCGCCAAGAATAAGAGAGCTTCGAGTACACGTTTGTCTGTATTTTCGTCAAAGCCCTCGTCATGCTTGCAAATTGGCACGTCGTAACGAATCCGCCTCGTCTAACTTAAAATTACGTTCAACTAACGATCCACTTGAAGGAATATCGTGGGATCCTCCGGTGAGTTAGGAAATTGTAATAAATTCCCACTCGAATAATCACGTCGTCAGTTGATTATGAAAATATAATTACTGTAAAATATCTTGGCGCGATGTAATGAGAGCTGTGTAAAAATCAGCCGGAGATAGAATGTCGATAGAATCTCGTTATCATCCTGCCTTCTTGATGTTTTAATATTCGCGACCCGGATAATCTCGCTATTTTTCTTCCCTCGTCAAAGAATTCATTATTAAAAGAATTTTTCAGTAATAATGGAAGTGCGTATACGTGATTTCTGGGATACCTATTCGTTTCTCCGCCCCCTTCTTTTCCTGTCGACGTCAGTCCGTCACGACTGATCCGGCTCATGTGAAAACGAGCTTGAAATAACAGCTGTCTCTCGAAAAGATTACGCGCGAATAATAGGACGAGTGGTCTCGCGGTGAATCACATTGTTTGCACAAAGCGGATGCCTCGTTCTCTCCCTCGAATATCTCTCGCTCGCTCGCGAAGGAAGATTAAAGCGGCCGATGAACTTGCATTGATTCTCGTACCATTTTCATTTCAGGCGGCTGAGCATGCGGCCGACCCAGGAGGAACTTGAGGAGAGGAACATTTTGAAAAGTAAGTTCGCTCTGTTCTCTTTAATTTTGAACAATTGAGGATTCCGAGATCGTTTACGTTGTTTCAAAGCTAAATTTAAGAGGAAAGCCACTCAAAATCCTAGAAAAATCATCTACGTTTTCATTCGAAATAACAATGTTTATGATCGCGCGTGTTTCCTGTCAAATCGAATTGCGAGTCAAATTCTAATTGTTCTTTCCTCTTCCTTTTCAGAGCAAAGTCCCGCCGAGGAAAAGAAGCAGAAGGAAGAGAAGAAACGCTATCTTCTGCGAAAGCTGAGTTTCCGACCGACTGTTGAAGAGCTCAAGGAGAAAAAGGTGAAACGAAAACGTTGCTTCCCTAAATCCTCGCGTTTTTGTTGTGCTACCTGTCTTTTTTTTTTAGATAGAGATTGACCATAAGATACATCGCCGCGAGTTTAACTGATAGTTTATCGTGCCTCATTTTGCGGAGACGCTATTTTCTTCCTGATAAGAGTCACAATTTACGATAAAGTTATAGCAGCGAAAACCAATAAACTTATCGTCTCCGGTTCATTCTACAGATTATCAGGTTCAACGACTATATCGAGGTAACGCAGGCTCACGATTACGACAGAAGAGCCGACAAGCCTTGGACACGATTAACTCCGAAGGACAAGGCTGCCATTAGGAAGGAGTTAAACGAGTTCAAGAGTTCGGAGATGGCCGTTCACGAGGACAGCCGACACCTCACTAGGTACTTGACACCCAACGAATTTTAAAGCGGAACCACTTTGAAAGCAGTTGACACTAAATCAGCATTTTGCTAAAGTATCCCGCGAAATATATGCAGTCTTGTAAAAGTCAAATTAGAACATGTAGGATGAATTTCGTTTTGAATTACCAAAAACGAAACTATGCTCGATAAAATTGAATTACCCGTTGGAAGTCGTCTCAAAGAGTAAAGCCTATCAAAGTCAGTGAAAACCTCTGCAATTATTTTCCAATTTTGCAGTTTTCCAATTATATATACATAATTATATCCAATTATATATATATATATAATTGGAAAACTCTTGATACTTTTTATAATCTTCATTATTAATATATTTACATATACGTGGATTTATATACATGCTTTCGTAATTAACGCTTGGTTTTCGCTTGCAGGTTCCATAGGCCATGACAATTGCAATGTGTTGAGGTGCTACAGTGTGGTGCGGGTATACGTGAAGGTGCAGTGTGGTGGCTTCATGTTGAGGCTGGATGAAGAAAGAAGGAAGAGTCGGCTAATCGTTACTTCCGGATTTAAGGCCGGAACGCGCGATACTCGTCCGATCGGTGACGGTGATTTCTTTGACGTTGCTGCGTCGTGTCGTTCGTCGTTGTCGCCAAATTCACTGGCACTTCTTCCGTCATCGTCATTTATACACGCCAGCGACAAACGCCACTATGACGTCGACGAAGATTGTGATAGGGTGACTCGCCGCCCCCGTCGAAGAGGACTTGGCGGGTCGCTCGCCGATTTCTTTTCAAGGGTCGTTCACACCCGTGCTTGGCCGAACGATTGTTCACGCTTTCCGACAACTACTCTTCATCTTTGTATCTTCGACACTGATCTCGTTATAGTACACGCGCCGCGGCGTTTGTATTCTCAAGATATCTTGGAAATATTCTTAAATCTTTGCGCGATAAATTCTCAAGTAGTTACGCTACGCGCGAGTATCTCCTTCCGCATTAAACGACATCATTGAAGCTTAAAACTGCGATCTGCCCTTCGGGTTCAGCTCTTAAAAGCTTGCCGTTGTGAAAATCAAAACGCTGTATAGTAAGTAAGACTTTTTTATCGAAACGCTCACGTGTGTCCGCATATTTACGCTGAATAAGATCGGTCATTTTTAATTACATATCCTGTTCATCGACATTTCTTGTTACGAATTTTTTTTAATTTGTTCTTGTATATATTTAAGAATTATGTGAGATACGTGAATACACGTTTGTACACGGATGTATTTTAGCGATAAAGAGATTACGGTGGGAGCAGCGCGTGCCGCACGCATACTGATGCGTGAGAACATATAGATTAATCGCGTTTAAAAATTGCGCGTGAGCCTTCGGCGCAATGCTATGGACACTACGAGCGCGCGTGTGAACATACCCTTAAACGTGTAAACACCATTTTGCAATCAAGCTAGCTCATCAGTGTCACCTGGCATCATTGTATATGTAAATGTCTCTCGAGTTTTGAGCCATTGTAATACAGAGATATGTGATATGTCTCGTTGATATCACGAAAAAAAAAGAAGAATACTCGAACCCTGTAACGAATATTCGAGGAAGTACATCACATTACAAGCGACATATATCTCGTAAATAACGAGTCGAGTAAAGTGAGTTCGGTTTAGTTAAAAAAAAAATGTTTTAGTATTAATATTTTTATACGTTGACGAATGAACAGCAGAGAGTTTCCGCAAAATCATTTTTCGATATAACCCTCGTTTTTAATGATTAAGATTGTTCGGCTGACGTCCGAAGATGTGATTTACGATAATTCCATGTTCTCACGTTTTTCGCGCGGTCCGCGCAGAGAGTATTCATTGCTTGAGACTTCACTAACACTATTGCGTACGTAGTTCGTTATTAAGCTCTTCGTAATACATCGCGCGAGGAATGAAAACAGCCATTCAGTGTCTAACGACAATCGGTCGACTGCTCGATCGTCAAAACTGTTTTCCTTTACTGCCAGGTATCACTCTCTCGTGGAGCTGCCTTGAGGAGCAAGCGCTTACGATTATCTAAAGAAAAAAAAAATACTAAAAGGTAAAATTGGACGTACTCCGTTCGTGGGAAATCAGAAATGCATTGTGCAATTAAACTTTGTACAGGAATTAGGTAGGGTGTACATTAGTGACTATTATTATCATCATTGTTATATCGATAATATCGCTATAGGGACGCTCTACGGTCCTCGTTAATTTCGATCGCGTGCGTGCTTTAATCGCGGCAGTGTTAACAAATTCATTAAGAGCAGACACGGTTGTTGTTCCGTATTCGTTGAGCGCGAATAAATTCACGGTAAAATATCGTTTGAAAAATAAAAACGATTGAACGCATTTACGATAAATACGTACGTTCACTACGTCTTTTGACGGATACGTTTACTTCGAATGGCCCGATAATGGAAGAAAAATATATATTATATATTAAAAGTTCGGGATCGCGTCTGATCGGCTACTTATCGGATTAATTTACGCTCGCGTCAACCACACCGGAGCATCAACGACAATTACTCTGCTCATGTAAAAGCAATCTGATGGGTCAAGTGGATTTGTAGTTCTAACAATAAGTTATAGACCTGTCTATAATACCGACGGGTGAGAAAATAAAATTGAATTAGGCAGAATTAGCGCTAACTGACGCCCGGTGACGACCGGGCTCTTAGTAATCGAAATTCATACGAGCCCGTTGTTCTCGACAGAGAGTTAGAAGGAGGAAAAAGAATAGTCGCATTAAAAACGCCATATCGCGCGCAAATTTGTATCTAGAGTCTTAGCTGATCGAAAGAACGAAGTCCAACGACGAAGGAGGAAGAATAGGTGAACGACACGAAGACACGTGCCTCGGTGTGCGATGTCTTGCACGCTTATCTCTGGAAGCTTCTTGCATTCCCCTCCCCGCTTGTCCTACCCCAGTTGTGCGAAACCGACCCTCCTGCTCACGTCACCGTTAACGCGACGGAGGTCCGTCGCACCTCCTTGATGTGGAGTACCGGCGAGCGAAACCAAGAGACAGAAACAGAAGAGATCGCGAGCCACGATCTTGCGCGACAGGCGGAATCCACGGCAGCGGTGAGTAAAACGAAGTCGCGGTCGACAGTCTACTTTCCTCTCCTCGTTTAGAAATCCTAGTTTTTAACGATCGTCCAATGGGGTGAGAGGATCGGTGTGTAATGTGTCGATCTTTCTCTTAACCCGTCGGTGAACTCAGCTGTTCGATATTAATTCGTCAACTTCGAGGTCGTCGA
Organism: Vollenhovia emeryi; assembly: GCF_000949405.1. NCBI lineage: Eukaryota > Metazoa > Arthropoda > Insecta > Hymenoptera > Formicidae > Vollenhovia > Vollenhovia emeryi. The sequence goes on along the minus strand of NW_011967238.1, from coordinate 921,009 downwards.
AGGTATAAAGGACGAGACGCCTCTACCTTCGGGAAATACCACGAAGAAGTACGTCATAAGGAACGTCATAAAATAATAAGCAGGGAGATTAAAGTGTCTCTCTCGTTCCATTGGTCGAGCGCTGTGGCTACCATGTAGTCGACAAATATATCCATTTCCGGATTGCCTGGGTCGGTACGAGTGCGTGCCCGCGTGTGTGTGCGTGAATAATGGGCATGGAGAGAAAGATGGGAGTGAAAGAGAGAGAGAGAGAGAGGGAAGGTGTGCGTATGAGATTACGAACAAATACTTTAGGAAGAGAGTGGTCGAAATTTGAATGGAGCGTCTCTGCGACAGACTTTTTTTTTCCCCCCGAGCTACGTTCGAAAGCGTATCTGTTATGTCGTGCTGCGTACATTTTTGTAAGAGAACGCCACAAAGAGTCACGCGCACACGTTAGAAGTTAAATCTAAAAGGAAAACCGGCAGCCGTTTCCACGTCGGAGTGTATAGCGGTAAAGTTGTTCAACTCGAGAGAGTCAGGCGAACTAAAAGCTTGCGACGAACTAAACGTGAATAAATAACGAAATTTCTTCTCCAGTCAAGTCAGATTTAATTTCGTTTAAGGAACGTTAAACTCGAGATAAAAGTTTAACATAAAAAATAACGGGTTTCAAAAGTTTCTAAGAGATTGCAACAAGAATAGCGTTGCGTCAACGTGAATGTTTCATCAAATCACGGAGATTAGCGTTAAATAATTAGGTACCGTTGACGGAGCACTTTCGTCGCGTTCGAACAAGTAAATGACTGTTTTCAAGTGGGGAGGACTGCATCTACTGTGGAACGGCGTTCTCGAACGTAGCTCCACGTCCTCACATCTGTTCGAAGCGTCCACTCTCTGAGCGTGGAACAAAGGCAGGAGAACTATTTAAAAAAAAAAACACGACATGCGAAACATATGTCTAATAATGAATGGTTTTGTGTATGTACATATTAATATATAAATATATATATACATATATTCGCATATTGTAAAACACCGTGATAGGAGAGAGAGCCCACTGCTACACGCTACACGAATACGCAATGTGTAAACGGTGAATACTTATAAATACTAATTTTTAGATAACGGCGCGCTCTAAATGCAAAACAATACACCATATACATATATAAATATTATACATATAAATATATATATATATATACATAGATATATATGACGCGTACAAGCAGTATGTGCATTTTCCAGCACAGATAGTTGGTATTTTGTGTACAAAACTGAAAAAAACAAACAATTGTTGGACATTCTCTGGAAACGCGCCGAGTTCGAGGCCGCGCATCGTGACGGAGGCGAAGGGATGACGAAGTTAACGCGAGTCTCCATTGCAATCGCATCGCCGAACGGTTCAACAACGGGACGATCGGCCGATCGACGGCGCGGAACGGCACGAACGCGCGTCGCGAACACGTAGTTACTTCATATATCTCATCCCATCTGAATATAATGATATTATCGTCCACAAGTTTAGCGCATTCTCTCTCTCTCTCTTTCTCTCTCTCTCGTTCGCATTCTGCTCGACGACGCGCGTCCGAACCGTTCTTCTCTCGTGTTTCGCACCGCGCACAAGCGACGCACCATTTGTTCTGCAAAATAAATCCGAAAACGTCTTGAGATTAATTTTCCCTTTCTTTAAAGTTCCAACGAACCTTCGACTTGTATTTAAAAAAAAAACCGAATACCCCATCTAAAAGAATACAGATCTCTCGCGACGTTTCCCGAAAGAAGCTAAGAAGTTGTCTCGCGGTTTGCGGAATAGCGAAAGTCCCGCGCACAGTGGAGTCGGACTGTAAAAAGAAGAGCGGAAGGAAGTGAATTTACACGAACCGAACCGTGAAAACGGACGGAGTCTACTTGTATCATATAGCGTCTTACTAGTGAAGCATTGTAACGACAGTAACAATAAGGAGTCGTAGCGATTAAAGAGCAAGCGCGTGAGGGAGAGAGCGTAGATGCGGCGGTGCGAGCCGGTGGTTCTCCAGTTCTCCAACCCTTTCCGCGACGCTGAGGAGCCTCCGGTACCGCGACTGCGAGAATAGGCTTGGGGTAGCCCGACGTGGGATACTCGTCGCACGAAAAATCTCCGCTCGGGCTTGAATCTGCCAAAGGGGAGGCGCGCAAGTGTCGTACGAGGGTGCGAAATGTCCGAGGAGGAGACGAATAAGCCGAGTATCCGGCGCGAAGGGCGAGCCTAGAGATTTTTACCAAAATGACCGTGCGAAGGTAAAGACAATTCACGGCTAGACGTACAATTTGTTCCGTTTCGCGAATGAACACTCGCGGTCTGCGACGAGAAGCGGCGTTCGGTCACTCGGGATGAAATTTTGCATTTTGCCGTCCGCGACCCTGCAGATCTGATCCCCGGCTTCTTTCGTCGCGATCGTACGTACAATAGGTATAATCGTCGTTTCCGGAACGCGCGACGGACAAGGTGTTGGCGACTGCGCCTCCGTGGAGGATGAAATTGATCTCCCCGCGTCTCTTTTATTATCGCGCATTTCGACCGGACGCGAGGATTATCGATAGGACAAAGGGTTCGGACGTTTAGTTTAGGACAGACGTTTCTCTTGTTTTTTTTAAAAGCAATGCGCAGAGAGGCGCTTGAATAATTATTCTGCGCTAGCGACGACTAGCGACGTAACTATTCGCGCCTCGCGTCGCCGCCGCATCATTGAAAACTTACGTTCGCATTGTTTTTAAGAAACAACCACCAGGCGCGCTCTCGCACGCGCGAAGCGTGCTTTTCTTTCCACTCGGTTCGTCCGCCGATATTGAGCGTCGTTCGGTTCATAACATTCGGCCAACGATCGAATGCTGACGCGTTGCACGGGACGTAATTTGGAAAAATTGTATTATATATATCGAAACCGAAAGATCCTCTATATGTAAGAATAATGATGTATATATATATATTAATTATTACACACGGTAAATATGGATTAATTGCACTCTCGTGAGAGAAGCTGCCCCGCTGATCCAATGAAAGAATCAAGAACGCACCGAGAACCGGTAACGAGGTAGAGAAAAAAAAAGAGGAAATTCACCAATTTATAAATATATATAAATATATATAAGTATATATGTATATATATTTATGTATGCATATAAAAGAGAAAAGAGCACGTTGTTCTCACATTCATTTCGAAAGACGCTGCGTTTCTGATCTAGATCCAGATTTTTGTTTCGTTGTTAGTTTGTACGCACTACGATTATCGCAACTTATTGTATTATCGACGAGATACTGTAACAAACAAAAATACTGTTAACTATTCTTAAAAAAATTAAAACTTTTGTAAACTGAGACCAAACGGTTGGCGAAGACTTCACTCATTTGCGGATTCCTTTTCCAGATATCTGAATGACTCCTCCGGCCTACACCACATTTACACATACACTACATGCACACGTGACAAAGCATACGATGAATCAAACTACATCATTGACTTGCTCGACTTGGCAAAAGTCTCATCTGAATTAGTCAAATATTCAATCTAGCGATGCGAGGTGCAGCTGGATAAATGGATGAACCTGTTTGAGGTTCAAAAAGATACCAAAACTCGACAAAAGTCATGGTATTTTTATTCAATATGTTATTTAAATCCGTTATACATGAGCAATGTACTAAATTAAATTTTAATTACCTTGCGTGTGAAAAATTTTATCCTATAATGAGATTCAGTGGATTATAAAATTTGAATATGTCATTTTAAATCTTCAGTCACATTTTATGTAAAAAATTATTTGTAAATATAAAAAATTATCCTGTTTGCTTTTCATCTAAAAGCGTGTGCGCGTGGAATTAGAAAATGGTACATATTATATGTCTACATGAGATCATTGATGACTTGTTTGCGTAGCACTATCGCCGGGAAAAGATTCAAAATTTGTAAATTTTTGATCAAAACAACGCATTCTCTGCCGTTCTGTTTGTTGTCGATTTTTCATTCCTAAAATCCGGAACGGCGATTCCTATAAGTAACAAAAGTTGACAAGTAATCTAAATTATTAAAAAGTAACAAATTTATTTCTTTTTTGAGTTCGGATTTCATTTAAAACGATCACTTTTGATTTACCATGCTATTGTGTTTCAGCAACATCATTTCTTTTTACAAGTAATTTAGGTATTGTAAAATCCTATGTTACGAAAATTTTGCAACATTTTTATGATTATTTTATATGCAAAATTATTTCTTAAACAGAAATGGTTCGTTGTACAAACGTTGTAAAAAGTTGTGTCTATAGCTCGTCCAATTGTGCCGCGGTATTCAAATGTATTTTTCTCTCCAAATGACTAGGGAAGACAAAATTATTACCTGGAGCATAATAATTACCTTTTTCAGCATGTAACTTTGAATATCATAGCCCATGTAAAAAGCGATCCTCTGGAGGCTGAGAAGAGTTCGGAGCCTTAAACGAGGCTCCGGCTGTAGGAGCCGCTTCAAAAGATCTCTCGCTGCTGGTGAAATATCCGCATTCGCTGGTAAGATTCCTGGTACGTTGGCGCAATTCGGATCATTCCGGACGACTGTGCCGGCAGGCAAAAGTTCGGACGACAACATGGATGGATACTGCAATGAAAAGTTGCGATCGGTTCTTTCAATCTTGAAATTCTTTGTAAAATAATAATTCTACGACTGGTCCTACCAATGATCATTATTTTATAATTATGTGAGGTGTTTTAGTCGCTGAAAGCACCTGAATCAGATCGTTTGTAACGATACAGTGGCTAAATTGATCGAGAGGAGGATCGACATCGTGTCTCGGAATTCTGTCGAAGCGAAATTCTGTCAAGGCATTTAGTTAATTCGCGGGCAGCGCAACTTGCGCACCCGCACGCGGGACCAAAGAGTTTGCGGAAGGACCTTTTTCGTCGCGACCGCAGAGGCTGAGAGGATCATAAATATCTTCTTTTACGAGAGGTAGGCCGGTAAACTAGAGAAGCTATTATCAATGTGCGGATTCCGGCCTGTCTAGGCGCGCTCGTACGCTCGCCGGCTCCGGCATACTACACAGGTACATACACAGGCAGGGTCAACGGCCACTCACGACCCTCAACCTATTCGCTCGTTCATGTCCCTCCACCGTGTGGTACGACCTCACACGACCTCGCACGCCGCCTCGGCGAGCGCGTCCCCGCGGCAAGTGTGGATTTCTTCGCGCAGCTTTGCAACACGCGCGTTGAGACTCGCGCCGGGCTCGCGCGTGTCAAACGTGCAAAACGGGACCCGCTGGACGTTCCCTTTGTTGCAGCCGAGATTGTTACGCGACGCGGTGGCAAAACATTACCGCACGTGCTCGCGTTGCCGCGGAGAAATGGCATCCCGAGCGGCGCGCGGACGTTGTCCGCGGAGTTTATGCTATCGGAGGTATCTCGTTTTACGTAATCCACGCGGGACGAGTGTGGAAGAGGGACGGCGGCAGCAGCCTCTCGGAGTTGCCGGGATTATCAAAATAGCGGCTTAAATATTCTGCCCGCAGACTTTTCTGACTCGGACGTCCAGAGTAGCAGGAAGGTGCCAGAAGAAACACGTCTCCCTCGTTCTGTACGACGCATGGCTATGAGAATTAATAAGCCTTTTCCCCCTCCCGAGGAGGAATTATTCCGCGGAGCCCAGCTCGAACCCTCGCTGTGTAAATTTTATTAATTTCCATACAGATCTGCCTCTCTCCGTGCCCCCCCCAGGCAAAATATGCGCACACTAATCGCTAATTAGCCCCGATATTGTCCGCGCGGTTATCACGCCGTTGTTTATAAGCGGAAGAGAGACGAGAAGCGCGAAGCTCGCGCCAGGTCGTTGGACCACGCGCGTTGGATCCCGATCGCGCGCGGCGCGGACTTGGCGAACGGGATATTTCAATTCGATCTCGGCGCGGGGAACCTTGACCGAGAATAACGGTACGGAATGATCGTTACGAGATCGTAGACAGTAACGTATGGCTCTTAACGCCGCCGCCGCCGCCGCCGCCGTCTCTTCTGCATAGATCGAGCTGTCCGCCTCGTCGGCGCCGCCGTTCACGGCGCCCGATCGATGATGCTGCGAGCGAAGGAGCAATCGGCAGGACGAGAAGCGGCGAACCGAACGACGGGAAATTTCAGCTGGCTGTTAATTGCATTTTAACTGCATTTTAACCGCCTAGTTTTCTTCATGTTTAATTGAAGCTTCTCAAAACACATGGAACAGTCCTTTATTATGAGATGGACTTCTAATATAAGACAGTTGGCTTTCAATGGCCAAATTCAATCACAAATCTCTTTCGCCACGTTTACACGAGCCAACGATGAACTTTCCACTGAACACATTTCACTCCAAGGGCAATAGATTCATGATAGGACCAACAGATGATGCCTACACGGAGAGACCGATATGGTCACCACATGTCTAATTAGGGTTGGCGCAACCCCAGTAAATAGTAATAGTTGGGATAGCTATATCTGTGGTTGTCATATCTACATTGGTATGGTGCATGTAGTGGAGTAGTGGCGACAACTATATGCGTTTTGTGCAGCAAACTGAGTGAATGCTGCAACACAAAACAATGTAGATGCCCCTACTATTTATACGGCAACATTTTAATTAAAACAATGCAGCATTTTCTTGAACATATCTGGCATTTTTAATAATACAGAAAATTTATTGCGAAAACTTACCTCAGCCAGGGTAGATTTTTCGCAATAAATTTTCTGTACTGCTAAAAATGCCAGATATATGGTCAAGGAAACACTGACGTTGTTAATTACTGCTGGCGATATTGAAGAATATTCTCCATAGTGTTTTAATTTTAGTTATTTTTGCCTCGGAGGGTCTTTCCGTGTACCAATTTAGCACAAACCCTGCTACGGAGACGTACACGGAAAGACCGGCTAAGGCAAAAATAACTAAAATGTTGCCGTATAAATAGTAGGGGCATCTACATTGTTTTTTGTTGCAACATTCACTAAGTCTGCTGCACGAAAAGCATATAGTTGTCTCGACTACTTATCATACCAATGCGGGTATGACAACCACAGATACAGCAGTCCCAAATATTACTATTTATTGGGGTTGTGCCAACCTTAATTAGACATGTGGAGACCATATCGGTTTCTTCGTGTAGTCACTACCGCGGATGGTCTCCTCCCCGCGTGTCACGAGGGTAACAGAACTGAAAACAGGGCATTTTTCTCCGATTCGTAGAAGACTAAAATGAAAAAGCTCGTCTGCTTGATATTTGCTCGTTGAAACGAAGTCCAATCCAGAATCGTCTTATTATTGATATTGCGATATTTGCTGCGATGGATCTGCGAAAAGTTCGGAGTCAACAAACTCATCTGCGCGCGGCCGCAACTTCGACCTTTCTCTTCGCCGGTCTGGTGGCGGAACGGGGGAAAAAAAGACGCGGAATGATGTACACACGGATCTGTATGCTACGTTATGCTAAATGTAAACGTACCGCGTTCACCCGTGGATTCCACTCGGCGCGCCTCGGGCGGCTAATTGTTGAGCAAACTCGAGCTTCTGCCTCGATCCGAGCGCGCCGCGTTCGTTAGCACTGTACACCTTTCGCGGCCTTCGCCCGCAAATAATGTATATCGAAGAAGTAGTCGAGAACGCGAATTCTCTATATTTCTCGAGAATGTACGGATTGCTTGAAATACAAAACCCCGTCCTTCGAACTTCAGCGCGTAAAACGTCCGAGAGTCTGTCGCGAAAACGGACGGGATGGAAGAAGCGTACGCATCATCCGCGAGGCTCCTCGTGAGAACTTTCGCGTCCCACGGAAAGTGATCGTTGCGATCATTATTACGGTAATTAAGGCGTCGGGAAAATAAGGTGCAGATTTTCAGATCGGCCAGGTTCCGTTAACGAGCGCGTTTTCCCGCTATGGGAAAAACGCCGTCGCATAATTCCGCGGGGGGGGGGGGGGAATCTCGAAGAAACAAATACCCCTTCGGATCGTCCTACTCAACTTTGTATGAATGCATTAACGTGCAAAAGATTGAGTCGCACGAACGTAATTGGAAAGAATATTTTCACGATTATATATAAAATAACTAGAAATTTATTTAACGGAAGACAGTGTTGATGATGGTGTAAAGATACAAGCAATGTAAAGCAATCTGGTGGATGCGCAGTGTCAACCAATCAGAAGTGGCCCAAACTACCGAGTTGACCAATCAGAAATTTGCCCCAAACCTTCAAACTGCAAAACATTGCGGTTGAATGCAGGAAGAATCAAGAAACAATTTGCCTCAAAAATTGGTTACATGCGCAATGTTTCACCTTGTATCTTTACACCATGGTGTTGATACAATTCCTTGTACCTCACAAAATTATTATAGTTTTTAGTTCTTCAAGGAGTTAAGTCTACGAGAGATCATCGAACCCCAAAATACCTGAATGGATAAAGATACCGGGGAATCGCCTTCACTCGCATCACGCATCGATCCGTGCAATAAGTGATTTACGAAAGAGAACCGGCCGATGAAGCGAAGGATGCGCGAGATCGAGAGCTGATAATGCGGAGGATCGGTAGAACAAAGAGCGCCGCTTTCGCGCGAAGATGGACGGAACAAAGGATCGTGGCTGTCACGGGGCTGTACATCCAGCAGTCTCGCGAGACAGAGCGCGGCGCGGTCGTACGGAGTTGGTTCGAGTGAACAAAGGAGGAGCGTCTAATCGGATCGGGAGATTGCGTCGATCAAACCTCGGCGGAAGACTCGGGACACAATGCGAGCGTCATAGAAGAGGCGCGATCGGTATTGCGGTGCACCAGGACTCGTTTCTTGCCGGGGTGCATCGACCAGGGGTCCGGTTCTATTCCCGGCGCGACGATGACGATGTTCTGTCCGTGCGCGATGTTCCGTGCGCCGTCGCGCGAGAAGGTAAAATCCTGCGGATGAAGATACGTCTCGCAAATGAAGAGTTCATCACCGGTATCGGCACCGAGGAAGAGGACGTGAGAATATCCCCGACGCCGAGCTCGGGGCTCTCCAAATATTTTATAGTTTGTCTCTCGCGCTGCGATATACGACGCTGTCGGATGGATTATGCAAATCCCCTGAGCCCTAAAGCCGACAGGAAGATGAGGAGCGACTCTTAGATCCGTGAAACGCGTACAAAGAATTTTAGAAGAAAAAAAATCGAGTCAGCATGCTGGGAATAATACGAGAATATGAAGATCGATGGAAAAATTCAGGCAACGCTCTCAGGAGCGATAGAGGCTTTGGAAAATATCCGGTCGGAGCGCCTATACAAGCGCGGCTATAAATAAACTTTATACCCGTGCCGTCATCAGGCTCGAGTCATCTTCTTCTAACAGTACACGCAATTAGAGCTGCTCAATTACACACTACACTCATCACGCCGCAATCGACGCCGATGTACGTGGAGAAAAGGATCGCGAGGTGCACGTGAAATCGGAAGAGGAGATAGAGGGAAATGACGGGGGAGGGAGGGAGGGAGGGAGGGAGGAGAGGCGTGCAACGGGGAGAGGAGAAAAAGCGGAGTAGCAGCCGCGGGATGCGGCGCGAGGAAGCGAGGAGGCTCGTGGAAAGAGGAAGAAAGACCGGTCTCGTAGTTAGCACACGGCGGACATTAACTTCCCATTAACCATCTGCCATTAGACGGGGGAGAGGGGCCCCGGAGAGACCCCGGAGAAGGCCCACTGCGCGCGCTGGCGCCAGGAGTAATCGCCGGGGCGCGTATTAGGCGCCTCGTGGCAAAACCTGCGTGCAAAAGCTCCTGCGTATCTATTTATAAAGCCGCCATTGCAGTCCGCGGCAGCAGTCGCGATAAAATCCCTTCCGACGATGCCCGCGATAAGGAGGAGGAAGACGTCCATCGGTACAACGCACGCAATCGGACGACGGTATCGACGGAAGTCGCGGCCTCTTGTTCAGAAAAGAATTGTTTCATTATTTTATCGTCCAATCACCATCGATTCACCCTGTTTCGATCGCTTCTCTTATAAATCCCGCAACGTTATCTCGCGCACTCTAAACGTTATTTACGCCATCTGCGGAAGATTCTGTTAGGCCTCGCTGATTTTATACAACTTGTACCGCAGATGGGGTACGAGCGAATTTTTAAGTAATCAATCAATTGTCCGCTGATCCGTGCCTATCCTGTATACATCTCGTTGAATTGCTCATACGTATTTACGTTCTACGTTCTATATTCAGACAACCGTGATAGATCAGGCGCGATATTTATCTTCGATATTATCCGAATAACGGGCTGATGCACGGATAATCGCTCTTCCAATCTACATGCCGTTGTTCTTTCTCTCTCTCCTTCCTTTCATCAGTGATCATCCCATCGGCTGTGAAAGACAGTGAGATCGGTTGACGCTTATAAGCGAAGATGTCGAAAAAGGGAGGAGCGAAACGTCGAGCGCAATAATAATCGGCCGGTCTAACCGTGCAATAATTATGACCATCTGTGGAACGGGTATCTCGTGGGTCGCTTATATGTGATAGCAGAAGCCGCGTATATACCGCAGATAATAATCTATGATCTATAAATAGTCTCGCGGTGGTGGCGGCGGCGGCGGAGAGGCATTGCGCCGCTTCTCTCCGTACCAAAAGAAGAGCTAAAGGAACAAGCCGTGTAATTACACACCGGGTGGAAGGAAGATAGCGGGTATAACCGCGGCCTCGCCTGCCTAGAGTGCCATTCCTAAGAAATGGAACGGTCGTACCCGTTCGTTCGTTCGCCAATATCCATTCGTCCTATCTCCCTCTCTCTTTCATCTCCTCCTCCTCTTTAGAGGATATTTAGGATCTATAAATAGCAAAGAGAAGAAAAGACGGGGAAGACAAGTCATTTCGCGATCTGCATAGATCAGAAAAAGCTCGATGGACGTCAGTCAAATCATCAGGGAACAGTCACGGCGATTATACCGTATCTACAGGGATGTCGGTGGAGATTTTTCTGCAAACGCCCCCCTCATTGCTAACGTTTACGAGTGCCGTCGGGAGTATCGCGCAGACGTTGCCGATAAATCCTCCCTTTTCCTTGATCTTACCCAACGAACACGTGAGTCTCCGGTCGTTGGATCGAATCGCGCCCCCGGGCGCAGTGCCCCGGGTGGTCCCTCTCGTAGATCGGTCCCGATTAATTATTAGCGTCGCAGGGAATTAATGTTTCCGAGAGCCGCGTGTTACCGAGATCAGAGACCGAGAGGGACCATCTCGCGGCGAACGAATCCCGATTCGCAGACCACATAAATACCGTCGAGCCGCTACAAAGTAGCAATCGTCGAAACGATCCGCGATATATCACGCCAAGTATATCCCCCTGCGCTCGAGGAAGCCGAACCCAGCCGACATGCGACAGTCGGCGGTACCCTCTGGCGAGCGCACGTATGCACGCACGCACGCATGTGCACACGCACGCACGCATTTGCTCACGCGATCGCAAACATACGGCTCGCAGGTAATACCGCGGGATCTATAAATAGACCTCGACCAGGGGCGGCAAACCGCGCCGGTTGCACGCCAAGTGTCTATCGTTCCTGCGAGATAGAGGGAAAAAGAGGACCAGCCGGTTCAGCTCGGATGCCTCCGAGCATAGCGATGCAGCGGACAGAGGCGGAATCGGCGGGACGACGCGGCGCGAAACGGTGGATTAGAGACGGAATCGAAGAAGCGGGAACAGGATGCCGGGTGGAACGGCATCCTGATTGTATAACGCCGGCAATTCCGATGAAAATGCCCGTGGCCACCGTCCGTGACCTCGCTGACGTTGACTTCGGGCTCCCCTCGAAAAGCATTTAGAAAAAAGAACCGATAATAGCCGTGAAATACCTGTTTCGCAAGATTAGGTAACTGTTGATTCGTATTACTTCAGAGTTATCGCGACACCCGATCTTTTGGTTTAAACAGGTGTATCTTGGGAAACATAGGAATTTCTATTACACGCGTATATCGATGCGATGTGTCAATTTTAGTGTCATCCCGGCGTGATCTACGTAATCAGGATTTACGCGAAGGTATACAACGACGAGCTGCTTTTCGTCCAATCTGTTTAGTGAAAGGTGGCGAGCGTGGCGCAGAGAAATGTGCGCTGGTTAGTAAACCAATGAACGAAAAGATCCGAAAAAAACTTCAGGGGATTGCTTGACCATGTCTGGCAAATTTTTGTGTTCAAAATCACGACGTTTCAACCAGTGTTTGTGGTCTTTCTCAAGTGTTGAACTTGTCAGTAAATCAGTACGGTGAAGTAAAGGAGCCGATCATGATTTCACGAACGCCGCTGGTTTTTTCGGAATCTCCCGAAGGAAAGTGGCAACCACCGAGAGTATCCTGCCACACATACCCCTTTAGAGTTATAGCCCTCCAGATGGGGGGTTTCCTTCGGCAAGGTTAGTAGCAGCCTACGACCCGAAGATGAAGTGAAACCAAATGCTCAAAGTACCAGAACTGGATAAAACAGGCCTAATAGACGAGGAAGAAGAAGATGTTTAGTGAAAGGGACGGCGTAGGGAAAAGTTCTCTAGGACAATGCTATCAGCCGGGCGGAAAGCGCCCAGCGCGCTTATCAATAGCTAACACCCTGTACCAGTTCCCAACCCGTTCGCCGTGAGAGCGCACGCTGCTGACGCGACACGCACCTGCGGCACGTCGCACCGTTCGAGCGTGTCCGTTGCGTGCTTTCATACTCGCGTCCTTCGCGGTTGTGCTTTTCGAGGCGGTCGCTGCCGTTCCCGCGAACGTCTGCGATTCCACCAGCGGGATACACCCGACTCGCCGGCTTTTTATCCCGTTGCAGCTTCTTCTACGCCGTTCGCCTCCCCGCGTTTCCCCGAAAGGAAGTAACCGCGACGGGATCGCGTTCCCTCGCCGCAAAGGACGCGATGACGATATCGTTGCGTGCGCGCTGGGAGACTCTATCGTCGGCTCGGCGTGCCGATTTTTCACTCGCGCAACTCGCCCGGCGCCGCGAGGGGCAGGTCGAGAGAGAAAGAGAAAGAAACCAAAGGTCTACGATTAAGATTGCGAGGCTGGTTTGCCTTGCGAAGGCTTTCTTGCGTCCTGCCATCGATCCTGCGGCGTGCATAAGTGCACCGTATCCTCGGGAGTATTCCTTCTCCCGTCGACGCTTCTATTACGAAAAAGTTCTTCGCGCATCGCCTCGCAGCCGACACCGAGGATCGTACCGCGGAGATGGCTCCCGCGAAGCGGCGAGTGACCGAGATTCATTGAATATTGAGCGCACCTACGGTGCACGATTTATGCAAAATTACAGCATTCACTCTCGCGATATCAGCCGTGCGATTGTACTGTAAATTAAAAGCGATTGTAACGCTGGGTAATGAGACACGCCGCGAAGATAGAGAAGGCAGTGGAGACGCGACGCGGAGAGTCGTGCGCTCGTAGATCCTGTTTATATTCGGTGTCACGCTGGAAATGACATGGTCCAAGTGGCAATTACTTTCAACATTTTTCCCAAACTCCTGTTCCGCGCAGATTGACAGGATGATTAAGACGAGGCGGAGCCGATTCGCCTCGCTTCCTTCAGTTTCCTCGCATCTGGGAGACTTGGCGTGCGTTCGACTTCCTGTTGATACCGACGAAGGGACTGACGGACGTGATAGCTTCTCGCGTATCCACTACCCCGTTGAACGATGACGCTCGACATACGGTTTGCGGTGATCATCGCCGCCTCGCGAGATAAGCGCGGGAGAACGACGCAGGCATTTTTGAGCAGGGTTGGAAAAGTTTATAAAAGTGTCTGGTTACAGTTACCGTTTTTTTTTCGCTAAAAATGTAACTAGTTACAATCACAAGTTACCAATTCTGAAAAGTAACGCGTTACAGTTACAGTTGCTCGAAAAGTAACGAACCGTTACTTTGCAGTTACTTCCTTGCAATGAAAATAGAAAAATATAAAATCTGCATTTGAATTGTAAAGCGTCGATAAAGGCGTTTATGCGCAAATACAAGACCTAATGCTCTGTGGAGGTTTAAAATATATCAAATAATTCTTGATGTTGTTTATACACCTAGACCGAATAATAATGTCCAGGCGGAGGGAAGGAAGGGAGCGGGGATACTTAAAAATCGCGTTTCGATAGTTCTGTGTACAGCCGACAACCCGTATCGGTACGCAGCTCACAAAAGTCGAAAATATACGCATAGACAACATCTTTATACTGTTATTGCGACAAATATATTGTCATATGCCTCGGTGGTCGAATTGGCGAGACGCCCGCCTAGAGTGTAGGGAGGTCCAGGTTCAAACCCTGGCTGAGGTAATATTTTTTTCGTAATAAATTTTCTGTGTTGAAAACACGTTGCCAGTTATCGATATATATCGATTGAAAGCTTAATTATTGTTTAAAATATATATGTAAAGTAACTATATTAATGTAACTATTAAATTTGTTACTAGTTATCGAAAAAATGTAACTGAGTTATGTTGCAGTTACAGATGTAGAGAAAGTAACGAAGTTAAGTTAGAGTTGCCACAAAGAAGTAACTGTAACTTGGTTCCAAGTAACGCGTTACTTCGCAACCCTGGTTTTGAGAAATGGCGAACGGCCCCGACTGGTCGCTCGCGCTGTCGCACCGACAACGGGGCAATTAAGTTTCGATGTTCTTCTCGGCCTCGCGCTTCTTTTCGTAATTAGATGGCCCGTTGCTATCCGAGATGACGACGACGAAGGCTGCGCCGATCGAGGCGCAGTCTTAACGATAAACGAAGAACACCGACGGGACACGTACGAGTCGTAAGGCGCGGATGCAGCGGCGATAAAAAGCTCGTCCTTGTCGCGCGTATCCCCTTAAAGACACCCTTACTCACGTTTAATGGCACACACAAAGAAGGGTAATGACTGTCGCGACCGATGTCTCTAATGGTCGTGCGGCCGAGCTAGACGCGAGCGTGAAATAAGATTGCACTCGCTGCCGCGATTCAGCGAGCGCAACGACGACGTTGTAAACGCGGCGTAAACCCGTCGTTTTTAACGGCGGCATTAAGTGATAATGTCGTGATAAACGATTGCCGGGGGTGGATTGAAAGGGCCGTGGCGGACAACAAACTTCGCCAGCGATATATTCCTCGAGGAAATTACCTTCTTTATATCTCGACCACGTTACGATCCGTGTAATGTATTTTCGATAAGGTATAACGGCCGCTCTCTCAGATAGAATTTATATATTTATGGCCAGGCTCAACCTTTTGTACGATACCGAAAATTGTTCGACTCGTCTTGATATTAACATTACTATCGTTCTTAGATTGAAAGTTTCACATCGGAATCGTGAAAGCAACAATAGAGAGAGAGAGAGAGAGAGAGAGAGAGAGAGAAGCGAAGAAAATCTTACTCGGCTAATCGTCGGACTCGCTGAGGAAAGCCAGAAGATTTTCTTCTCGAAAATAACAATTGTCTCTTCCGGTTAATTGCACCGAAACTAAATATACAGAATCTCGGACGATCGCACCTCGAAACATCGAGGCTCCATCGCGATAAATAATAGCCGCGATGCGATTCTCCAAAGTTCTCCCGCTGGACGACACGCAAGTCACGAGCCGGAACGAAAAGTTAACGAGACACACACACGGGGTACGATAGAGCGTTCGCAGAGTGGCGACGAAGCGGCGGTCCCCCTCGTCGGATACGTCGTGCCCTCCCCCTCTCCCCCCCGTAAAGACGACGTCTCCTTTTCTTTCTGCTTAATGATACGGACAAAGAAGGGTTGCGCGATAGTCACGCTCTCGGCGCTCGCTCGAGCAGAATGCTCGGGGTCCCCTGCAATCTGCACCGCGCGCGCATTACGCACGTTTCTGTAGATGCACGCATATTCAAGGTGCGTTCCTTCTCTTGCTCTTTCTCTCTCTTTCTCTCCGCTCGCGCGCTCCGCCAAGGCATCATTACGCGAGGCGATCTTCTTCTTGTTCTTCTACCTCAGCATCGCCGCCACCGCCTCCCCTTCCTCCCTTTTCTCATCCTCTTCGTCCTCAACCGCCATCATCCACCGCGATCGGTGCGCGCCGATCTATTTATATCGCAACGCGTCGGCCCGCCGTGGAAACTTGGAAAGAAGCGGGTAATAGGATGGCGAAAGAAACGTAGCCTTGTACTTGTTACTCCTCCTCATCCTCGTTCCCGTCGTCGTCGTCATCGTCGGCGACGGCGACGGCGGTGCGCGA
This sequence comes from Vollenhovia emeryi, assembly GCF_000949405.1. Lineage (NCBI taxonomy): Eukaryota > Metazoa > Arthropoda > Insecta > Hymenoptera > Formicidae > Vollenhovia > Vollenhovia emeryi. The sequence goes on along the minus strand of NW_011967238.1, from coordinate 904,837 downwards.
AGAGGTCTACAGACCCTTCGTCTGGGCCCGTTCGCCACTTTGAAGAAATATTATGCGGAGGTACGCGCCGTGTACGCGCTTCGTGGAAATGTGGACTAATGGAAGCGGACGGGAGAATCGCGTGGATTAGCGCGAATGCGATTCCGCGAGAGAGACGAAGTAGACTCCAGTATGCCGCATGCCCTTCTGCGAAAATGGCCGTCGTAATGACGTGCGATATCGTCCGCGGACCAGCCCTACTCATCTTGGAGCCGCGGATTTTCAGCTTCTGCTCTTTGTTCCCTTGCACCTCGACTTTGCAGCTTCCCTCAGACATGACCCGTTTTCCCGTCGAATTTAAAAAAAAAACGATTCCTTCCCGGCAGAAATTTGATCGATGTCCCTTCTTCGTTATCGCGCGAATACGTGCCCTATGGCGATGGAGCGGACAAGACAGGGATTTAATCTACATACAAGGATCCCGTGATCCTTTTTTCGCAGCGTCGTATTTTTTCGAGGGAAGACAGGAACGTGGGGTACCGGCCACTATATCACACGGGCCATCGGACGGCAAAAGTTATTGCCGGTTTAGGAGTTCGCTGGTTGGCTCTTGTTGGGGCCCAAGGGCCCGAAAACTCGTTAACAACGAGAGTCGTAGACTTGGAGTCGAGCAGAAAAGAAAAAGGAGAGGACGGGGTGGAAGGCAAAATGGAGTGCGAAAGGGGCGAGCGCGAAAAATATGGCGTTCGGGCCCACGAGAGCGTCTAGCGGACCAACGAGAAAGGATATTTCGGGCCATCTGAGGCGAAGGTCAAGGTTTGCGAAGCGTGGCGAACGCGCAAACGAAGCAGAACGCGCGCCAGCGCGGCGACAAACCGCGTGCGGAGAGAAGGATGACTTGCGGGCCCCGCGATTCCGGTAGCAAACACTACCGTCGCGAATCTTTTATCGAACGGTCCGCGAAACACGACCGATTACTATTGCTCATCGGTCGTTTTGCGGCATAAATTCGTAACCAGTATAGTTCCTTGAACTGCAAAGTGCAACGTTTATCTTACCGAAAACCGCAGTCGCGTTTTATTTAAAAGTGTCATTTTGGACAAGTAGAATGCAAAAGAGCGACGCTTTATTATCTTTAAGCGACACAAGCGGTAAGCACATATCGCAAGTGGAAATGTAGAGAATAAAGAGGAAAAATTAGTCCCATAAAAATACACGAAAAGACCGGCTGAGGCAAAAATAACTAAAATTAAAATGTTACCGTATAAATAATAGGGGTATCTACATTGTTTTGCGTTGCAACATTCAATAAGTTTGCTACACAAAATGCACATAGTTGTCTCCACTACTTATCTTACCAATGTGGGTATGACAACCACAGATATAGCTGTCCCAAATATTACTATTTATTGGGGTTGTGCCAACCCTAATTAGACATGTGCTAACCATATCGGTCTCTCCGTGTAATAGAAATGAAAGGAAATATTTATTACAACTGTCGGAAAATGCACGCACATTGGAAGAGGCTGTAAAAATCCGTGCCCCCGCAGATTGCGTCGAGTCGATCGAGAAAATCATTGATCGATATGTACCGAGATTTCGGTCACGGTTACGCGGCCGTCGGACTCGTCGATTAACGTCGTGCAGAGACGTCGAATCGTTTGACGACGACGACGACGACCAAGTGGAAGCGACGAGGCGCAGCAGGTCGGCGAACCTGGCGAACGTAGCAAAACCTCGAAGGTCGCGGAGTCTGCGCCGCCGTTGCCGATCTGACGTCCCTTGGCGACCGGTCGCCGCTCGCCCATCGCCTTCGGCGCCATGGAGGGTGACTCTTTTTCTTCTCGTTCATCCACCTCCTCGTCCGTCCATCGCGCGGTCCTTCCACCCTCCTTTCCTCCCTGCGCACCGCGGTGCATCGATGCACCGTGCGGGCCAACCCATCCTCATCTTCCTCCTCCTCCTTCTCTTCTCCTCCTGCTCCTCTTCTTCCCCCCCCCCTCCCCGTCTCTCGCCCTTCCTCCTTTTGCACATCGCGACCGTATACGGGGATTCGCACCGATACGGCTGCCGATCGCCGTATGGCAAAAAGCTAAACCTGCTCCCCATCTCGTGCGCCGCGGATCTCTTACTCTCTTTTCCGTCCTTCCTCTCCGTTCTATCCACCCATATCTCTCCTTCCACCCCCTTTAGCTCTCTCTTTTTCTCTATTTCTCTCTCTCTCTCTTTATCGTCTTCCTAAGCCTCGAATTAACGCCGAGTTCTCCCTCAGGCTTTTAGAGCAGATTGTAGCCAAATGTATTTCATCACGCGCGCGACCAAATTAACATTTGAATAATTCGTTTTTTTCCTTTCATCTCAGCGAGACGAGCACGTCTGAGATATCATGAATAATATTAAAGAATTCTTTGCGGTTTTTTTTTCTATGTGGATCAACCGAGACGCATAAATCGTAGTTAAATCTTCGGACAAACGCGAAGGTGAAGAGGACAATTTCTATGCGCAACAGACACGATTGTGCATTCTCGAAAGTCGAGAGTAAATCGTTGTTACGCACAATAGGATTTTCGCAAACACAATCGCCCGCGCTTGACGGCGCTAAGAGATATTTATTTCGCACTAGGTGAATTGCAAGGTAGAAGCGCGTGGCGAGGAAAACGGTCGCCGAGCGAAAGAGTGGAAAATAAAGGGTGAACGCGCGGACGTGAGGAGGACAGGGCGGGGAAACACGATGTGGCACGTCGTCGCGATCTAATTTAATGACTGGCGCCAGGTTTCCCGTGCCTGGCTAATACCCACCCGTTAATCCCGATGTGCGCCTCGTTACTCGTATCTTACTTATCTTCCTTGCATTAGACTTGCGTATTTAGTCCGGCAACAGCCACCGATTTCATCGCGATAAACACGCCAGACTCGTTTCCCGGCTCTTCCCTCTTTCTCTTTCTCTCTCACGGCAATTAACGTTCCTTGCGACTTTTGCGATAAACAGCTTTCGAATCGCTGATAGCGCCGACAGGCCGCGTCCTTCTCTTCGTGCCTGTGTACCCGCGCTAAAATTAACTCGCTCTGATATCCTTCCAGTGCAATCAATGACGCAAATGTTACACAGCGAATTAGGTAAGCGTGCCTCGTCTTTCACGTCACGCGAGTTGATATTCGACGCTTCTCGGGGGAAGGATAATAATTACGACCGGCCCCGTGGTTCTCCGAGGTGCTGACCGATAGGTCGCGATGTCGCGTGGCCTACGTTGATAGATGAGACCTTTCTCTTTCATTACAGTCCCACATGCGCGCTAATAACTCCGACGTTTCTTGACGCTCGTTAAATGGCTTACGTACCGATCACGGGTCGCACGGCCACAGAGATAATACACGGACTCGCTTGCGTGTCCGTGTATTATCACGCAAATGCTAATTCATTCGCAAAAGTCTCCCAACATTATGCCAAAGTCACCGTCGCCGATTAGTACCCGTACGTGAGAAACGTCAGGTCCCGACGTCTCTCCCTACCTTCCTCTCTTTCTCGCATACGCTCAGATCTAGCTATCGGTCAGCCTGGACACAGCCGTGTACAGCGACACGGAAAGACCGACTAAGGCAAAAATAACTAAAATTAAAATGTTGCCGTATAAATAGTAGGAGCATCTGCATTGTTTTGTGTTGCGACATTCACTAAGTTTGCCGCACAAAACGCTTATAGTTGTCTCGACTACTTATCATACCAACGTGGGTATAACAACCACAGATATAGCTGTCCCAAATATTACTATTTATTAGGGTTGCGCCAACCCTATTTAGACATGTGGCAACCATATCGGTCTCTCCGTGCACGGAAAGACCGGCTAAGGCAAAAATAACTGAAATTAAAATGTTGCCGTATAAATAGTAGGGGCATCTACATTGTTTTATGTTGCAACATTCAATAAGTTTGCTACACAAAATGCATATAGTTGTCTCCATTACTTATCTTACCAATGTGCGTATGACAATCACAGATCCCAAATGTTAGGTACTGTTTATTAGGGTTGTGCCAACCCTAATTAGACATGTGGTAACCATATTGGTCGGAAAATTTTACTCGAGACATAGGTCGGAAACGCTCAAAATGGTTTCGGAGTGGCCATCGAGTAAAATATTCCTCGGAGAAGACTGGAAAAAAATTGTTGCTACCGTAGCTAATCATGGTTTACTAAAAATATTTTGCTGCCATAACTGTAAATTTCTAAAGCACAGCACACGGTTTGCTGTCGCACCTAATGCAATAGGCACAGTAGCAAAATATTTAGCAACTAAAATTTCGTTGCCACATGCAGTTTTTATCTACGGCAGCTACATTTTTCTTGAACATTTTGGCACCTAACTTTGAATCTAAATGCACGTTTCTAAACCCATTAAGGAAAAAAAGTGTTGCAACTTCGGGTCGAAATTTTGGTACTATTTTGACACTTAAGGGTAATCTACACCTACTTACTGATCTACACACCTACATAGACCAGCAATAACCTAGTTTGATGACATTATATTTTTTACTCCTCCCTTGAAGGACCTTAATGCTGAATTGGCAATAGTCGAAATTTCCGACAGTATCAGTTTTAAAGTAGGAGTAAATTTAATACTTGCAGTTCGACCTCTTTTACTGCCTTAGGTCCTACTATATAATAGAATTAAAGGTTCAATATAGGACCAAAATTTCGACTCGGGACCATTCTGTCCGCCGCTGCACAGCGTGCGTCAGTTCTCGTTGACGAACAGGACTGACGAGGTCGATGCTGATGTATCTCTGCTCGCGAATATCGATGCCATTCGGTGTCTAAACGTCGCCACGTCAGAATCGAGTGATAATTTCACGTGGACATTGGTCGCCCCGCGACGAATCTACCGTTACAGATCGCCACGCTCCATTAAATCCACGGCTTGGCCGATCGCCGCCGATTCCTCGTGAACTCGCCGGCGGGCCCTCTCTCGCATGGATCGCGCGTTCCCGCACGCGCTCGACCCGCATATGTTATACGCGGCTGCGTCCGAGCGGAGCCGATCCACGGCTCGTTTTCTGGGGTGGTTTCTTGGCGTTGTTTTGATCGCGCGATCTAAGTATAGACGTGTAAAGCCGTGACATCGATGGCCTGGATTCGATCGGAAGAGAACGCCCGCGATCGGTCGTTCGCGCGTTAGTCACGCGATGCGACGATTTTTATTTTTCCACGTCGCTCCCGACACAAATTGGTATCCATGCATGTATGTACATGAATAAACAGTCGGTTTTTAGAAAAATGCGCCGGAAGAGAGACGCGTCGCCTCGTGTCGCACGGGACACGCGGAGGCGGGTACAATCGGCAAAATTGAGCAAAAATTTTAGGCGCGCTGCCTTCTCTCGTTTCAACTTCGGATGTAACATTTCAATATAACGTATCAAGCTTCATGGTCCGCCGCTGATAAATTTTATCGGACTGTTTACGACTGACACTGAAAAAATTTTTCGCTACCGTAACCAATCATGGTTTGCTAGAAATATTTTGCTGCCACAACTATAAATTTCTAGAGTACAGCAAACGGTTTGCTGTCGCGCCTGATACAATAGACACAGTAGCAAAATAATTAGCTATCACAACTAAATGTTAGGAAAGACTAACTAGTATGCCCACTCTCTGTTGGCTTTGATCTTTTCGGTCCCGATCACGTGGTATCCCATCACATTTTTTGTCTAAATCCAGCGGCGTGTGTACGTACTCATCTGAACTACACTACCACACATACAACTTTTCTCTCATTAGTCTGGCCAAAAAAATAACGGATGCCCAGGGATCGACGCAAAACCAAATGATGGAGTGGACCTGCTAGTTATACTGATGGAATTCCGTCGATTCAGGGATGAGATAATTAGGCAAACACCGATAGTCTCCTCTCGTTCATCGAACGAGCCAAGCGCGATCGTTCACCTAGAAGAGACACAAAAAAAGCTAGGAGAAATAGCCCGGCGCAGCATCCGGAGGACGATCCGTGAACGTTGGTCTCGAAACACTTATCTTTCTCGCTCGTGTTACTCTCTCGGCACTCTCGACCGACGACGCGTTGAGTAACGCGGTGATAAAGGCGAGAATGCCGCGGGAATATCACGATAATCGGTCGAATGATGGATAATGATCGGGGCGGCTGCCTTTCGCGCCCCACCGGCCGGCCGACCATTATTCAATTGAATTCAATGCTACGCCGACTATTACGGAATTGACTTCGAGAACTTTCTTTCGGGCATCCGTCTCGCCGCACAGACGCTACTTCCGTCGGCCGATCCTACGAGAAACGGCCTGTAAGCGAGCCTGGACGTGAATTAAAAACCCTCGGGGTTGTTTCGAGGAACAAATAAGTTTCGAAATAAGCTAATCTAGATTTGGTCTTGGGCAATTTATTCCTACAAACTCGGAGCGCGTCAACATATTCTCTAAAGTCCAAGATATCGCCACTCTTCGGGGCTACGACGGATTCTCGCTGCTTTTGCTTTTAATCGATAGACATCCGCTTATCGGACTCGTCGTTTCCAAACGTCGCTTATCTAGCTCGTTATTCACATTTTTCACGGCTCTACGCTAACGGGCCTCATCTCGTTCTCAATCGAGAGTCAGCCGAGAGTGATCTCCCGCTGATAACGGACGACGTAGCGAACCGCGTGTCTTCTTCCTAGCAGGAGGAACCTTGTCGCCACTCGGGCGGCTTCGAACACCTCGCGTTCGCTCGGATTCGCCACATGGCCGGTTCCGACGACGGTAAGAGGGCACCCAGGCGGAAACTCGCAGCGATGAATTTATCCTCGGGCAGAGGCGTCGTCTAATTCCCAGTAAGACAGTCGCGTCACGTACGTAGCATCGGGTACACGAAGTGGAAGGCGCCGCGGTGTGGCGAACCCCCTGCCGATTCCACCATCGGATTTTTTCCCCCCCTTTCCTCTTCCGATCCGCAGTGCGCTAAGCTCAACTACTGACATTGAGATCGCCGAGAGACCGTCCATTGTACTTCGCATTTCGCACCTAGACTGCTAATACGGGGCGCCGTACGCCGGGACTTCCTACCGTTGCAAGAGCAGCGATACCAGAAGTCTCATAATACTCGAGCAAAATAGATAAGATGATAGGCTCGCGAGAACGATCAAGATCAGGCACATGCATCCAGATTGGAGCCGCGAAGGGTAAAAAGAATTTGACGCAAGCAGAAAGCTGTTTTCTTTCCAAAAAATAAAAAAATAAAAAAGGCAAATAATTTAAATCGCTTAGATTTACTTGATATTTAAATTTATTTTTTAAATCTTTGCGGCGTATCATGCTCTTTTATGTGTAAAGTAATTGTCTATAAAAAGTGGCCGACCATCTCCACAAAAAATTATTAAAGGATATAATCCTCGACCTATCAAATTTTATTGTGTGAAATTATAACTGGAACATTCCGACGTACTGGTCGACGTACAGAAAGATTTTTCGAGAGGCCCGAAACCAGCTCTGTACTAACTGACTTGGCGTTGAGCAAGGCGTTGACCAGATTAAAATATACATGCCGGGTGTTTCGAGCGCTCGATAATAACACGGTGATTTTACGTTACAGCCAACCGGTTATACTCCGACCCATTCATCGGTTTATCGGGGGCGTGCAATGCAACTCGCAATGTTAATGGCGCGTCTTAATTGGTGCAGTAATAAGACGCAATTTCAGCGACGATCCTCGTCGTTGTCCAAGCCTTGATTTTTTATCAGATATCGCGAAAGAAAAAAAAAGCTAGAAAAAATGCCACCGTAAATATTTATGACGCACAATCATATTTACTATCGTCACTTTCCTGTCCTTGTCTTTCCTCTCGATCGAGCAATGGTCTTTCAACTTGCATCACTCGCGTTTAAACATGAACCGCGGTAAAGCATGGAAATACCACGGAAAATGCCGTCAAAATTAAATCGCTGACAAAACGAAATTAATCAGTTTTAACTGTAGATTTAATATGATTGCTCAATTAAATGTTCACGTGAATATTGAAATTTTTTAAATTTACATTCAAATAAATTAACATTGGAAAGTAATTTTATTTAATTCTACCAGCCACTTATCATATCATCTGAATTATTGAAAAAATCTGTTTTTCTTTTTCATGGCAGAAGAATAAAGGATATTACATTGGTTAAGTTAGATAAAAATTGTGATAAAGAATAAAAATATAACTAACAGAATACAAATAAAATTTGATGGCTCGGAGATTGCATATAATATTGTTAATCATAGCTTTTATAAGACTGATTGTATAACGTAAGAAGCCGCAACGATTTTTTCGACTTTGTTAAATTTTTCAAGTATAAACACATTATCATAATAACAATATAAATCGTTCAAATGAATGAAGCATACGTTTAAAAAAGGTACGCTTCTGTTTCAACTTTTAACTATTGCGTTTCGATGAAACGATAAGACTGCCGAAAATAAAACTGACAAATCGTTTCAAAGCTGTGATTAAGATCAGATTACATGATGTGTCAGGCTCAGTGTACCTGCAATAACTCAACGCGTATCGTCCCATAATCTTTCAACCGAAATATTCATGACAATTAGGTGGCCCGAGATCGGATGGCAGAGAGCAATTGAGATAAAATTATCGTCGATCACTCCCGGACCTAAGATCGAATTTACAGTTATCGCGGGAATAACGGGAAAGAAATACAAGTATGATCGGTCCCTCTACGCAATCGTTCTCTGATAGACAGAGTTCACGTCTGTCGAATCAATATCCGTGCGCCGGGTGACCTTGACACTGACACTTAGATCCGATTAACGCCGATTTTGTTCGAAACGTGTATTTTAATCAATCGCGCTAATCGCGCTCTTTACGTGGCGCGAACGTAATTAGTGCGTCTCTCCTAAGTGACAGCGTCGAAGGTTGAGCTAGACCGGTAGTGTTCGTTGTCATGCTTAGAACGTATACTACGAATAGCACTAAACGATTTTAAAGCGTGAGCAGCGTGAAAAATGTTAAATTAAAGAGATGTACGTGTGGGTATAATATAGTTGCCACGGCGCCAGTTTAGATCCGAGTTAATGACCGTGACACACGACGAATGAATCTTGTGAAAAGAGCGTTTAACGGCCACTGCACGGAAATGCGTAATATGCGAAAAAAAGTCGATTAGCACCTATTCTGTTAATGTGATTGATTTTTTTAATACCTTCCTAGCGGCATTAAATTATGGTGGCGTCAAACGTATGCTTATTTTGTAATTATCATGTTACTGCGTCTTCAGATCCTTTTTTTCGCACACGATAATGCATATTGCTGTCTAATGACTAAGCTTTTCATGATACGCCAGCATATATTTATGTATGAGATTGATTTCAGAATTCATAGATGCAAAAGCAACGCCGATGGGCTTTTTATCCGTCGTTGCGATCTCCCTCGTCGTGGATATTGCATCTTATTCCAAGTATACGCGAATTAATTTTTATTAGCATATCGTAAAGTATCCTCTTCGACGGAATAATCGATTCTTTTATCTCGTCTCACTCTCAAACATGATGCAGTATCAGTATTATTATCGAGTTTGTTCCATCCAGAATTGATAGAGAATTTGCTATAAATAATGGCAAACGCGATGCCTCGCCTCTTGCTACGCTGCCAGGAAAATACGAATTTAGTTTGCCAGCCGGTACATTCATGGAGACTATTTCTAGGATCTATAAATCCAAAAAAAAATTGCAACGGATTCCCTTCACGATCGGGATTCCCCTTATCGTGCGCGGCGCGCGACAAAGTCACGAAGCGACATCGCGCTCGGAATATCGCATCAAACTCGATGAATATCGCGGAAACTCAGGCTAACCGAGAAGAATACTGGCGTCTCTTTTACGTGGCACTACGACGAGTGACTTTCACTCGGCTAATTTATAGAAAGGTTTTTTATTTTCTACAAAAGTAACATCGGTTTAATTTTTCTTGAAAAAAAATTCTTGTCAGTTAAATGAAGATCACATAAAACTTAATAAACGAGAAATAATGACGCTTATAATTCGTAAATTTCGTTGGAATGCATCTCCACTTTTTGAAATATTAATTGTTTATATTTTATTAATATACATGTTTGTATGAGCAACAAAATGGCATGCAATAGAATGCTCTCAAAGCCCAACAAGAGTGGGCGATCCTCAAGTGAGATGAATCATTTCACCAGAGTCGTTCTCCAGAGATAAATATGAATTAAACATCTCTATTCAAATATATATTCGTTAATCGACGATACTTATGCGCTGGAGAGCGTGGACCTTCGTTGAAATAGCCGAAAGAGGTATATATGCGTATCCATGCTCGAAGCAATATAAACGGCCTTGAGTCGTTCATTATTGTCGAGGTCGCAAATTAGTATAGAATTTGCTATCATTCGCCTAATGCGACATTGGTATTCGGTATTTGTACTTGTATAAAGGAGTATATTTATACAGAGAGGAAACGGAAGGAAGGCAAACAGTCTGCGAAGTGAAATCGTAAAGCAACACTTCTTATCTGTTTACAGATTTCATCTAGTTATGCATTAATTTATATGTACAATTTACAAGCGTAGAAATATGTGCGCACCAAACAACCCGAATTCACGGTACGTCTAAATCTGGGGGGGCACCTTTATCAAGGAAATTCGTAGCTACGCGAAGATCATCCAAGGAATCATTTCATGAATCGCGTGTTGCAAATTATTCTAACAAACACAGTTCTACGGTACGGCGTAATTTAACCACGGACAATCTCTGCACCGTGTACCCTATCATGTGCGCTGTTGCCTTCGATCCAAGTGGACTCCAAGGCCTGTTATTCGATCTGACCCTAATAGATACTCTCGTCCCTCGAAAGATAAAACCTTTTGTCAGTACTCGTTGCGTCGAGAGACCCTTTTAAAGAAGTCAAACTTGGGGGTGATTGTAAAACGACACGCTCGCTCCAAGGGCCCGGGACTGTTACGCAGTGGAATATTACCAGGACCATGCAGTGAAAATTTTCCACGGGCACTACAAAGGATCTCTTTAAGAGCAGGGCGAGCATTTGGTAGATAAGTTTTTGAAATATGAGATTACTTAAAAATTTCAAGAAGCAATTTATCTTCTTAGCATTGCTCGAAGGAGCATGGTCATTAACCCAATCCCCATTTCTTCTTATCTATATTTTTTCCTCTCTAAATCTTTCTTACGATTAATTAGGAAATACAGAACGAATATCTAAGGGCTCTGATAATAATGTTTTTATACACTGAGCTTTAGTATTCCGCATCTAACATCCTGCGTTGGCTCGTACTGCCTTCCTTTTTCTTTCTATTCTATTAATTATGAAAGTTATTCGTCCACACTTAATGCATTTTTATCTACTGGAGATAGCCAAAATATATTTTTATATTTTTGTCTGTCTTTTGTTGATCGTCACTTCCTTCATTTTCCTCTTCAGGAAAGCGACGTACGGCGCGATGAATCGATTGGTCTCACTCATTACCTACGTCATTGAGACGACGTGACCCTGAATGCAAACACGCCAAGTTCGCGGTCATTTCACATTTCGTGATCGCGCAAAGGAATGACGTGGATTACGACATCGCCGGCGCTCAAATGCAAATCGGGTGTCCTCACCGGGCGACGAAGCGAGCGGTTCTGTCGAGGTGGACCAGACGAATTGAGTGAAACGCTCGGTTAAATAAAAGAGATAGAAACCGATTCGTGCGCACGCTTACGACGAGATGCGGGCGCACGTATTATAATTCACCGATGATCGGCAAACGCAACAGCAGTATGAATGAGCATATCGAGGACTCATCGTCGTGCACTCGTAATTCGTCTTGCGTGTGTCACACGTCAAGATCATCTCGCATTTCTCCACCGTTCATCTGCCATCTCTATTTCTCTCTTTTTGAGGAGCAGTGAGGAACAGTTTTGCATTCCTTAACATTTCCTGAAGATGTAATTTCATATACATAAAATAATTCTTAACTACGAATTTATAGATTTGATAGATTTAAATTATGTATGAATTTATTTCAACTAAGAAAACTTCAGAGACAGAGAAAGAGAGAGAGAGAGAGAGAAACAGGCAGAGACGTGGATGTTGATATTGATGAATTGCCTCTGTCTCTGTCTCTGTCTCCCCCCCCCCCCACACACACACGCACGCGCGCAAGTAAAACTGTATAATGTGCAGAGAATTATTAAGCCAAAAATTTTGCGCGCGCCAATGAGGCAATATAATCCATTCCTATTTCAAGCTCTCAGTCTCCTACAATTCAAAAGAACGAATTACCAAATATTACTGTACAAGAAAGGTTTTCTGTCGAATTTTTCCTGCTTAGCATAATTCATCATGGCAAAACTAGTGATATAGGTGTGTATAAATTGATTCTCATCGACCTGTTTTGCTAAGTCGTGCACTATATAACGAGAGTATTCCCTCGTCAATAGCAGGCCGCCGTACCGGGCACGGGTTTGCATCAGGATGCATAATAGACGATACCTTCCCCCGCGTTCGACGAAACCTGTCTTCCTCTCCCATCGCGGCGGACTGAATGTGAATCTGCCCGATTCGCTCCCGATCTTCTTGAACGAATCGCCATAAGTGAAATCTCGAAATTACGATTGACCCCTCACAGTTCCGTTGGATCGTATAGACATACATCGATTTATATAATCAAGTAATTATTAGAAATACAGTCTGTCCAATCGCCTTTTCAGACACCCTTATCTCGGTTCGACATTGTATACGCAAATGAAAATCATCCACAGTAAAACCTGTTATTAGCGTATTCATCCCAGAAGCGCTAGTAAATACGTTCGAAACTCGATTGGAGTTCATTAAGGTGAACGTGCTGCCTCGCGAGAATGGACCTCGTGATCTAGTGTATATGAGACCTTACAGCACGCGGATCGTATGCAACGTATGCACCTGTGTCAGCATGCAAATGTATTACTCACAGAGGACCGGTTCGTAAAGGTCGAGCATTATACCGAGGTCGTTTTCTCCGCGGCTGAAGATCGATGATAACTAGCTTGTTTGATTCGCATGGCCTATTCGCGCGATAACACTCAATGGATTATTACATTAGGCATATTTATTAAAATATATATTTACGCGAATCAATTGGCACTGTTAAACGTTGTATGCTTCCAGTTTCCATCACATCAATCGTTAGTGACGGGGGGTTTTTTTTTATCGAAATCAAAACAATGATTTTCAATTAAGCATTTCGATAATTAGACATTCTAACAAACTTTGCTAGGCAAACATTTGTGTCAAGTGAAAATGTCAATTTATATGAAAGACTTCAGATGAATGTATTTACTGACTTATTGCAGAATTAGAAACAATCAGAAACTGCAGTACATGTGAATATGCGAATCTATTGAGAACGAAATTTATTATAAGAATTCACAGCAACCAGCTTTAATGAGAAACGTTGACGTAGGGAGATCATTAAAACAAAATATACGTAATGATTATATAAAATGTTATTTATGCAACGATTTTTTTATTGCTAGTTTGGGTAGAGGAAATAAGAAACGGACACACGAAGAGACTGGTACGACGTAATAGACGATATTCATATCTCCGACATGTCGTTATTTTATTGCAGAAATCAGAATTTACTACGCTGTTTTAAGTATTCGAATATTATCGGAACCATGAGTATCTTGAGTTCTGAGAAACATAAATTATGCATGATCGATTGCAAATCGCTGCAATTATCAGAATGTACAGAGAATTAAAAAACTATCTCGCTTAATCGCAACTACAGGATCTTGTAAGACTGCATTTTGCAAATTATTTGAATTAAATTATTCCTATACCGTTCGAACGGGTCGAATAAAAAAAGATTGCTACGCGTCTCGATTTTTGAGCGGACAATTCGAGGTAAGGGAAGAGTGTCGTGATAAAGATGGCAATGCCAAGTTTCGTGGGTCTTGGCGCGCGGTTGCACAAACGGGAGACGCATCGCTGTGCGCGGACGTCGCAAGGCGTGCAGGAGTGCAACTTCGGAGGGACGGAAAGGTGATCGAAGCCAAGGAGGAGAAAGAAGAGGGGAAGAAGACGGGGCAGGAACGAGGGAAGGTGAGAAAAAGTCGCGGACGTTAAACCGCCCGCTCGCTCTCGGCCTTAGGGTAAAAAGATATGACAGAAGGGGCAGGAGAATAGGAGAGAGAAAGAGAGGGGCGGGGAGTAGGATGAGTCGCGGGGTGGAAGAGGATGGTCGGGAAGGAGGATGAGGCGAGATGAGGATGTACGGGGGTAGAGTGACGAGGGAGCCGAGGGAGATGTGGCGAGATGAGAGACGGGAGGGAACGGGAGACGCGAAGAGGGAATCGGAGAAAGAAGAAGCCGTCATGCCGGGCCTGTTCTACCGAGGTCGCACGTACGTCCGTATAATACTCGTAATACATGTAATACGGATAATACCTGTAATACCTGTGTAACGCATTATACACCAGCGCGCCAGCGACCGGCTGGCTCTCCCGCGCGGCAGCAGGCGACGACGACCGGTCGTATCTTCGCGTCCTTGCGACTCCGCCGCGACTTTCCAAGGGATCCCTGGGTGCCGGCAGGTGATTAGGATTGATCGAATGGAATGAAACGCCGTTGACGAATGTACCCGATAGAGTTTTACTTTCGCGCCACCAGGGGAATACGCGCGCAAATACGTACATTTGAGGAAAATAGAGTAGAGAGGAAGAAAAATATAAAATATCTTTTCTATTTTTGAAGAAAGTGGACATCATTTTAAGATAGGCTCCGAAACGAAGAATTGTTGCCGCTCAATAATCAAGGGGATTAAAGAAACGACCGTAAAAATCAATCAAAATTGCAACGTGGGGCGCATACCTAAATCAAATTATTCGAATTATCCTTGGCGTGGACTTTTTAAAGGCAATCAATGCCGTGAAGATGAAATCACGCGATGGTCATGAAGAGATAAGAAAAAATATCGAAGGATGACAATGACGTTACTGGGAAATCGTTTTGTACGCATCGTACGTGTTGTTGGTGCGTGCAAGTACCTGCCTGAAAATAATTATCAATGATCGATGGACCGATGGAGGTGAAGGTTACTTTTATTACCGATGAAAGTCTCCGAGAGTTCACAGTTGTCCTTCCGAAACATAGAAAATTGCAGCGCGTTGCACACCAAGAATCATCGGATCACGGGAATCATAATTTTTTTAAATAATATTCTAAACCGCTTCATTAATTGCCGAAATGGATGTCGTGCGTTGCGAGATCCACTAATCCTATTACGCTTGTTTAAATCCCGATTGGATCGTGAGTCTGATAGGATAGCTTACGCGTAGCTGCATCGAGGAGACTGCATAGCGATGTGAATGGAGACGCACGGGAGTAGATAACAAAAATGGAGGAGAGAGAGAGAGAGAGAAGAAAGTGCGGGGGAGAAGGGAGGCCGATAAAAGGGGAGGGAGACGAAGGGCGGAGGGATGGGACGAGTCGACGAGCGAGACATGGATATATCGTACGGCTAAGGCAAAGTTAGGATGAGGATAGCGGCGATTATCTTAACGATCCCCTGCAGCAAAACCTGAACGGCAACCCGTTTCGGCCCCGTCCGTCGTCTCGGCCCTAGTATAGCATATACCAGCTAATGCTGTTGCTGTTGCTGCCGCTTGGCTCCTGCAATGATGTTGTTGCTGCTGCAAAAGGAGCATGATGGAGTCGGCCGACGGAGGGCAGGGAAAGGATAGAAGAGCCAGCTGAAAATAGCTTACAGCAGTCGCAGGAGCTTCGCGAGACCAGGCGAGTTCAGAGATCCTTCTTCATTCGCGGCCGCGCTCCCGCGGTCTTCCTCCTCCCTCCTTTCCTTTCACCGTGAGCGATTTTAGGCGAGATCATCACTTGCGAATGCACGATCTACTTGTCGACACGTTCGTGCGACAAACACTTCCGCTCATGGATGCTCGACCGGAGCTTCACGTTTGAAACTGAAATTTGTTGTGGCTAATTCGCGAGACTAATAGTGTCCAGTCCTCCTGTCGAGTCTGTTCGAATTGTTTGCCAAAGCTTATCCAGTTTTTCGTATTTTCATAATCTTGACTTCATACTTTTATCGGTTTCTATCATTATGTCCTTTAAACATTTAATGACCTCCAATTTTCAGTCCTTAATACGTCGTGCAAAAATGTATTTATATTTGTGAATAATCTTTTATTATTTATTTCATTATATTTTCGTGTTTCACAGACTATGAAGAAGGCAGAACGGAATAAAGGCGATCCGCGAGATATCGGCTGACACACGCCATCTTCTCGAAATGTGAGATAGACGAGGAACAAATGGAAAAAAAGAAGGACAACGCGGGACAATCGCGCGTTGTACGCGTTAAATGAAAGAACAATTACACCGTGCCTGGCGCACGGAGAGGATGAGAAGAGACGGACCTTGGGCTCCTTGCGAGATAATCATAACGTTACACGACGGTCCGCGCCATAATGTCGTATAATGTCTGCGGCATCATGTACATTACGAGATCATTTACCGAGAGTCTGTCGCTAAAAGTGGTACCGCCACCGCCACCGAGGATTGACTCTCATATCGCTTCCTCTCGCCTCGGTCGATTCGCAAAATTAGAAACTCGTAGCTATTCCTGGATAATGGACTCGCGTGTATGTATGTATGTACGTCCGTCGCGCGAGAAGAAAAAAAAAGGAGCTTCGACCGTCGCTCGCTCGATTTGTGGGTCAGGGAGGCACGAGAGGAGGCGAGAAGAAGGAAGAGAAGGTGGCAAAAGGAAGAGCCTCGCCGCCATCGGACAGGACGCTGTCACCTGAATTGCCACGCGTCGTCATTATTTCATAATCAACGGAAAATCTGCGCTACATCGACAGATCTTCCGTCGCGGGGATTTTAACACCTGCGCCATTAAATTGTTTGATAGGCGCGGGACTCTGAAAAATGTATCAAGTGAAAAACTTGGGGATTTGCATTACGTATAATTTTCGCTCTCTTGATTATCATCGTCATCTAGCGACGCTCACATCTGCAAAATTAATTGCAAATACATTGCAACTAATTACTGTACCGAAGAAATCGCTTCTTTCCTTTTTGGCAAAGCGAAAGGATGCGAGGAGAAACTCACGCGTTTCTTAATTACGATCAGCAATTATACGATTACGAAACTCTGGGTATGAAGCGAAGAACCAAATTAAATTTCGATATCGCGGTCAGCGGCCTGGACGGGAGGGACCGCTAATTGTATCATTAATTAACGAAAAAGTAGACGGTGACGACAGGAATTCGGCGGGCCAGCTGCAACCGCGATATTATGGTCCACCTCCTTCACCACGAAAACCGGATTCGGTTTGGGATAAAATTAGGAGCCAAGTAGTCAAGGTCGGTCGGACCTGCCCAAAAGCTGACTTACCCTCGCTCCTTCTTCTTCTTCTTCTTTCCCTTCCACTTCTTCATCTTCCTTCGCATTCTTTCCTACATAGGCCGACCTGAATCTTCTGTTGCTATAGCAACGACTCATTTGCGTTGTGTCATTTTATGGAATTCCATAGCAATATTATGTAGAATAGAAGTGGCGTTTAAATAATCGCTTTTAACGGCGTCTCCTGCTCAACCTCCGCATCCCATCCACTCGCGCGAAGAGAGGACAGATATCGAAGAAACGTACGGTTTACTTCGCGTAAACAATGCAGCGCGTCTAAGGGCCGTTCGCGAGAGACTACTCTTTGCAGCTGCACAAGAGAATCCTCGAAGACATCGAGATACGAGAGCACCTTTTTAGATTTTTCATTTCCCCAGCGAAGGAAACTGAGCTTGCAGAAGCGCGCGTTATATACTGCTCGAACAAACAGAGCGCAATAGAGAAGTTATGGATCTCGCAACCGTGTGTTTGAAGCCTTGACGTCTTCGCATTTTTATACTTCGTTATTTCCATTTTCTCGCGAAAAGGAAGGGATCGACGTCGTAACAGTACTACGTAATTTCCTTCGTGAATAAACAAAGGCAACTAGCTCGTGGCCAGGCCACAAGATCATCAGTCATCGCTGTAAATAGCGATTTGACGAAAGCTAGGCTAAGCAGGCTTGGGCAGAAAGATTGTCGTAACCGTTTACGATTTCGTCGTAAGACTCAAGTCGGTGTCGAAAGTCAACGCACGAAGAATTGTCGTAGACGTATGTCGCATCCATTGCATCGCGAGGCGACATACGACAATTCTTTGTGCGTTCACTTCCGACACTTACGTCTTACTTACGACGGAATCATAAGACAGTTACGACAATCTCTCTGCTCAGGCCCTAAGGGCCTGAGCAGAATAGCTGTCTTGTATTCTTAAGTCACAAGACAGTTATTGTGCGTTACTTTAAGACAAAGATTTTAAGTACAAAACGTTGTCTTAAGAGTACAAGACAGCCATTCTGTTCAGGTCCTAAGTCAAGGGTCGAACGGGGGAATATGCTCCTCGCGGGGCGTTGCACGCGCGAAGGACGCGCGCATTCAACGATGCCTCGCTCTTCATGATCGGCGTTTCCAGTATCGGCCGATCAACAGTGATTCACCGCGATTAAACAAGAATCGCCGGTCGTTAATCGATCGCGCATGATTGCTAAAGGTGAATGGAGACGCGTACACGGTTCTCACTTCGCGGCTTACAACACGAGAATCGATGTAAACAAGATGTTGCACAGTGTAGTTTAAAATAAGTCATTTAAACGTACATATTGTGAATGTCAATCAGCGGCGATTGTAAAAAGGAATTTTCCAATAAGTTATCTAGCGAGAATCATTCTCACGCGAAACTCTCACAGCAAAGAATTTATAATATAAGAAAGGAGCATATGCACTTATATATATACGACTAATTAATGCTCCAGGAAAATAATCCAGTAGTAAATGTAGGACAGAATAACCAATCGATACACGAGTTTTTTTTTTCAAATTGTTGGTAAGGTTTGAATCGTAAATATATTAAGGATTTCATATGCAAATATCAGTATTAATTCGTATTGCATGTTCGTTCACGAATACGATAAAGTGTTGATATTACAATATTATGGTAAGTAGTTGTTACAGATCGTTCACGGCTCAGTAACGTAAATTATAGTATAACAGCGTCCTCGACGCGTTTCGTGCCAAGAAATCGCGAAATCCTCATCGGCGGCTCATGATTCATCATTAACGAGGTGATTATTTAACAACTTGATTATCGACGTCGTATACGTAACTGGATCGATTGAGGAAAATTTTTTTGCGGTCGCGAAACAATCGTAAAAGATTGCAGGCAAATTTTGCACTCGAGAAGAAAAACATTCTGGAATAACATAAAACAATGCGGAACACAGACCGTGGTGTGTGTGTGTGTGTGATGAAAATCAAGTTCGTGGCATCCGGCAAAATCGTTGCTTCTGCGGAATACCGCAGGCTGTAACTCCCGTAATACAAGGTAATAAAATTCCGACTTTATGCGCGCACCGACGGTGTGTCCTCGATGCATGTGCTGGACCGTGAAAAATCGCATCTGTGCCAATCGGCATTGTGCACCGGGGATGAACGGGCAACGGGACGAAAGGGCAAAGTGGTGTGGCGGATTGATTTAACGGGAATTTCGCGTACTCCGTGTTTCAGGATGACGAATTTCTGCGCGGAAAATCGCGAGGAAACGAGTCGATGAAATTTCTCTCGATTGAAATATCAAGAGACCTTTGATTGTCGTCATTTAAATGTGAAAATATATAATATATAGAATTACTCTCTATCCTATTACATTTGGACTTCTGCATAATTTTCTCGGTTTTCTTTTCTTACATTTGTTTCCGAAAAGTATAAAATAATGTAACTGGAAGATATTCTCTACAAAAGTTAATATATTTAATATATTTGACGTAGCAATCAATAATTTCTGATTATATCCGCGTTTCTATTATACGTATTCAATATATTCACTTTTAGATATTTTTATTCATAAATTAAAATTGATTATGCGGAATTATATGCCGGAGGCTTCAATTATTCGCGCGGGAGGCTTTGATAATCTCATAGAATTCTATCATTCTTCCTTATATACCCGATATCCTTGTCCCAATTCGATAACTTAAATAGAATATCGTTTTCAACCTCGTGTATTCAACCGCGAGAATCATCTTTCTGTCGTAGTCGTCGTCATCATCGTCACTGTCGTCCTTCGGATGCTTGCGTAAAGACACTTTCCGGAATTAATACACAAAATTTACCAGCCTCTACGTGACACGCGGAGCCAGACGTCGCTCGTAATTAGTGCCGTTAAAGAGACAAGGCAAAGGAACGGCGCCTAGAACTCCATAAAAACCAATGTAAAAACATGTACATATGTACTTTTTCTTGGAGAACCGCGATTACGCTATAATCATCAGCATTACAATAATTATACCACAGAAACGAATCATACCGGGACTTTCAGCGTATCTACTGTCGCGATCTTCTTTTTTGCAATCTCGTAATCAAAGGAGAGTAGTACATTTTGAAAAAGAGTCTATTTCCTTTCGTGTCTATTTTTTGTTATAAAACTTCTACGCTTATTTGATAAAAATAAGCAAAATACGCATACTCTTTTAAATTTTCGTATACAGAACTGATCTTTCTTATTGTTAGTAAACATAAAAAATAATTACTAATTACGTAAACACGTAATGATTAATTACAAGCTTTTATTTGGTGCTAATAATTGAAGGGGCTTGGTACATTAAGCGTACCAGATACGCGCAGAAGCGCCTACGTATAAACGTGTGAAGAATCCATTTTTTCGCAAACAAAACTTAATAAACGCACATTATTCTAACGGTATGTAACGGTTGGAAATCGCTAGTTGTAAAGTAACCACCGTCTAACAACTGCGAGAACCCAGGAAGAGAGCATGTTGCTCTACAAAAAGATACATAAAGAAGAGCGCTGATAATACTGAAGAATGTGTTTTACGCGTTCCATTTTAACCGGTTGAATTTTACTCTTGGTTGACAATTGCGACAAATAGATGCACAAAATTTATTTATTAATTAATTCCCGAGAAACTTAAGTCACGTGATTTAATTGAGAAACAAAATACTGCACTTTTCAATCGTAAAAGCATACAACATTCATTTATGCTGTATGCTTTCCTCCATTTGTGAAGCATTAGAAACAAATCGCCAAAGTTTTGTGACACGACAGCAATCGTAGTAATGAATAGGCGAGAAAAGGTCATCGATCTCGACTTGGATGAGCTATAACGCACCATCAAGATTAACATGAATAATTTACGATTTGAATCACATGTTAATTATTCACGAATGTATCGACCGCGAAAATCAGCGTATGAATAACGGATCTTCCAGCTTGATGTATTCGATACAGAACTATTTTAGAGATAGTAGAAAACTACGCTCCTTAATATTCAATATCGAATATTATGTAAACGTTACGAGCCATAAATAGAAATAGGAATACCGTGCGTATTTTATCGTAAACATTGGGGACAACGAAAACGTCATAAATATACGAAAGGTGATTTAAATAGCCACGATAATCGTAGAAATCATGTACAAGGTATCCCAACCGTAACCTCGAGTAAATTTAGCACGATTGTGCAAAGATTGAGTGCAAACAGTGGTTTAAAGAATGATTTAGAAATGGTGATTACAATATATGGAACTTGTAAGAATCGTGTTAATAAAAATCTTGATAAATCATCTTTGGAGACTCGAAGAAAGTTTTTATGAAAAGAATAAATTGAACACTGAATAATATTCAATTAACTGAGAATAATTGTGTTCATAATGATGTATAATTGATGTATATTATTCTGTTTAATTTAGTGTACATAGGAATATTTTAATATACTATTTTAATATTTTTTATAAAATCTATTCATTCGGCTTGATTTATATAAGTAATTACTCGTTATCACAAATATAATTCAATTTCGTTAAAACGCAAATAATAGTCTATTCTATTCAGTAATAATACTCGATAGAAACTAATTGCAAGTTCGAATGACTCAGGTCTAATAATTCGTGGACCATTAGTTGAATCGACATTTCGGCGAAACGGTCAGCAAATTTTCAATGGGGAATTATTGCGTCGGATGCATACGAGACGGAACTACATGTAAACAGACGGTTTACATAATAGTTCCCGTACATACATACGCACTGGCGCGTGTATCACACGCGTATACGACTCATCGAGCGTTCCTCGATGAGTCACAGAGACGAAGATAAACCATTTTACCTGTTGGCGCACGGTTTATCGAATTTGCAACATATTCGCGATGCGTAAAATGATGCACGAGCGTCCCGACGTGACGCAAATCATAATAAATCCGCAACGAAATTGAAATCGTACTTTACGAACAACTAGCAACGAGAAAGAGTCATGTTTATTTATGTCTTTGATAACATTTAGTCAAGCAAATTAACTTTTGAATGGGAAATTCTAAACGCGGATAATTTCGGTTTCCTTTTTATATACAGTGCAAAATAATTTAGTTTCCGGTCAATTATATGTCGACTAATACTTCACAAAATATTTTTCATTCTTGTGTTTCGATAGCGGAAATATAACTTTTTTACTCCTTTTAAGAATCAAGAAGATTGATCGCACACTTTCAGCGATTTAAGCATGGCGGGTACATGCAAGATTCATTTAATTTTATTAGGAGAATCTTCGCTGCGAACGAGAAAAATCATATACAATACTGACGACACAAAGTTTGCCGAGCAAGATCTGTCAGGTCAAATTAAGAAGAAAAAGCTATGTCGCCGATAACTTTATATCTAGTAGTCGGGAAGAATGTTAAGCGCAGCAACAGGTTGAATCACTTAATAAAATCCTAATCCTGAATTCCACCCTAAATTTATGAGAAAATTCTAGAGCACTGACGTGATACGCTCAAAAAATTGTAACTTTATTAAAATAGAACATAGTATAATTACAAATTTTATTCGACCACAGCTGGCCACATTTGTTAGTTTCTCTGTCAATGCAGAAAATATTACCTCAGCCAGGGTTTGAACATGGACCTCCCTACACTCTAGGCGGGCGTCTCACCAATTCAACCACCGAGGCATATGATAATATTTGTCGCAATAACAAGATAAAGATGTTGTCTACGCGTCTATTTTTCGACTTTAACATAGTATGTTTGTGAGAAAAGCTTTGTGCATTATATTTAAGAATTTTCTCGATTGCAAATCTGTTCTAAAAATCTTTGCGGTTTTTCAAATCAATTATCCATTACGAATAGTGAAAGACAAATGTCTATTGACTCGTTTAAATGTATTCAAGGTTCTCCCATACAGTACTGTAGCTTTACCATTGTACTTCCGCTCGATATATTGAATGATCCCAAATGAATGCTTTTAAAACACAAACGCGACACGTCACGCCAGCATACAACGTGTGCAGGTGCGTCCACAGCGACCAGTAGTAAGTAAGGACAATCTCATATATAGAAAATGCTATAACTTTCCAAAGATTACTATATTCCGTGAGCGTTGAATAGTTGCACGTAAGAAAACGATAAAGGAAATCCTAACAAATATTTCAAGGTTCTTAGTTACACTCGATGATGATTCAATACCAGATATGATAAACATTATTCTAAGTGTTGTTAAGAACTTCGTAACTAGTATCTAATTAGTAGTTTCGATCGTGAAATAGAAAACGGCATGTACAGATCCCTTTCGAGAAGTAACGTTCTTTCAATTTGTCCTTTAATTATCATCCCAGATAATCTAGGAACGTCACGCAAAATAATTAATTGTATATAAATCAACATAGTATACAAAAGGTTACGAAGTAATAATAGGAAGTTTCAGTCGGTCGCCTATTGTGAAATTCCTGCTTTTTACTGAATGTACAACGTTCGCAGTTAAAGGGTTAAGCTCGCTCAAGGCGTGATCCCATTGGGTCAGCAACACGCGAGCCACATTACGAATCCGTCCCGAAGATCTCGACGAACCGAGCACGAGGTACCGAGGTGTAGACATCGTGGTCCGGAACAGAAAGGAGCGAAGAAATCGGCGAGTAAGCCAAGATCAGGCAGAAGCGAGCGAGAGCGAGAAAAAGAGGGAGGGAGGGAGGGAGAGAGAGAGAGGTAGAAATGCGAGAAGCAGTGTAGGAGGAAGAAAAAGAGAGGAGGTACAGAACGGGGAGGGAGAAAAGGTAGGTAGAGTCCAAGAAGGGCGGCGAAGAGAAGACTAAAAGAGAGGCCCCTCCCGGTGGCTCGATCGGCGAGGAGGGTCGGGGCCCCCTTGCACGATCCTGGCCGTCAGCACGGGTGGGTAAATGGGTATATAAGCGGGGCCCCGGCGATTCCATCTCGACACACGACCCAACCTTCATCCCGATCGCCAACGGTCCTTCGCAAACGAGCGTAATCGCACGCGCGCGAAAAAAACGAGAGGGAAGACAAGAGAAAGAGAGACAGAGACAGGAAACCCCCGCGTTCTTTCGTTTTCCGATCGATCGCGCCCGATCGAAGTTCGCGCGAACCGGTGAGAGCTGATCCGCGAGGCAGAAGCAAGACAAGCCGAAGAGGAGATCGCCGCTGTGCCCGACGCCGACTCGACTGGCAAGAGTTTCAACGCTTACGGAGCAGAGAAAAAGACGTGAGTACACAGTTCTGTTCTCTTTCGTAGACTTTTACCACCCCTCGAGCTCTGTCTAGCGGTAAAAAGACCCATATTATTTCGATCTATCTGACCTATCGATCGCACCATGGATTATTTCGATTCGAAATTTCGAACGATCGACCAAAGCACGGGTTACTTCGACGAACTTTGACAATTAACATCGCACGAACCAAATCCTTCCCTCCATGAAAACTCTCCTTTGGTAGTTGATTACGTAGTAAATATTAAGTGAATCTTTTTTTCAATTCTGACATGTTAGTTGATATATTTTTTTAATCCCTTACGAAGCTACCTCCCTCCGTAGCTCAGCTCCGAAACGAGTTATTAATGTGATAGATTCCGCTGGAAGTCGACAATCGGAACCGGTCGATGAAAGCTCGAGTCGCAGTGACATGTGCGGTCGACAGACGCGGTTGGTTGGACTCGGCACGATTATTAGCTTCGCGTTTGTGCGCGGGAGACTTTTCTCGTGGCTCGCAGCTAGCGGCATTTCTTTCGCAATACGCGTAGGACTCGGTGCCGAGTCGCGGCTTCGTCGCGACGGCGACAGACAGTTTTGAAAGTGGAGCACGATAATGCCATTGTTCGCCATCCGCGCTTGTATCCGTTCGTTCAATTAGTCGGGGCGCGGCAAACGTGGATTTTCGAAATAGCACGCGACGATAAATGCCACGACGAACGTCCTCCCCTTAGTTATCAAAGAAGATTGCAATCCGCTCGCAATTAAGCCGTCATTTTATACTAGGAAGCGACTAAGAATCATATAAAAATATCTTTTTTTCATTTTAAGTGTAATTCCGCGAGAGAAATCACAGAAATCGAAAGGAATCAAAATAAAAAGTAAAAATCTCGCTAATATTACGATTTTTATAATTTATAGTATGTTTCTTATGGCAATCATTCATTTCTAATGCATTCAAATATGTCTAACGTATAGGCAAGCTTTTCTTGTCTAATTTGTAGCAACTCTTGCGACATGCAGATACACGCAAGAGTGCCTTTTTGTTTAAAATTATCGACAAAGGCAGAAATGCACTGCAATTACACAGTTACATTATCTCATTGCAAGTTATCTCGTTGGATGTGCGACGCAGCTAAAGGGTTAATAAAGAGAAATGAAGAGGTCGAAGCAAGGAAACGCGCGTCGTTCGCGTGCAGGCTATGCTCCGTCGTCGTTATACACATAATTTGTAGATTTCTCAAGGAGCAACCGCGCGCATTTGCGTAATTTCACGTCCCCCTTTCACGGCGCGCTCCCCTAATTAGCAGGCTTAATCTGTCAATCTGCGAATTACCTGCGCCGCGACGTCGACTCGAGGTCGCCAACCGGCGACCGTCTTCCGCCCTCCCGGCAACTTCGCAATCGGCGAACGTCGAACGTGCACCGAATCTCTATTTGAAATCGACAGAACCTTCCCCATGCCAAGACAAGGCAGACTCAACTTGAATCAGATAGGAATAAATTTCGTGACTTTCGCACTTACGCGAGCAAAATTCACGCGATTGCAAATTAAACGGAGCAGTTTCGCGGCTTCAGATTAGAAGAGCGGACTTTCAACACGCCGCAATCAGAAAAGACCGCGAAGCTGAAAGGCCAGAAGGAAAGAAAAAGAGAGAAGAGAGAGAAGAGAGAGAAGAGAGAGAAGAGAGAGAGAGAGAAAGAGAGAGCAGAAGGCTATAATCATTGACGCTGGAACGCTTGATGGCGCGCGCGCGACACTTCTTTGTAAGTGTGGTACCATTATTACACCTCTGATGATCTTGATGAGGTAATCGGCGTCCATCATCTTTCACAGGCATTTCCTGCGTCTATCGACCTGGCCGCCGAGCACTTATCTGTATTCGCGGTGCGATCAACGCGCGTCGTCAACCTCGTCGAAATCTCATCCTCTCCCTTCTGCCTTTTCTCCTCTTTTCTCTACTTCCCCCCCATTCGAGCGTTGCGTGGAGAACGGAAGATTGCATCGACAAGCGAGATCGGCGAACACGCGTCCGTGTCGTTCGTTCTCGCGTAACCGTCGTGTAGGAAATAATTAACTAGACACGTCCGTGTGATGTACGGACAATAAGTCGACGGCTATGGTACTTGAATTGGCTCGCAATTAAGTTTATTGCGACTACGCACCGTCGCCGCGCATCCGGTGTAATTATATCCGCCATGGACTTAATTCCATGCAAATATTTGGAGACTTAAACTTCAGCTGCGCGTCACAAGGAACTCGCAGATTCTTTACAATTTATCTATCGAAACAAGGCGACTCCCGGTGATTGCATTATGGGAATCAGAATCGGCTTACGTAATTGTAGATAAAAGGAGATTCCTCATTTAATTCCCGCTTTCACGCGAACGCGCATTGCGATTCTAGATAAAAGAGGAGAAGATCTTAATTCTGTCGCTTTCTATCGCGACACAGAGCGGTTTCGGCAAGAAGGCAACGTTGCAATTGCATTGCCAAACGCGAACCCTCGTCGATCTCGCCGTAAACACTGAATCCTTTCGCAGCCTCCCGCACCGTTCTAATTCTCCGCAGCTACGCCTCGTTGTTTCCGTTGCTACTTCGTCGCCATTTCTCGCCATCCCTATCGACTCTCAGTGCATTCCGGTTTGCCGCAACCAGACAGTTTCCACGAGGCGTACGACGAGCGCAGCCTCCGCTCTCGAGGAGCGATTTGAATCTGTGCGGGACTCGAGAATAATTCATGCCGCGCGACTCTTCCAATTACAGCTAATTAAATGCAGAGTTGTAATATTTCTTCCACGGCTCGCAAAGTTTTAAATTCGCATCGAGAACTCGTCTCAAGGTTGACTTTTAGTCGGTACTAAGAGGCTCGTCGCAAACTTAAAGCTAAGCATAAACTTCTGCGATAACTTCTTTTTCATCGAGTTGATTAATGAATCGCTTAATCGGCGAGATCTACGCAAAAGGCAGGTCGGACTGGAAAAACGATTGCTCCTGTCGCAGTGACTGCGCTTAACTCGAGCGTTAACGCACGCCGATCCGGCCGCGCCAACTCGATGACGCGTAAATACCGTGTCGTTTGTCTCCGGTTTCACGTACGCCTACTCGCGCGAATGCAGAATGGTCTAGTGTTGCGCTCGCGGTAATGTATTTTGCGACGCGAAGATCACAAAGCAGAATTTACAACGTAAATTTATTATATGCTTCACGCGACAATTAAAAAAAAAGCGCGAACCAAGTCCAATCCGATATTTAGAAATAAATCAACGCGCTTCACACTTTATGAACGCAGATCTAGTACCTGTTTAAAGTAGAAATCCGTCAACGCAGGGGTCTACTCAAACTGACAAGAGTTCCGATCTACACCGTTAATCGCTCGTAACTAAAAAATTCGCGACTTCCGACTTCATATATGTAAAGCGTTCGTTTCGAGACACGCATGACAGACCAGTCCTTAACGCCTCGTTCATCCCGCGTACAATGAAAGTCCGTGTGAGACGCCACAGCATATTCTTCTCTACATTTTACGGAGAGAGAAATTGAACGTAAACGTGAGCGCGTGAACGTAACGAGCGTGAGGGGCACGCATCCTGTCATTAGTTCCATAACGTTCGCCTTGTTCGATGCATTCGGTTCAATGTCACCCGTCCCTCTCCTTCCTGCCGATTCTCTCGCGGCAGCCCCCGATACGAGCACCCAGCGCGATGTTACCGTTTCTCCCTCCGAAGCCCTCTCCTCGTCTCATTAACAATCACAGTTGTTGTCCTTTCGTCTCGCGATCTACAACCGGGTCCATTCATATGTTCGTCTCGACCATTCATCCCGAGCTGTCACGACGACAGTCTGCCCTCACGTCTATTCGTCTAACTAGAAGATTGTGCATTGTTGCCTCGGTGTGTAGATTCGAACGAGTTTTGTTACATATAAGAGGATAAATAAATAATTATAACATTCGTGATAATTTATCTTAATTGCAATATAATAATCACAAGGGGATAATTTGTCGTGCGAGAATTATATTCACGGATATTTCAAGCCACCGCGTAAAGATTTTTCCTGCGACTCTTTTTTTTAAGTTAAAAGCATTCAGATTAATGCCACAATATGTAATATTTCAGCAACGAGCATGCCTAACACCGAGCGTTCTTTTGCAGATATCACAATGATAAAATTCGCTGTGGTAACGATGGTGTGCCTCTTGGGGCTGAAGATGATCGCTGCGATGCCAGTGGCCGAGCACCACGAGAGCCATAAGCCGCAGCCGGTTGTACCTCTCGAGGAGAAGACTGCGGTGGAATCGCTGAAGGCGGCAGAGACGGCTTCGGGGGCCGTGCAGAGCAACGCACCCGCGGAACCAGTGGCGGCTAGCCAGCCAGCACAGCCAGCGGCCGAGCAACCCGCCGCGGTTAACGAGCCTGCCGTGAGGAGCAGCGAGTCCGCTAGCGAGGAAGCTCAACCGGTCAAGGCGAAGAAGGACGAGCCGCTGCAGCCGGAGCAGCCGAAAGCAGTGTCCGAGGAAGCTCAACCGCAGCCCAGCCCCTCCGAGGAACAACTCGAAGAGAAGGAGGAGCCGAAGGTGTTGCCTACCGCCGAAGCCGAGAAGAAACAGGAGCAAGAAATCCTCAAGGAAGCGCCATCCGAAACGAAGGAGTCCGTGCAGCCTGCACCGCAGGAACAACCGGTCGAAGTTCCGATCGAGAAAAAAGTAGGTTTCTCATCCTGATGAAATAATTTCCTTTATTTCCTCCACGTTGCTTTTTGTCTCAAGTAAAGCTTCATCCTCTAATCTTGGGTGTTTTTCAGGAGGAACAAGTAGGCAAGAGCGCGGAGACGGTCGAACCCGCGGCCGAGAAACCCGTGGCCATCGAGAAGCGCGCTGACGACGCTGTCGAGAAAATCGTTAAGGAAGAGCCGAAAGAGGAGAAGAAGCTAGAGGAGCCGGTGGCACAGCCAGCCCCGAAGAAGGAAGAGTCCGCGGAAGTTCCCGCAGTCGCCGCCACCGAGGACAAGAAGGTTGAAGCGAAGGCCGTCGAACAACTGAAGGAATCTGAGGGTCACTCGCTTGCCCACGCTAAGATCGAGGACAAGCCCGACCGCGTAACCAAGCGCGACGCTGAAGAATCCGCCGCATCCGCCCCCGCCCCCGCCGCCGCTGCCGCCTCAGCTGCAGCCCCCGCTGCTCAGGAACCGGCTCAGTCGCAGGAGAAATCTGCGCCTGTCGCCGAGGCCGAGCAGGCCATAGCGGAAGTACTTGCGCCGGTGGAGGAGCCGAAACCCGCCGAGACGAGCGAGAAGGTTGAGAAGAGCGAGCAGCTAGAGACGGCGCCCGCCGAGCAGCCGGCTGTCAAAGTCGAGGAGCCAGCTATCAAGAGCGAGGAGAAGGTAGCCGAGGTAGCTGTCGAAAAGGAGGCTGAAAAGGAAGCAAAAAGTGCTGATTCTCCTGTCCAACAAGTGGAGGCGGCCAAGGAGCAACAGCCCGTGCAGCCTCAGGAATCCAGCCAGACCAAACGGGATGCGGCCGAGCTGCCTCAGGTCAAGTCGGAACTTCCGGCCGCGGAGGAGCCGCAACCGGCGCAGCAGCCACAGCCACAGCCACAGCAACAGGAAGTCGCCAAAGAAGTGAAGGAACGCTCCAATGACTCCTCCGAAGAAAAGTCCGCTGAGGACAGCAAGGAGATCAAGAGCAGCGAAGAAGACAAGTCTTCCGAGGAGCAGAAGGACGCCAAGCCTAAGCTGGGGGAATTGCTCCCGAAGCCCGAGCAGTAAATCTCGGCGCGGGGAGAATTTAATTGATGAGTAACCTCAGCAGCGCGGCAGCAACAGCAGCAGCAGCATCATCTCGAGGAGAAGGAGTAAGGAGAGGACTGCTCCTCTTAAGGATCGGGACGAGCTCAGGCATCGACGTCTCTGGCCACCGGGACGTGGGCACGAGTTCGTCGCGAGACAACAGGAGCGGAAGCGAGAGAGAGAGAGAGAGAATGTGTGTATATGCGTGCGTGTGTATCTTGTGAGAGAGCGAGAATGAGAAAACCAGAGTAAGCAGCACTCTCAGCGAGTCGAATCCGAAAAGTATGTAAGTACCGCACAGTGTGAATGAGAGAGAGAGAGAGAGGAGAAAAATTAAGAGAGAGAGTGCGAAAGAGCGATCCCATCGACCCCCATCGATCTTTCTATAGGGTAGAGTTGTCCGATCTTCGACAGCGCACTACGATCTCGGTAGCGCATCTCCGGGAGCGCGGGACGATCGCGTGTTACCGGATGCCGCGACACGGGCGAACGACACCGCGTATCGATCGTACCTTCGATACGCGACGATCGACGCCCGCGATCCGGCGTCCCGGCAGACGGCAGACGGAGAACACGCGGCGGTCCATCACGGGATGCGGCTCGGCCTGGCTCCGAGCGACATTCCCGTTCGTCCCCGCGGACATTGCGATCTGTCCGCGGGGACGAACTCTGCCCCTCCCCCCATCCCTTGATCAATATCTCTCATCTCCTTTATGGAACCCCCCCCCCTCTGTGTCCCATCCGAGAATGACACACCACTACGACACCTGATAAACTCATCCCGATAAACTATGTAGTAAGTAGCTCGACTCTCTCTGTCTTCTTTTTAGAGATACATGTGTCATTATTATTATTATTATTACGATTTAGTACCAGTACCACTATTATTATTAATATTATTATTTGTATTATTGCTATCATCATCGTTATAATAATAATTATTATTACTGTGAATCCCCCGACGGCCTCGTGTTACTACCAACCGCCTATCTATAGACCGTTCGTTCACGAACTGCGAGTTCGAATTTCATCGTTTTCATAACTTAACAACGCACACAGAAGTGTAAAAGTATAAATCTCTAGATTTCATATGGCAATAATAACAAGACTCGGTTCTTACATAAATACAAAAATATTTTTCGAGCGATATGCTGAAGCGATAATATTCCGAGATACACGCTGCGTACAATCGTACGTAATATTCCTCCAATAATATCTTCCGATACATTGTCAATACACGTGTAAAATTTCATGGCAAATCGCTCGTCTTTACAAAGTATAGAATAGCCATCGTGAGTCGCTTTCGAGTTGCAGCGTGAGCCGCAATTTCGCTCGATAAGCGCTACGATCGCACGAAGCAGTTGTTGAGGATCTGCCCGGAAAACAGACGCGCGCCCGGTACGAACGCGAAAAGATGACGGGGGGCGGATGCGAGAGTAAATCGCTCGCCGATAAAATATGCAGAGGTTCGTGTTATGGCGTTAGGTCGCCGTGATGGGCCGCGATTTGCCAATCACAACGTCGCGCTTCAGCATCGCAGAAACGACCGAGGATCAACACCGTTGTAATAAGTTAACGAGTGACTCACGAAGTAGCACTTAGCCGTTCCCGACAGCGTGCATAGAGTACATACATAGAGTACGTACGTGCTGTGTCAGATACGATAATCGGGGGCTTCCGCCAACCGATAAACATCTTCGCACTTCTCTAACACGAAATAACAAGGCACAACGAGCGCGCACCGGCAGCAAATTGAGTAAATGATAATACCCCCTTAATTCACGACCCTCCACCCTTTACCGTGTCCACTTTACCCACAAATCGTTTACGTTACGCAATAAGATCAAATAAAACGTGTCTCTCGTTTGCATTTCGGGATTGCAGATGCTTCAGCGAAAATGTTATTTTGCTAAGATAACGGAATTTTCTTATCTTCTTATCGAATAATAGAATTATTAATGATATCTCGAGAGCTTATCGATCTTTGTAGGCAAATTTTGATTGATGGTACAAAAACGTCTGGCTTTCGAATAAATAAAAAAATGATTATAGATATGCATATCGCAAATAAAAATGTAATTAGAGAAGGGAAGATGTATATTGTATAGAGGAAAGTCCCCTATTATGAGATAGCGGAGTTTCTGCAAAATTAATAGGCATCTGTTGGCTCCACCATGGATTTATTGCCCTTGGAGTGAAATCTGTTTAGTGGAAAATTGATTATCAGATCGCGTAATCGATTGCGAAAAAGATTTGTGATTGAATTTGGTCGTTAAAAACCTACTATCTCACATTAGAATCCTATTTCATAATAGAGGACTTTTCTCAACTGGTATTTTATAACATCTTCAAAGATAGATTATCATTCATGGGATAATTTAAATATCTGGCTCCGAGATAAAAAAAACTCTTTGGTACTTTTTACGTTTTTCCATAATGCGTAGAAAGCGTAATAAATCCTACCGAGTGTCAGTCTGCCAAGGGTGCAATAAACTGCTACCGAGAGTCGATTCGCGGATTTACGGTGTCACAGCCGATACCTTTCTATTCTCGCGCGAATGCAACTCCATAACGAATCGGCTCTACCCACGGAGAATGCACTTGCATAAGATCCCCAGCGGTCGCGCAATTGCCCGCGAATGTCGCATCGGCGAGCCGACATTTCCCCTTGGTGCATCGATTCATCAAAGGGCGAGCGAGCAGCTCTATCGCACGGCGATGCGCCGGCTAGGTAGGCGTACACAAGACTGCGGTGCATTAGGTGAATGCACCCGGCGAAATGTCAAGGCGTGAAAGAAAGGGAAGACCGAAAGAATTTTGCAACTCGCCGCACGGTGATTGTTTCGTTTGATTTCACCGCCCCGCATTCTCGCCGTTCAATACTAAATGCCTCCGTAATTAATACATAAGCTACATTTGCGTTAAACAGGAAAGAAATCCACTTGACGTTACCTGACGCTATCTAGAAACGTATCCGCTTTCCTTTCTCTGCTGTTAAATCCGTCGCAAGAATTTTCATTTTTACATCGATTTTTCGCTCAATTATTCATCGTAGATTAATAAATTATTGCAGCTATTGTTAAAATTTTTATTCAGGCATTAACGTATGCGTAGGATTAAATGCAGAATTAACGTGCAATACGGTTTTCGCATTTTTTTTCTTTAAGACTTGAAATTAAATTTGCTAATCGATTTATGAAGAAAATCTTGTGAAAAGCGGGTAATGAATAGTAAATGCACTTACAAGGGACAGGCAGTTCAAGTGCCTCCGTGGCGCAAATGGTTAGCGCGTTCGGCTGTTAACCGAAAGGTTGGTGGTTCGAGCCCACCCGGGGGCGATATTTTTTTTGCAATTATATACATTGAAAATTATTTCTAATTAATTTAATTATTTCAAATTAATTCTCGTTACGGTTTGCAATAATACAATTTAGAATAAAATGATTTAAAAAACAAAAAATGTTTTGACCCCGACGTGATTTGAACACGCAACCTTCTGATCTGGAGTCAGACGCGCTACCGTTGCGCCACGGAGTCGTATGCTGTTGCTAGCTTC
>NW_011967238.1:854200-869283 GCF_000949405.1 Vollenhovia emeryi | reverse complement strand
GTTAACCAGAAAATGAAAAACCTAAAACAAATATAGTAGAGTAATAAATAAATTTCTACCTGGAATCTATCACGTACCTCATTTGTGAGTAAAACGCAGGCCAATACACCCAGAGACCACCAATCGACTTCCTGTCCATAATATTCCCTTTTCAGGATTTCGGGTGCTGGAAAGTTATGTTAAAAGATTTGCATAAGTGTAACGAAACGACATGAAAGCACACCTTATATTGTTATTCGATCAACAATCTGTGTTACTTTAAGCAAGTTGCATGCTGCGATGTACATGTGCTATTACGACTGTATATTTGTATATTCTCGTACCCATATATTGGGGCGTCCCACAGAATGTGTTGGTTCGTTCTGTGCGATGCAACCATTTGGCCAGACCGAAGTCGATAATTACAGCGTGGCCGTCTTCATCGAGCAGAATATTGGTAGTCTTCAGATCTCTGTGTACCACACCAGCGTTGTGTAGAAAATCTACATACAACATACGTTTTCGTACAACGATACAGATGCCAGTCTTATATTAACAACAAGGAGTTAAGCCAACGGCACACGATACCATTTTTCCTACTGGATTGCTTGCGAGAACCAATAAGGACGCAGAGTTTTAGATCTGATGACTTAGGGCCTGAGCAGAATGGCTGTCTTGTATTCTTAAGTCACAGGACAGTTATTGTGCGTTACTTTAAGACAAAGACTTAAAACATAAAACATTGTCTCAAGAGTGCAAGACGGTCATTCTGCTCAGGCCCTTAAGCCTAAATCCTCTCGTAAGCAATCCGGTAGGGAAAACAGTATCGTGTGCCGTTGGCTTTGCTGGAATTATATTCTTACCTATAGCTAAGGCAATTTCGGCTACATATATCCTGACTACTTTCTCAGGCAAACAGCCGTACACGTCGACTAGTGAAAATAATTCTCCCCCGGAGATATAATTCATCACTGAAATGTTAAATTTAGATCAGTTTGATTCGAGAGCTACAGTGAGGCTTGAACGTTGTAATGATAGAAACATACATATGTATAACGTCTTCCTGCCTTGCCATCTGTGGACGGAATTGACTACGAAAGGGTGATGTCCAACCATCCGCAGTATCGCTGCCTAAACATAAAACGTCGAATCTCTCATTATATAAAATCAATAGAATCTAGCGAAGCGGCTTAGTCTCACACGTGTACGCACCTCCTCCTTGGCCTGTTTGACACAGTTTTCTGCCACGATCATGGCTTTGCTGATCACCTTCAGTGCGAAGACCTGACCAGTCTCTTGTTTCTGTACTTTATACACTTGTCCGTAAGCACCCTTAGCTATCACATCCAAGAAGACGTATCCAGTTTTCAAAGGCACCACCTTGGCCGGGAATTCTGGCAGAAATATCGACTGGGAGCGCGGAATCGGCCACACCGTCTTGGAAGATCCGTGAATATCCTGCGTAGCGCCTTTGGTCCAACTGAAGTAAACAAGTGCACGCTTAATTCCTCTAATCACGATACTACAAACGTAGGGAAATCCGCGTTTGTCGCACACTAACACAAGCAAATTATTGCCAAATTGAGTTTACCTTCTGTGAGAAGCGCGGGACCAACTCGCCTCCTCGCGGGTGGCCTGCGCCGTCGCGTTGTTGACGCAGCTCCCACCGAGCAAGTCACTGAGGCTGTACTGTAAATTAACAATATCGCCCTCAGCGTGCATTCAATCGCAGCGCGACGCACAAACGCGGAACGCATTTTCACCAGGACGTAATTTATGGTAGGTTAGGGTTAGGTTAGGTTAGATTGCCGGACTCTCTAAAACAACACCCACCTGACTATCATACTTGTGATGATTATGATAGCTCCTCTTGGCGTTGGAGTTGCCCATCCAAGTGACAGGTGCTTCGGTCGACCGTCGATCCTCTCAAAGGACGGGCTTGCGGCGACTCGGGCGCGGCGCTGCGCGGCAAATCATTCCGCCGTCGAGTTATCCCGAAATTAACGGGCCTCTCGCGTGACCGCCAGCTCGCTGCCCGCGCGTACCGTCGTCGGGCGTGAAAACCCTGCAAACAAGCGCGGCGCGCACGGCCATCGTTACTTTCGCACGCCACCGAAAAGTCCGAGTAAAACAATTATTAATTATTACGAGCAATCGGGACGCGCCGCGCCGAGAATTGTCGAGTGCGGCGCGGATCGCGTTAACGGCGGGCTGGCAAACTTACCGCGCGATGAATCGTCGAAAATTACGCAGGATTTTATCCCGCAGCGACGCGACCGCGCGACGATCATGCGCAGTGCGCAGGCGGGCGAGTCACGTGAAGGGTCGCGAAACGCTTTCAAATATCTTGCGCACACAAAGCGCCCGTAATCTCGTTAGGATGATTTTCGCCGGTGTAGCGTGGCTGTAATCCATCGCCGAGCGTTGAAAGTTAAACATACGCCTGCGCGAGCGTCGGGAGGCGAAGCCGCGGAGAGTCACGGGAACGCGGATTCGGGTGCAATAAAGGCGCGAAACCGTCGCCCGCGGACCTGCGCAATGAGGGCGGCCTGGACGATCGTAATTGCACGCGCAAAATATCTGCACGCCGTATTCGTAGTTCTCGTACTTGAAGATCGTGCAATCCTTACGTTACAAAGCAATCGCGGAGCCGCCGTATTAGGCTTGCGGCTCACTCGACGCCGCAAACACGCCTCGAAGTCGACTCGACGTCGTTTCAACATCGACCGACGAGTGCTTGTGCACGGAATATCGGAACGCGGCTTACCAGACGATCTCCTGG
Organism: Vollenhovia emeryi; assembly: GCF_000949405.1. Lineage (NCBI taxonomy): Eukaryota > Metazoa > Arthropoda > Insecta > Hymenoptera > Formicidae > Vollenhovia > Vollenhovia emeryi. Next base: position 866,522 of record NW_011967238.1, on the reverse strand, counting down.
ATTCCCTTCGCGCGACATTCATCAGAAACTACGCGAGATTACGTCGCGAGTAACGGCTCGCCCTTTTACGCGCAATTATTGTCGCGAAACGCGCGGGAACTTACCGGGGGAAAAAGGCGACCGCGATCCTGCGGACTCTCGACGGCGTTGGTGGCGGCACCTCCCGGCAGAGGCGCGAACTCTTTGGCCGCGCGGCCGGCTCCGTCGATAATCGAGCGCGGCGGTTAAAGCGAGTCCCGTCGGTGGGGGTTGATTATCGACGCGCGAAAAGGGAGAGCACTCGGCGTCGCGACGCCGTGACAGCAGCGCGCTCACGGGCGCCCGTCCACGTGACGCTAGCCGCTTTAGCGCCGCCTGTGCGTGTTGCGTGCGACTCTTTGCGGGACCAACCGTGCGATTGATCCCGTGGTGTCAAAAAATCGTGGGGTTCTCAGACGCGATTTTTGTATGCCGCCCGCAGTCGCGGCCCGTGCCCGAGACACTTGCATGTCAGCCCGCGCCGGCGTCAAACGCGCGATTTAATTATGATCAAGCTATTCTCGTTGAAACAAGCGAAAAAAGATGGCGAGTCACCCAAGGCTGGCACCCAGAAAAAGGCGTCCGCGGCACAGCTGAGGATCACGAAAGGTTCGGAGCACGTTGCTAGAAATCGTCGCCGCGACGCGTCCGGCCCGTTGGTTTTGTCCCCCTCTCACGTGTTCCCTTTTCTTTTACAGACATAAACGAGCTCAATCTCCCGAAAACGTGCGGCACGGAATTCCCGGATCCCGACGATTTGCTAAGCTTTAAATTAATCATCTGCCCGGATGAAGTAAGTAAACGCTCCTCCCGGAGCTCCTTGCGGTCCTCACGGTCGATCAGGTCGACGCCACTTTCCGTCGTCCCGCGGGAAACTCGAGATTGCCACTGTCGGCGAAACGACGATAGCTACCGTCAACATTGGCAGTGATCTCGTGTCCTTTGGATGATTTCAAGGTTTATTAACTGTTTCAGGGATTTTACAAAGGTGGTAGGTTCGTATTTAGTTTCAAAGTCGGGCCCAATTACCCGCACGAGCCACCTAAGGTAAAGTGCGAGACTCAGGTTTATCATCCTAATATCGATTTGGATGGTAATGTGTGCCTCAATATCTTGAGAGAAGACTGGAAGCCTGTGCTCACGATCAATTCCATCGTCTATGGTCTCCAGTATCTCTTCCTAGTACGTTTAACTCTGCTACCATTTCTGTTTCTTGCTTGCGATGTGTTGAAACATGACAACTGTATTTCTACCACATGAGAGAAATTGTAAACTTTAGAATTATTTGTGCACATAAATACACACGTATACATGTATATATAATACATATGTGTGGTGGATGAGATTTTTTATTAATAACAAAGTTTATATGTAGAACTTGACCTGTAATAACATCTTTCCAACAAGTATGACTATGCACGTCCCAATTGCTTTTTATTCGAGTTGAGAAGAATAAATATTTTGGTAGGAACCAAATCCTGAGGACCCATTGAATAAGGATGCGGCCGAGGTTCTACAAAACAACAGAAGGGCTTTCGAGCAGAACGTAGCGAAAGCGATGCGCGGTGGTTACGTAGGATCCTATTATTTCGAACGGTGTCTCAAGTGATACAGTGCCTCGCTGTCAATACTGTACACGCTTCTCTAAGGACTCACTATAGGTGAAGACATCCTAAACTACGGAATGGATGTAGGACCACACGGTGTCCTCATTGTCACTTGCGTGATAACATTAACATATTTACTTTCTTTGTTTCTTGCCAGGCCTATATACATTTAATTGGAAAACACTTTTTTTTTAGCAAACCTGGGGTAGAGACGGGGGGGGGGGATAGGGTGCATGAATTAAATGTGTCGTTCACCGTTTTCGATGATTACCAGAAATGTTTATTGGCCATGGCATTATTTTAGTGAATTTGAAGTGCAGTGTTGAAGGGATCGTAGAATTATAGTTTGACATTCGGCAGATAATAGATGTTACGATGCGAGATATTTGATTGTGCCGCATACAATTCTGGACCCGAAATTAGACTGTTTCTGGATCCCGAATTTTTAAACTTGTTTTGTGGTTTTATAGGTACCCCTTAATTTATGAAATATTTATTTTCTAGGAGGCATAACCCATTTTCATAATGACTTTTCACCGTAGCATCTATCAAAATCTGCTTTTCATTTGAATATATGTACAAGTAACTTATGTATTGACTGAGAATGGAATATAAGGCTGTTACAAAACTGCAAGTATTTTGTTTCGATTGTCGCAAGCAGCAATTTTTATTCCCGACAAAACAGGTCTCGTTGTAGAGTACGTGAAAATAACGGTCCGATGTCCTTTTATGAAACCGAATTTATTTCACACTAAGCGAGGAAATTGATTTGCTTTGCGTACAAGTACAAACCTTATAGCATCTTACAGCAGTCGCTAACAACTATGAGATTATAATAAAATTGTGAAATTTATCATGCTACAAAATTTAATTTATTATCGTACTCCATAATTACTAGAAATATTGGAAAGTATATTTTGAACATCACGCTTGTACAGTCTATTATAAAATAATTGAGCATATCTCAATGTAGTTTAGACAAAATTCATAATGCAAGAATCACAAAGATACTTATGTAATAAAGTGTGTTAAAATGTGCCACCGATACTTCTTTCTGCTACTTGCTCTTGTATTGATGTATAAATCAGAATATTTAGGTAACGTCGTATATATATATATATATATCTCTCTCTCTCTCTAATCTGTATAAATTTTGGAATTCATAATAGTAAAATATGTATAATCGCTGGTGAAAGAATAAAAGATAATTAAGGAGAGTAATTGTATCCACACAAGTATGTACGAAAGATACTTTGTTTACTCATCTTTTAGCAACAAATTATATTATAATAAAGTTTAACTTTACTATCTTTCTAAACTTTCAATTTAAAACATAATCTATGCTTGTGAATTCCAAATTACAATTGCGTATTATTTTGTTTACAAAATATGTTTAATTAGACACAAATTATAAGAAAGAGCTAAATGCTATTCCACAAAACATATTGTAAACTTGAGAAATAAAGGTCTTGGATAAATAAATAAATGACAGATACAAGACAGATACTACATTTTCAGTTTAATAACGAAGTTTCTATAAACTTCATCCGTATATTAAAGCACCAGTATAATTATCTTACCTCGTATCAGTTTATACAATATCAAGACTTAAGCGTATATGTGATTTTATTATAAGACTTGTCGCCGCTACGATTATTTATAATTTATTTTATTCATTATATAAAAACTACGGAGAGAATGTGTGTGTGTATGTGTATATATGTGTGTGTGGTAAATATTCGTTACAAAGAAGTTACGATTCGTATCCTAAAGAGCAAAGGAACAGCTTTCTCGTCTCTTCTCTCTATCAGTTATTAATTTATTATTCTTTAATACAGTACTTATAGAACTTAGAAACTAGAGAAGTGTCCTGGCCTCACTCCGACCTACAGCTTATTTTGCTGTATTCTTTAATTTAGGTCCCGTCTGCGCGTCAACGTCTCAAGGCACTTTTTTTAAAACATTTTTCATTGAAAACTGACGCAATCAATAAACCTCTTCTCATTTCATGCAAAGATTTCAACCGTACCAAATGACGGGTCGCGAGCTCGGATTACAGTGCGAGGAGCGATGGTATCTTTATTTGATTGCGTCGTACTGTTTATAAAATAGATACGATACTAAAACTCGCTTTTATGCTGTACATGTATCTCTGATAAACACTGCAAGAAATCAATAGAGACAATTCCAAAGGAGCCAATCTAAAAGCAGGGCACTGCAAAAGAAAATTACGAAAGATTTATTGAAATATAATCGATCACGTTGGAAAAATAATTTCTTAATATCATGATGTGTGCATACTAACATTTTTTCTTTTATTATTGACGTATCAATTAGATTTATTTCTCAATTAGAAGTATCGTGTAATGTATTGATCACGATCATACAACTTTTTCTAACGTACGAAACAATTTGAATTTTATAAAGTATAAAATATATGTATATACATATAATTTGAATTCTGTCACATGCAAAGTATCCCTGGCTTTCTGAAATTCGTGAGACGTTTCGAAAGAGACGTGCGCATTATGTATAACGTATATTTAAAAAATATTGAGCAATACACATACATTTCTATATTTTTTACTTATTGATATTTTATATCGTTAGACTTTAACTTTAAACAAAGTTAATTTATTTTATATCATTTCTCTATACTATCCGCTGTATTTTTTGCATGCACCCTGTATACAAAATCTTCCTCAGAAAAACTAAATTTGTGGATTAAAACGTGATGAAAATTATTGCACAGCAATTTCTTGCAGCTTTATATGAAAAACAGATAAGCCTCGTATTCGATAAACAGAATAAAAGTTTGGTCGAGTATATATCATAAAAAAGCATATATCCTTATCAACAAAAGGTCGACAATCTAGTTTCACTACCAAATAACACTTTAGTACAAACTCTTGGACTTAAATACAAAATCACAATTTATATTCTCAAGCGACACATAATTGACAAATGCGTCCTTTTGCTTTCCGATATAAAAAGCACTCTCTTGTGCAGTAATCATTTCACTAACCACAGCACAGAACACCTCTTCTTTGTACGCCTTTATCATTTTGGGCTCTGATATTTATAGTTTATTTCTGTTCCGAGTTCGCCCTACGTAATTACAATACCTCGTGAAAGAAAGAGCTCTGCTCAGATTTATCGTGTTCTTTGTTAATATCTCTTATAATACAGTATGGATATTAGTCCAGAAGACTTAAGATGGTAAACACTTTGTTACATTTGCAGAAACTATTCAAAGTGCCTTATTATACCATTGGTGCAGCTCCATCTTTCAGAGTACAGTTTGGACAGCGTAAACTATGGCAGAACTTTTTCAAAATAAAGCAAGCTGTGCTGGGATTTATGTAAAGTGATCGGTAACTGCAGAAAATTGTTTGACCATATATAATACAATATACATTTAAACAAAGACTTGAAAAAAAGTGTTTATTTAGAAATCTAAATTACTCTTATCTAAATATTTTCTGATAGGCAACGCAGTTTTGCAAATTATGTCTAGTAATCGTGACAAGTTACATTTTTCTTTTTTCAGGAGGATAGCAATTCGTAAATAGATCTGGAGAGCGTACAGCATGATGTTTTATCGAACTAACTGTTAATAACATCGAATAACATAGTTATACATGTACTCAAAAGGTTTCGTTTGATATATTTATACCAACAATTTAATATAATTTTGTAACATATATTTTTATAATCTTAAGCGATTTTTCTTCTGCTAAAAGATTTTTTAATTCAAACCATCGAGATTAAGTATATATTTCATATGAGTACGTATATCTAGCAAGTTATGATGAAATTTTCTCAACCAAGAATATTTTGAAAGTAAAGTGTTTCAATAATAGTATAATTCAAAGTAATTCCAAATTGTCAAGAAAACGTATTACAGCTTGCTAGACAAGGAATATTTCACTTCAATCGAAAATTTAATTGTTATACATAATAAATGTGTAAAGGGGAATACACAGCTGCACACGATGAACCAAGAAGCAAATCTGCCGTTTCTTAATAAAATAGTATGCACAAGACTGATTTCGTAAAGATAAAATTTTAGTGTCATTATTAAAGTAAGACCGTTGGATAGTCTTAGTAATGTACAATTAGTTTACACAAAAATAGTAAATAGGAAATGCGTATTTTCCAAATGGTCATATAGTAATAATCATGTGCTACAAATATCCGATCCAGATTCAGTATAATTTGTTTACTTACTTAATCTAAAATTGAAATGATTACAAGTCTTTATCGACTTAAAGGTGTTCCACCAAAGTTGAATGAGGTGGGCACAGTCTGTGAGTGAAAGACATATCCTAGAACATTTAAAAGGATTTTAGATTTATACAGATAAAATAATACAATTAAAATGAACGGGTATACAGATTAATTTCTAATATAGCAATCAAGATTAATTCTCAATTATTAAAAAGCATGAATTTACCTCCACTCTGCTCGATCCTTTTGCTTTCTAAAGCTGCTTTGCGCTGATCCGCCAAAAGAATAATTTCTTGTAGAGCTTTCTCTTGCTCAGGGCTTAGAAGACTCGTTAAGGCTCTATACCAGGTCACGTCGGTTCTTTCAATATCTAGTTATAAATAAGAAATATATGAAATGTGTGTTGACTATAACGCGCATCTTGAAATTAATTTATCTCGAGTATTACTTTTAGATACTTACTTTGTATAACTTCCTTGAAAACAACATATTCATCTTGATTAGAATCGTCTGAATCTAGGGGTGTAGTATAGCTTTCGAGAGCAGTCTCCTCATTACCGTCGTAGTCTGAGTCGTCGTCATCGTCATCTGACCTGTGATCACCATGACCGTCTTGTATAGTCGCATTAACGTTAAAGCCATGTTGGGCAGACGTCCGTGTTATCTTATCCTGCAATTTCTCGAGGTACTCTTGATTGGCTTCGTCGACGTCGTCCTCATCGGATGATAAAACCTCTAAAAATTATCAAAGTTAATCAGCTCGTCATATTCATTATCATTTACGTACAAAACGCTCACCTTCGTCAATATCACTTTCGTCCTCGTCGTTGTCATCGTCGTCTCCGTCTGTAACTTTAGCAGCATACGCTCTCTTCAAACCTTCAAACAGCAAGATTAAGGATGGAATAATCTGCGTTGCGCATTCGTTAACAGCAGCTGGTCTCGCAGGTCCCATACTGATTAATGTACACAGTCCAAGAACGCATAATTTACGATCGTGCAAGCTGTGGAAAAGTTACGTAATTCGTGTTACAAATACAAAAATTAATACTGCAAACTTTTATATCTTGCTAGTATTTTAATAATTTCGTATTAGAATTTTCTTATATAATAAAAAATATACATATATACCCCAAAAAGCAATCAGTGTCGTTGATCCATTGCTTGATAAAACGTGAAGCAAGCGGCTCCGTCGACTGATCGAAGTTTCTTTGCAATCGATCCATTGTTTCAAGACAGAGCGCTGGATTGTAATATAAAGCGGCAATAACTACTTGAAGACACATCGTTCGCAACTCTGAAGTTTTAACTTCGCGCATTAGGCGCTCAAGAACTAATTGCACAAGTGATGGTATACACTGAAATTTAAGTAGTTTCTTCGTATTACGTCATATTACCTCGTAGATTATCGGCAATTAGACTCATTTGCGCATGTAATTTTGTACATTACCTGATCTATATGTCCTTTACATTGCAAAATTATAACTTCTAGTAACTTGGCAGCATGACACTCTGGATCTTCACCACCATCACCAGTCAATACCTATAACATAGAAAGTAATGTCTTGTGTAAACAGTAATAGTGCTTGCACATTGACGGAATCTTTCCTTGGTACTTACAGTTTTACACATGTTGAACATAGCAAGAATGTGATTTTCATTCGATAAAAACGCCTGAGTATCGACTGTGATATAATTATGTAACGCGGGCATCATGTCAGTGAAATAGTCAAAACCATCTTTTTGAAAGAGTTGATACATGAGTTCTAGGACCTTCCACATGTCTTCAGATATGCCTTTACCCGTTAGGTCGTAAACTAGCGATAACGCTTCTTCATAAAATTCTGATTAAGAAAAGCCATTTTTATTAATGTGCTCTTAATATAATAATACAAGAGAAGTACATATCAAATCTATATTGTGTACATAAAAGAAAATATTACATAAAATATATAAACATTAAAAATATTTAACACATATTAAAAATCAAAAACAAAATTAAAAAACTTGACGTGAAACTGAGTTTTGAACAGATTGAAATATCTCTGTCATTATTACTTTTATCACGTTACTAATTAGTCGGATAATAATAAAAATTTGCGGGATGATAGATTATTGCAAAACAATAAACTACCAGAAAAGAAACCCGAGTTCAAATCCCGATTCTATTACCTCACATATGTATATACATATTTAACTAGAAAATATTGTACCGATAAGGAAACTTAAACTTTACTCAAGTGCGACAAAGAATATGAAAATTATTAAAAAGACCCCAAATTCATGCCGGGGTCTTATTAAATTCTAGTAATGACAAATCCCTTATCAAAGAATGGAAATTTGAATGTGAAAGAACATACCCATTACACTGTGTCCAAAGATGTGAGCTACTACTTGGAGGACAATCGGTTCAAGTTGCGACATGATTTGGGGCTGTTCCTCCATTACCGTTAGTAATGTTTCTATTGTGTTCAGGAGGCCCATTGCTGTTATTGCCTTCTCGTCGCTGCCTTCATCTGTTTCAAGCACTTGGCTAAATGTAGCAGCCTGGATAAAGAATACGTATGTTATTGTCATACAACACAATAGTGTTCTACTTTATATATTCGCATAATCTTTCTTGCAATATTACAAAGTTATCAAACTTCTTACCAAATGCTGACAGACTTCTACAGCGATCGGAACTAGTTGCTCAGTGTATGTACAGACAATCTTCTGCATAACACTCGTCAGATCGTCGTTTTCAGTTTGTCTTATAATCGTCAGCAATTCGAGTGTTATCTGTTTAATTAATGGTTCGATGTACTTCTGAGCCTTTGATTGTGACGAAAGCATCATCTGGAGCGCTATGGCCGCTTCAACTTTAACAGGCAAATCATGATCTGTCAGAAGAGCATTTGTAATTAAACTGATTGCCTCAACTAAAATTTGTTCCGATTTAAATTTGATTTCCGAAAAGTAGTGCATCACCCAGCAGGCCTGAAAAAAATAATTAGTCATTGTTGCTGCATTAAATATAATATTTAGTATTACATATACATATACTAATTAATATATATTCAGATATAATATTACGTAATAATAATTTAAGCATTTTTTTTACCCTTGCTCGCATATGTCCATGGGGACTATTGAATTCGGGAAATACATATTGCAGTAACATCTTGTCCATTTGTTCCTTGTAAACCTTCTTTTTTAACAAAACGTCGGCTAAACTGCCAATCTAAATAAAATATAATTTCACATTAACGACACATAAAACACAACGTGCCAAAATGATAAAATATTATTAAACATAAAAAGTTCAGATAGTACAAGTTTCTCATAAACGCACCATATGTAACGCGCCATCTTTTTGCCTTGGGTCTGCATTTGGACTAGTTAATACCTCTAGACAAAACTGCATCGTTTTTTGTAGCATATCCTTTCGCTTTCGACACGCCGAGTGCAGCAAAGTTTGCGCTGCCGTTACCGGCGATACAAAATCTTCGAAAATATCTGTGGAAATATCACTGGTAAGCAAAGCTCTTCACATTTACGTCAATGCGCTATATGATTGACTTGAATTTACCGAATTTTACTCTGATGTATTCGTACGGATCGGTATTCCACAGTTCCTCATCAGCGGCAGAATACGAGAGAATGGGGAATAAAACGTCGCGTATGATTTCAAACATGTGAGGCTTCAAAAATTTCCAAGAAAACGCGTGGCTCACTCTAGAGAAGTTTATCACGTTTAGTAAACCTTGCGAGGTCCGAGGAAACCCTCATTAACATACAGATCCTTACCCCTGATTGATATAATTGATTGATTGCTGTATTACTCTAGGGGAGATATAAATTTTTCTACGATATTGATCCAAGATCTTTAGAAGAACCTCGAGAATACCAGCACTGAAGGTTTGCAAGTACCATTCGGCGAATTCGTTATATTCTTTGGTCACACCTCCTGGACTGCCGTATCTGCAATTAACAGCGCCAAATCAGTATGTAAATCTCTCTGCGTTCGTTACCTTCGTTAGCTTTGACGAGTAACGAGTGATTTTAATTACCTCTCGAACATTCTGTGTAAAATATGCAACGCCCACTTTTTACATTTCCACCAAGGCAGTTCCAGGCGTTCGTCATCATCAAGATCTGGGTTATTAGTCTCCGGCGGTACCGGTCTGTCGGCTATTTGTCTTACTACGTCCATCCATTGTGAAAATATCTCTTTCGAAATAAGGTCAAGGGGAAGCGTGTACTGCGGAGATGTACAATCGTTGAGTTTAAAGATGTTTTTCAACGAGTATCATATCTACAAGACGTCGCATCTATAATCCTTGCATACCTGTGTGAGCGCAAAGAAAATTTTCAATATCTGCTTCTGAAGCAGGACAGACTGCTCGGACGAATCTGGCAATAAGCGTAATATCAATTGGTAGATCATAGGGAATAACAAGTTCATCGCTTCGTTCAATGGTCCCCTCTCTTCTGCTTTCTTGTACCTAGTTACGAGAAGCATTATGAAATCCTTTTCTACATAACAGAATACCGATGGCTCGCGATTAAACGTACTCGAAATTTTTGACAAGCTGATACAGCGCGAGGAGAACACCAGGCCAACACGAAGCATCTGGATTCTGAAGGTATATTGTAATTTTGTCCACTATTTGTGTCCATCGTCCGGGAAAGTCGTGCTTAACTATATTACTGATGCACATTGCTAATTGTACTCTAAACATACAATACAGACAGGCAAGGACAATTTTATTATGCACATATATGTGTATATATATATATACTTTTTATTAATACAAGTCGGAGCGCAACTTGCCTAATTAAGTCTGGGGCATGTACCACAGCGTCTACTATGGCATCGCGTATCATTGCACGATCCTGCTCGTGAATGCTAAATTCTATGGGCCCACCGTCCACTTCCTTGTCGGCCCAATTTGAAGTAATTAAATTTTTTAGATAAATTACACCTACAAAAACAACGAAACGTCATGTGTTTGCATCACGATCTGCCCCTTGTCTTTGGTGTTACACATCAAACAAATATTTACCGGCCTGCCTGACGGGCATATCGACTTCGTTTGACATTACCACCTGCAGGAGCGACGGCGCGAAGCCGATAATTTTGTGAATCTGAAAAATTCAAGCATACACATCGTACCGCCTCATTGCTCACCATCGCCGCGCGCTATCATCGCTCTGATATCATCGCAGTTCTACAACTCGTGATAATTTGCAGAGCATATAGAGTGCACGAGTAATAGGTAACGCGAACGTTACCGCACATGTACAGGAAAGATACATAAAAGTAATGCAACGGTATGCATAAAAGTGGCAAAATTACCGGCCATGTCGGGACAATTTCGCCGAAGGACAGGGCGCGTTAAAACGCGACGTACAAGGCTATATGGGGAACAATCCCGAGGAGCACGTTCCATGTCGAGGGTCAAAGGCGCGAGGAGAGGTTAGCGGGCCGCGTTGTCGTACGACGAGAGCGAGCGAGCGAGCGAGACAAAGGGTGCCGTGTGGCCCCACGCGGAGGCCTCCGTCGACGCGGGCCGAGCTCGCCGGAGCTCGCTCCGCGGCGACGAGGATCGCAGCGTCCGCCGAGAAGAGTAGAGCCGCCCCCCTCCCCCTCCCAATCACGGTGGCGGGGGCTGCGGCGGCGGCGGGAACGGTGACGAGCACGCCGGCATTATCCTCTCGGCGGGGACGCGTCTGCCCGCGATCTCGCGCACGTGCGCGCGAAACGGCAAAGGGCCCCGGGCGCGAGGGCACGACCGAGGGCGGGACGGGACCGGACCCCACATGTTCCCGAGGTGCCGCTCGGAAGTCAGTCCTCCGCCTACCCCCCCCCCCCCCCCCGCCGCTCCCGCCGGACGAAATCGCGCCGAGCACGTTTTCTCCCGCGGACGGGCCTCGCTCGCTCGCTCGCTTGCTCGCCCGCGCGCGCGGATTCCCTACCTGGGTGAGCTGCCCCTCCGCCTCCTTTTGCTGCGCGGGGTCGATCGTCGCCCGCAGCAGCTCCGTGAGCTTACGCGCGTCCATCGCTCCGGGCCGCCTCGGCTCGCCTAGTGCTAATTGGACGCCTGAATTTTTGCGATCGACTTTCCCAGCACCGGACCTGACCCGGCGCATTCACCTCACTGCTGCTCTTGCTCTCTCGGCCTGGCTGCCTGGCCGTGCGGTCACGTGACACAACAACATGGCGGCGTTCGTGGAGCAACTTTTGAATCGTCGCATCCGGTTCTCGCGAAACACGCGGCCGCGGCGCTCTCGCCGCGAGCGAGAGGGGCGCGATTTCCAACGGCGCGACGTCGTCGGACCCCGCGGTGCGCGTCAGCCCTTTCTATCCATTTCCTTGTGCATTTGTCCATAGACCAATCAAATGCGTTAAGGGGATGCTGGAGTGATTCTGCACTTTCGCACCTTTTGCACTTAAAACTGTCTGTTTCGTGGAAAGATTTGTG
>NW_011967238.1:744809-851762 GCF_000949405.1 Vollenhovia emeryi | reverse complement strand
GAGAGAGAGAGAGAGAGAGAGAGAGAGAGAGAGAGAGAGAGAGAGAGAGAGACGTCCAGCTGTGGAAGTAAGACTGGATCGATAAAAAAAATCCGCTCCGCCGAACGGAGCGGATGTGTCGGCGGTCGGCACTTGGCGCCAGTCCTTTCCGCGAGTCGCGCGCACGGGACGGGACGGGGCAGGCAGGGACAGGTCGGGACAGGCTCCGGGAGCGCGGAGTATCGATACGTTCGCGGATGACGGGCCGCGGAATTAGGAGCGTGCGAACGGGGGCACCCCGCGGGGGGCACAACGCATGAGAACTGTTGAGAACCCGCCCAGCGTCGTGCTGCCGCGCAGCAATGCACCGACAAACTAAATAATCGACGTCAAAAGCTGTCAAATATGGCGAGGGGCAGCGAGAGAGAGCGGTAATTGACATGTAAAAATGTGAATGGCCCCGCCGCGGCCCGCACTGTGATCTGTGCCGATCTTCGATCGGGGTGGGTGGGTCGCGCGCGCTCGCTCGCTCGCTCGCTCGTGCCCGACGCTCGCGGATCTCGGGGCTGCGCGGACGGCGGCGACGACGACGACAACGACGGCGGCGACGACGACGGCGGCGATCGACGACGACGACGACGATGTCGGTCCCGTCGCCGGCGCCTGCCGACTGCCGGAAGTGAGGTTGGCCCGTACGCGCGCGGACCCGGGTCGGCGCCGACCGCCGCTGCTGCTGCTGGAGGGGCATGCTACGGTAATCGGCGGACTACGCTATGGGAGCCCAGCAGACCAAGGACAGGGTGATCCCCGCCGGGTCCACCGTGCGGCAGACGCGCAAGCCCAGGAACCTCAAGGATTCGCGCATCGTCGGCTCTAACATATTCACCGAGCACAGCGGTGAGTAACGCGCACGCTGTCGTCCACCCGGGGTCGAGCGGCAAGACTTGCTCGTATCGCCGGGTGTCCCTGTCCGAGGCGCGACGGTCCCGCGAGTTTTCTCCCCTTTCTGCACTCGTGCCATCTTCGCGGACCTCGTCAGCGTTTCGAGGGAATCCTAGTTTCACGACAATACTTTCGCGTAGTAAACTAACGTCCACGTTGCGCGCACGTAGCCGAGCTGATATGCAAGCATGTGTGTATGCCTGTGTGCTGTGTACGTGTAGGCAGACAGATGGAAACTAGAAGCCTGCGCGAAAGTACTCCGAAAACGTTGCGACTAGTTGACTGTCCTTACTGTACGACTTGGATATTTTGAATGTAACCACGAGACTCCCTCCCCAACGTGCCGCATTGTTACATAAGCAGAGATCCGCTTGGAGACTCGGTGTTAAATGTCTTCTCCTCGATACGTTTGTGAGTCACAAGTAAGACCGTTTTCTGTCTTTTGCAGAGGCGCTTTTGCAAAGTAGACCTCTACCTCACATTCCAGCGTTGCCAGAAGGTGATCCCCCAAGCGGCTCTAGTGTTCAGTCAATCTCACAGCAAGCTAATGTTCAACAGCACGCCGGTGTGTCCGCTAGTGGGCTTCTGGAAGCCGCAAACAGGTCAGTTTAAAATAACGCACGCTTATGTAACAGCCATTTTATATACTTTTGTAAAATTGGACTGTAAAAGACTCCTACGAATGAATATGTTATTTCTTTAATAGTATACGGAGGCAATTCTTGTTACAAAGCTTATCTTTTTTTTTCCCCTATACTTTGTTTTATAATCTACAAGATTGAGTATCACCGCTTATTTAAGCCTAGAAATGATATTTTCCATTTTTATGCAGATGGACTAGCAAGGAAAATCTCTTGGCACAAGAGGAGGATGATCCTCAGTTATTTGTCGCCCTGTATGATTTCCAAGCTGGCGGGGAGAATCAACTGAGTCTGAAAAAGGGTATTTGACATGCTTTTTATAAAATGTTAACCAAGTGTTAGATACCTGTATGTCGATGTTTGTAAGCGTAACATTGTTCAAGTTCTATTCTTGAATCTTGCTGAACAGGTGAACAGGTGCGTATCCTAAGTTACAACAAAAGCGGAGAATGGTGCGAAGCACACTCGAGCACCGGACAAGTTGGATGGGTACCGTCGAATTACGTAACCCCCGTAAACTCGTTGGAGAAGCACTCTTGGTACCACGGAAGAATATCTAGAAATGCCGCGGAGTATCTGCTGAGTTCGGGAATAAACGGCAGTTTCCTCGTACGGGAATCGGAGAGCAGTCCCGGGCAACGTAGCATCTCGTTGAGATACGAGGGTCGGGTGTACCACTACAGGATCAACGAGGACAGCGAAGGGAAGATGTTTGTCACGACGGAGAGCAAGTTCAACACGCTAGCTGAGCTAGTGCACCATCATTCGATGCTTGCCGACGGCCTTATAACGCAACTGCTGTATCCTGCACCAAAGCATAACAAGCCTACCGTCTTCCCGTTGAGTCCGGAGCCGGACGAATGGGAGATCAATAGGACGGACATAGTGATGAGGCATAAATTAGGAGGTGGCCAATACGGCGACGTGTACGAGGCGGTCTGGAAGAGATACAACATGACCGTGGCGGTTAAGACTCTCAAGGAGGACACGATGGCGCTCAAGGACTTCCTGGAGGAGGCGGCCATCATGAAAGAGATGAAACACAGGAACTTGGTACAACTGTTGGGAGTTTGCACGCGCGAGCCGCCGTTCTACATCATCACGGAGTTCATGAGCAAAGGAAACCTCCTGGATTACCTGCGGAACGAGAGTAAGCATCAGATCAATGCCGTGGTGCTGATGCACATGGCCACGCAGATCGCGAGCGGCATGAGTTATCTAGAGAGCAGAAACTTCATTCATCGCGACCTGGCGGCGAGAAACTGTCTCGTCGGCGAGAATCATCTCGTCAAGGTCGCGGATTTCGGTCTAGCCCGTCTCATGCGAGACGACACGTACACGGCTCACGCCGGCGCGAAATTTCCCATAAAGTGGACCGCGCCAGAGGGTCTAGCGTACAATAAATTCTCTACAAAGGTACGGGGATCGTTAATGTATATCGTTGCAGTGTTATTGAATTACGAGTATTGATCGGTGATTTTTATAGTCTGACGTGTGGGCATTTGGTATCTTGTTATGGGAGATTGCAACCTACGGAATGTCCCCTTATCCCGGTGTCGACCTAACGGACGTTTATCACATGTTGGAAAAAGGCTACCGAATGGAATGTCCCCCCGGTTGCCCACCGAAAGTTTACGATCTGATGCGTCAGTGCTGGCAGTGGTCAGCGGCAGATCGGCCGACTTTTAAGGAAATACACCACTCGTTAGAAAATATGTTTCAAGAATCGAGTATTACCGAAGGTGAATGCTTGGCTATTGTAGACGATTGTATTGTGTAAAGAATCACGCTCTTATTGTCCCGTGCGTATTGCAGAGGTAGAGAAGCAGCTTCAAGGTGGAGGGGAAATTCCATTGCTATCATACAAAAAATCGCAAACTGGAAGTACAGGAAATATACATGGGCTCGTTCTTGTATCCGAGCAATTATCTTCTTCCGGCATAACGCAAGGTAATATTTAATGCTGTGGTATCGATAATGATTCATCCAACACGTCTTATAATTAGCGTTGAGATGTAAGATGTGAATTATAATTGCACCGATAAAAAAGGGCCGTGTTTTAATGTTTTATATATTCTAATAATTAATGAATAATTTTACATATTTTTTAATTTTTTTTCTTTGAAATAGAATATTTGGATATAACTTATTGTCTCGTTTCACATTATAAAATTATCTAGAGTATTGTTTATTCGACGAAATGTATTTCATGTAGAAGGAGTCAGTTCGGTGACCAAGCTGACTACTTTTGTGGGTGGCTTGTCAAGTAGGAGTAATAGTAATATGGTTCAAATGCGAAGATCTACCAATAAAAAAGGAAAGCAGGCGCCAGCACCTCCCAAGCGAACGAGGTATATTATCTCCCCCCCCCCCTCCCACCCCTGTAAAACACACAATTATGATTTGATGTATAACAAAGCTATGTGTCTTCCTGTGACAGCTTGCTATCATCGTGCAGCTCTTTTCGAGATTCTGCCTATCAAGAACAAGACCAGCAAAATGTCGAAGTGAGCACTATGACGCTTGACGATGGCACAGATCTAAATGGTATTGATAAGATTTTTGAAGGTATTCCACTATATCAAATTAAGTGTAATGATGAATGCACGAATGCCGCTTCCATTTGATTTCTTTCGTCAATCTCTTTCAGTTGATTAAGTTTAATTTTGACATGCATCTCCGCCTACAGTGATTTACGGCTTCATGAATGTGGGTCATTCTCCTCGAGCCAGTATTTATACTTGAATGTTGAATACATTGCCAAATACTAATTTCCGATATATATATATATATACATGTATATATATAATAGTACTTGGATATATTTTATTAATGCATATACTCGAGCGTCTGCATCTCGTACATACTGTAAATTGTAGCTGCAGTTCTTCGTCCCCACTTATACGAATAAGGGACGATACATATGTTATCTATCGTACTTGAGTTACAAACCCAACACGCTCCATATAATACTCATGCATGATATTTGTTTCTGCAGAGGTATACAAGTAGAACGTCGTGTTTCTTTTCCTTTGGTTTTAGATTTCTAGATATGTATCACATTTTGATTTCTCGTTGAATTATTCTCATTCTAAAGATTGAGACATTCGACTGCGCAACGGCCAGTTATTATTTCGAGTTATTAATCATCGTATGAAACTCAACTGTGTTCAAGCAGTGTTATGTGAGTTTACTGAGCTTTCTATTCATACATAATATCACATATCATTCATGAAACTAACACACGTCATACACAATTTTCCATTTTTGCCGATTGTTCATTGTCGACGACGTCATGGCACTCTTAACTATAACTAATAGGATTACAAAGAGCATAACTTAGGGATCTGCTGTTAACTGTCGATTAAAGGAGAATGACCCTGGGATGAATGGTGGAGTGTGACGAGAAGGAAGAGCAGAGATTAAGATTGATAGGCGCCGCAAATGTTCTTTTCTTAGCTTTCCTCCAGAAATCTCTATAACGCGTTGCGCTTACATGCTGGAGAGATATGTTAGCTAATAGATTGTATACAGTACACCTTATTAAATGGCGACTCAGGTATCACACGTGATCTCGTGACAATGGCTACACAGTCAATTACTACAGGAGGTTGCGATATGGACGACGATGGAGATGGGTCGCAAGGGACAGCAGAACATAACTTTGTTCCCCAACCGTCAACCTCGCCGGAACCAGTATCCAACTTACCGTGCAATCAGAAACAAATTAAATCTCGACCTTACACGTCTAAGGAAGTACTGCCTCAGAAGGTACAATGATCTTACGTTGAGCGGCCACAATTTCAAAGCTATATAAATACCTAGACACATAAACATACCGTCTTTACCCGTAACGATAACATTCCTATATGTCTGTGTTGATACGAGTCTCAAAGTAAAGTTTTCGATGGTAAATGCATCTAGCACTGCTTGAATAACTTGCGATGCTCAATCCCGCGGCAGCGATCCCGCAACTTTAGAGTGAAAATGCATTTCAGCTGGTACACGTGGGTGCGCTGGAGGTGCAAAATGTTAAGAGGGCGATTAACCGCTACGGCACTCTGCCGAAGGGAGCCAGAATCGGGGCGTACCTCGAGTCCCTACGACAGAGTGGCATGCCGCCGAATCAGGAGAACATCGCTGCGTCCTCTCTGTCCAACGCGGTCATGGAACAGCAGCAGCAGCAGCAGCAGGACATCATCACCGCGAGCGTTGTCGACGTGATCCCGCAGCATCGTTCCCTCTCACCTCGCCAGAATAATCTGCGCAGTCAGCCGCAGATGACGCGTAGCAATTCCTCGAGCGGAGTGGTGAATACCTACCAGCCGCCCAACTCGCCGCGTAGCCGTGCCGTAGGTATCCGGAAGACTAACACGGAAGGGATCGGCCTGCGGACTTTCCGAGCACCGAACAACTCCAGCTTCCGCACCGCCAGCCCGTCGAGGTCGGTCCAGCCAACCCTGGCTGATCTGGAATTCCCGCCACCGCCGTTGGATCTGCCGCCCCCTCCGGACGAAGCCTTCAGTGATCACTGCGAGCTGCCACCACCTGTGGTGACGGCGTCGCCGTGCATCGAGACCTCTCACGCGAAGATCGCAAGTTCGCCGGTCGGGCTTAGGAAAGTAAAAGCGGAATGGCGTAGCAAAGATGAGATTAGCGATTACGATCAGGACGATAGGAATAATGACGTTAGGAACGCGGAGCCGTCGGTAAAGGAGGCTAGCTCGCGATTCGGCGTGAATCTGCGACGCCGGGAAACGACCACCAACGATGCGTACTGCGGCGGTGGCGGCGGCGGCGGCGGCGGCGGCGGCAGCGGCGGTAAATCCGCGGACGAGAAGAAATTAGTTTACAGGCCAAAGGAGACGACGAGAGCGGAATTGTCGGAAGCGACGATCGCGGCACCCGAGGAAGCGCCACCGCCGCCCCCGCCGCCGCCGCCGCCGCCGCCCATCGACAGCGCCGTGAGCAGCGCCGGTATCACCGACACCTTCGAGTCCAAACCCGGCATGAAGGAGATGCTGGAGCTCAAGCTGATCAACGAGATCAAGCAGAGCGCGGACATGAAGCATGGTGGTACCGGTTCCGCGAAGAAGGTCGGCAGCGTCTTGGCTAGCAGCAACGCGCCCCTGTCGACGGCGCCGCTCGATCCGGCGTCGCAGCTCCTGTCCGAGTTGTGCGCCAGCTTCAGCATGGATTCCGCCAATAGACAGCATATCGTCCCGAGCGAGTATGCGATCTCAGTGCTGAGGAGCAACGACGTGTCCAGCGTTCAGGAACACGTTCACACGAGTGTACACGCCGAGAGGAGTGGCGGTCACAAGGAGATCCCGTTGACCTCGCCGATTACGGAAGGCCACATACTGAGTGCCACTAGCGTAGGTTTCAAATTAAAGAAGGTGGACAAGAGGAGTAATCCGCAGAGGGAGGAGAATCCAGACGGTCAGATAATCGACTTCAAGGCCCGGTTGCGGAAGGTGGACAACGCCGACAAGGAGAGGTCCGCGGCGGACGAGAGGAGCAAGTCGTCGCGCTTCGACGACGGCACGCAGGGGAGTAACGTCGCGGATTCGGCGGACTCGTCGTCCGGCGTGGACGACGCGAACGATGACAAGCGCCGCAGCACCGGCAGTATTAGTAGCCTAAAGAAATTGTGGGAGAACAAAGAGGCTTCTTGTGATAACCAACCACTTAGTCCTAAATTAAACATGAGATGTGCGAGCGGCAGGCAGGACACCGGCGACGTCGCGAGCGAGGACTCGCCGGAGGATCACAGCGGTGCCTCGACCAGGAGCTCGACCAGCAAGGGCGACACGCGAATCTGGCCCCCGACCTCGTCGTCCTCGGTGACACTGGAAGTGGAAAAGCCGATCGTGCCGGCGAAGCCGCTGAAGCCGCTCGGACCCTCCAGCAAACACTTCGGTTCCTCGATCTACGCCACGCCGAATTGCAACAAGTCGCAGGGTGACGACGACTGCGGCAAGCAGACCAGCGGCGAGTCGACGAAAGGGGCTAAGCACAGCGTGATGGAGATCTCGAACGTCATAGAGAACAGTATTCTGAATCTGAAGGGCAGCCCCACCATCGTCATGGCCAGCTGGCTGCAGCTGTCCGACAAGGTCGGCTTGCTGCACGGCATGTGCGTCAACCTGACGGACACGGCGATCGCGCCGCACGCGAGATTCCAGTTCCGCGACCTGCTCACCCGGCTCGAGCTGCAGGCGAGGCAGCTGCGAGCTGCCGGCACGCGCAACATCACCGAGAACACGAGACTCTTGTGCGACGTGCAGAACACGATAAAGGACGTGATAAACACGGTGCAGAGGTAAAGCCGCACCGAAAGCCGGGTGAAAAATCAAAACGAGCATCTCTCTCCCCCTCCTCCCACCTGCAAGTCTCCTCCGCCCTCCTCCTGTGATGTTCCTCGATCGCAGAAGTCATCGCTCTCGTCCCTTCTCTATCTCATCGCATCCGCATGTGGGCGTATAGTATACATAAATCTATATAAATATATATCTAAGTCACTAAGTAAGGTTTTATCAAGGAATGAAATTTTTTTTTTGTTTTTTTGGAAGCATAGCAGTTAATCTACGAGCAAGTACGCGATAAGAGTGAATTTTAATATGTGAATAAGTCCTTGATTGATACGACTTTACGACTGCATGATTGTTAGGTGAAATAATCCAAAGTTGCGTGAATCGCCGGTATACACTTCTCGACACACGCCACACGTACGTACACACACGCACGTACGACAGATGTTGCACACAACTTGAACGGGAAATCCTGCGCGACAAATTCTACAAGTTCGTATACATTTACATCTCCGCCTGCGTACCATCCGCGCGTCCTTTTTGGAAGATCTTTGAAAGACCGCTGCGTGATCAGCGTGCACCTCACGGGCCTGGCAGAAACACGGCCTTACGACGAGAAGGAAACGTATACACCATTGCATGATTGAATTTTTATGTCGAGACGTACGACGGTTTTCAATATACGATAGTAAATGTGATGATTATAGTTACTGTATGGAATAACCGATTAACGCAAATTCTCAGTAGTATATAATCGGCGTATTGGCGCACGAGCGGGAGCATTATATTATATTAAACGCGAAGGCGAGAATCGCGGGGGAAAAAAATATCGACACGCTAACTCTATATCCTCGAGTCGCTTGCGCGTATCGCGATCTATAAATCGATTTCGTTTTACATGTAATTTTATACACATACGTCGTGCTTAGTATATACGTATATATTATACGCGAGATTTTTTAGACTAGACTATATATATAAATACGAACACACAACACACACCACATCTAAGCGTAAGCCGTTTCATGTGTACTGTGGGACAATATAAACGATTTTGTATTTGTATAGAGTAAGTTGGATATAATACAGCTATATACATCACGCGCGGTGATCGATTACGCCTATACGTGAAAAATTATATTCAAACAAAAGCCACAAAATCGAATGTAATTAATCAAACAATTTTTGAGTGTCGTGTGCTTCGTTCTTATTCATGATGGTATGGAAACCATGATGACGATGGTATGGTTCTTCCAAAAGCACAATAGCGGAAATATTCGCCTGAAGACATCCATGTGGATCGTGAGTGATTTCGATATAACAATAATTTACGCCAAGTGCGTCTAAATCGCGACAGACGCGTCACGTCAGTATGAAGCGAGAGCCAGAACAAACGGACAAATAATAATATATGATATGCATTATCTGTGTCTTTGTACAGTATTCTCTATCTGCTATACGCAATCGAAGTTTTTAAATATTGCGCATTTGTTACTCGCACTTATTCTTCCGTATTATGATTCGCGTACGTTTACATTTTTCTAGGTAAAGAAACTTTTCTAGAAAAGAAATGAATGAAGCTTTAGTAAAGATTATATACGCAGTTAAATTTCTGTTGTTTATAACGATGTAATGTTACAAAGTTCCACGCGGATGCTCGTCAGCGACGGCTGCGTGCATCTCTGCGAAGAACAAGTAAGCTAAGGGGGTGTTCTGTAAAAATGTTCTGTAACGCTGTATCTCTATAAGCTGTGCAGCACTGTGGCGAAAAGACGAAAGAGCTATAGAGCTTATAGAGCGTAAATCTTACAGAATACAGAGCTAGGTTTTGTAGTTTGTAATACATCGACTTTAAAGCTATATATTGCCTCGATAGTGCACCGGATTGACTGATTTTATGGAGGTTTTCAGGCTTATACTTCATTCGACTTGTGCTCGATACGAAAGGAGAATGCAATAGATACGGGAAATAAGTCACCGATGAACTATTTCTTATGACACTGCCTATATCATACGTTACAGCTAGTAGTATATATATTGAATTCACTAGTAGTCTTAATCATGTAAATGTATTTCTTCTTTCGATCCAATTTCCCAAGTTTCTTTATATATGTTTTTGTACCTGTGATAAACTAATCAAGCCCTTTTTTCTCTTCTTTTTGTCAAAAGAATCATGCTCAACGGAAACGAATAATAGTTATACGAATGAATTTTAGTCATCAAACGTTTATTCGAATAAAATTGTATTATTGAAAGAGATACTAAAATTAATGTTTTATATAATGTGTATTATAGTAATTTTATGTCTCTATTTATACTCTCTTGTATTTATTTCTAATTTTTTCATGTAAAATTACTCTCTTCAAGAATCGACCAACGTACTGATTTACTAATACAAAATTTTAATATTGCTTTATACATTGATATAAGATTGAAGACGAAAATAAAAATAATTACCGAATTATGTTGTTTTTTTCCAATTTGAGTGACTCGTAACTTTGCCCCGGATAGTAATGTCTACTATCAGAATCGTGCGTCTTACTTTGCTTATTATTATATTAACATGGACAAATAGCATACACATCGTGTTAGCTTTTACATAAAAATATATATAAATGCTCTACGATTTTTTGTACAGATTATCACAGTTTACAAAATATCACTGTATAAACTATCATAGCGTAATCATAATTAACAGTCTTACCGCAGTCTTATCACTTTCGAGCAGTTTACTCGTTTTACCAACGTTGTTTAACTTTAAACTTGGCTTCATTTGTCCTTTCATCTCTTTCTGTTTCCTTAGAAAGAGACAAAGAATAAATTGAGCCAAGATTGACGTTAAGGGACGTTGGTGAAATCGGGCCTTAGATTAATACAGTTATTGACTAGTAATTATTCCACAAGAATCATTTACGATTTTCCATTCATCATCCAACGCCAAGATTGTCAACTAATCGTTGATGTAGAGTCTCTTTCCTCGTACTTCATTTAGCTAATCTTGACTAGAAACATTTACCGGTCGTCTACCTGTGGGCTTATTTGCAAAATGTTATATACTTTAATATTCCAATACAAGCTCCATCATAATATTTCATGTTACTAGACGAAAAGATAAATTGGATGCAGTTCTACAATGGCAAACCAAGCATCATTTCATGAGTTTTTGGTTCTTGCTCCAAAATCACGAAGGCCCACAATAATATGTTATGCAAAAATAAAAATTTGTCCACGAAACTCTCACTTTTACCTATAAAAAGAAGTGCACACGTGGAATTCTATTTGAGAACAATTATAACTGGGTTGATATAACTTGAGACATAATGTTGGCCTAGAATTTTGTTTCTTTAGTGTTTCACAAAATTTGCTCCAGCAGAAAAGTAAGACTCTGGAATTGGTTCCGCGTTGCAGAACTGTGTCCAATTTAACAAACTCGTAGTATCATGTTACCGTGAGACAAATAGTGAAATAAAAAATACAGATATCGTCGCGACACGCAAGTATAATATTGAAGTAAGATTCATTTAAGCGCGACGAGAAGTTCAGGTCGAAATCTAAGTAACAAAACTCAAGGCACAAAATGAAATGTAACGAATCTAATATTTTCGAATATCTCATCTACTCGTCTGATATTTTTATAGTCAAGAATGCAAAAGAGTATGGTGCGAATATTAGTTATCTGTAATTGGGGCAGCGTCAGATATGAATATATTCTGAAGACAGCAGAGCTTGCCACTACATTTGTATATCGTCTTCGCCGACTGTCCCGCGACAGAATAACGTTGTCCATATACTTGAGATCATCTGAAATTACACAGATGCAATATATGCAATATTCGAAGGGGGAAAAAAAAGGGAATACGTTTGGCAGTATTGTTGTTACATCTCTGTGTTTATCCAGGTGCTCGTAGCGTTGATTCGTGAATCTCTTGACAGCTTTACAAATCGGGCCGTCTTCCTCTTCCTCTTCACCATGGAAGCTCTGCGAGAGTGTGAACGTAGATGTAAGGACCACGGTGTAATCAAATATACTTATAATCAAATATTTGAAATCTGTGTAATGCATCACGGCGTAATTGTCACGCGTACTTATACGCGTCTCCAGAAGTTCTAACTTTATAAAAATATATTGGCTGGACGGATAAATCGCAATTTGTTTATCACATTATTAGCCGTATATTCCAACGATATTCAAATATGTAGCAACACGACATATAGATCTAGGTGTGATTAGCAAGTAAGCAGAAATTATTCCGCAAATCATAACAATTTTATTCATCTTCCTTTTCAAAATTCATCCTCCAGTGCCGCGAATCAGGTACAGTCTCTCGCGCATGCGAAGCAACAGCAATAGCCTACTCGCAGACATACTTGCATAAACTAGAGAGAGACTAGAGAGCGACCGACAAGCTTCAGAGATAAATGCGCCCTCTGAGAAAGTAAATGTCAACCGCAGACTCATATACCTAGACTGCTAACTACTCAGAATTTAAGTGATCGAGAACTCTGCATTCTGATTGGCTCTCGTAAGCAATTCAGTAGGAAAAATAGTATCGTGTGCCGTTGGCTTTAGGCAGGGTCTACATTGGATGTCGTAAGTCGTGTCGGAAGAAATTGACCAATCACAGTTCATTATTCTCGTTACGGTCGAAGAATAATGAACTGTGATTGGTCAATTTCTTCCGACACGACTTACTACATCCTATTTAGACCCAGCCTAAAGCCTGTATCAGACTACGGATTGAGATTGAGATTAGATTGAAATTTTACCAATTTCCCAAAAATACCAATTAGAGTAAAAGTTACTGAACTTGCGATTAGTAAACTTTACTGTGATTGGTCAAATTTCAATCTAATCCCAATCCTAATCCGTAGTCTGATACGGGCTTTACTTGATACCGTTTCAAGAGACTATTTTGCGCGCGTTTACGTCCATTTTTATTTTTGGAGCTATTTTGCTATGTATCTTCTGACACTGCCGATAAAGTTTCCACTTTGTGCGTGTCCACGCTACGCCTATTTTTCAGGACTGTGCTGTGAAATTCAAAATTACATCAACATAAATTATCTGCATGATATTTACATCAACTTTTCTCATGTAGACAATGTAAATTTTATAAATTAGATGTCAGAATGCACAGCACAGACATGCACCAAGTGGAAATTTTATCGGCGGAGTCAGAAAATGCGTTATAAAGTATAGTTCCAAAAGTAAAAATGGGCGTGCAAAACAGTGTCTCCCGGAACGGTATCAAGTAAAACGCCGGCGTGGTCGCTCTCAGGTTTTTCTCCGCTGTGGCCTAGTTTACATCGTGAACCGATTTACGGGTTATTCACAATTTGGTTGACGCGTATCGAGTGGCACGATGTAAACTAGGCTTATATTGCTTGAATTCTCCCCCGAGTTTAACAGGGCGCGCTCGAAACATAGGCTCGATATAAATAAAGCCCGCTGCAGACGATGCTATTTTTCCTGCTGGATTGCTTGCAATTTAGTAAATTACTAGGAATCCTGAATGCTGAGTGGTGCAATGATAGTAATTTACTAAATCGCAAGCAATCCAGCAGAAAAAATAGCATCGTCTGCAGCGGGCTTAACATTGCAGATTGTCCGCTCTGGGACCAATGAGATTCTTTATACATAATCTACACTGTGTAAATTTGCCCGAGCCCTTCGAGAGCAGCGGGCTGGCGCACGCGCGCCGACAGGTGGCGCGGGTGGGGCGCGCGCGCGTGCAGGCCGGACACACCTGTCGGCTTGGCGATCTCACGGGCTTTGCATGAGCCGTGCGCGGGCGAGATCGCGAGATCTCGCTGGGTTGGTCACGTGACACCGTACTTCCACAGTTATTTTTTCAGGCATGATGGCGCCAAACGCCAGTATTCACTTTTATGTAAATATATTATTGATTTGGTGCGTACCGCGATCGAGCACGAGCGTCCGCCGTACCGCGGCCGGCCGTCGAAAGTAGCCCCGTCGCGGGGTAGCGCGCGGACCGCCGGCGGAGTGAGTAACGGACTGGCCTGTGCCGCCCGCCTGGAATCGCTAATGAGGACATGTTGGTTAGGCTGCCGTGACAGAGAGAGAGAGAGGACGAGGCCGTTACGCACTTGCGGACAGGAGCCCGTCGGCGTGTTCGCGGCGGCTCGGGAGCGCGCACGGCGACCGCCGGCGGCCCCGCGGCCGGTTTCACGCCCGCTCGCGATCACGTGCCGCCTCGCGCGCGGAAATATATCCGGCTAATAGATCAATAATAAGGTATTTAATGGTCTTCCCAAGTGTGTGTGTGTGTGCGCGCGGGGGAGACTTGTGGTGGAGTGCGCGCGACGCTGCTGCCATCTGTATTGTCAATGTTGTCGGGCAGCAGCAGCAGCAGCAGCAGCAGCAGCAGCAGGAGCACCAGCACCACCAGCACCAGCAGCAGCAACGTAATGGAGCCGTGAGCATTCTCGTAAGCCGTACGCAATTGCATCACCGTGCCGACCGTCATCTCCCGTGTCTGTACAATGAGATTTAACGCCGCCCGCGGCCCGCTCGACCGTCGACACGTGCAGTGAGTGTGTGTGAATGTGTGCCCCCCGTTAAAAACGCCGCGAGCCGAGAAGCTAACGCGAGAGCGCGAGATCGCGGGGCGCCCCGTTCTCTCTCTTCCTCTTCTCTCTCTCTCTCTCTCTCTCTCTTTCTCCTGCGCCCAATGTTTACATGATCGCGGCCGCGGACGACCGCTCGCGGGGCACCCCGCGTCGGCGATCCCGCGGCCGCGGACCGCCGCGGCTCGCCGTCCGCCGCGTCGCCCGCTCCGCGCCGCCGTTCGCGACCCGCGTCTCGCGGTGCGCCACGCGAGACCTCGGCCGTCGCGCCCCGCGGCCGCCGGGACCGCGGCGCGACACACGCATCCAGTCGCGGTGCTGCGACTTTTTTATAACCTCTTTTCCTCCCCCCTCTCCCCCGCGGACGGCGGAACCCTCTCCGCGGCGGCGGACGCGCGCGCGAGTCGCGTGTTTACTAGGCCCGACGGCGACGACGACGCGACGCGACGCACGCTCGCGTTGGAGAAGCCCGGGCGCGCCTCGCGTCGTCCTTAACCCTTCCGCGCGGGGCGCGTATCGCGCGACACACACCGTCGCTCTCTCGCCGCTCTCGCTCCGCCGCGCGTCAAACTGTCGTGACATCCGTACGTCAAGTTCGGCGCACGCCAACGATTCTGTGTATCTGTCGCTCTGGGGCCGAGATTCAGTCGATCCGCACCTCATTTCGTGTCTCGCCCCCTTTCTCCCTTCGTTCTTTTCGCAAACTTGACGTTTTCCGCACGTTCTCTTACCTCGGCGGCCCTGCACATGGCTCCTGTTCTTTTTTTCTTTCCCAATGAATTGTGACTCCCGCCTCTCGACGATCCATGCAGCGATTCCTCGTATACTTTGGGTACTTTCTCCTTCTTTTCTCTCACCTGAGATATAAATCCCCCGTGTATCGTGTCGCAAAGAATGTGTCTCTCTCCCCGTGGCATCTACGGCTCCTTTCTTTCTCATTAAAATGCATGCACCAGTTGGTCTAGGTTATTGCCTAGGATACTTGACCCAGAGTAGTGAGATCGGCAAGGAAACGTGGCTTCTAAAGTGTCAGTCTAAACAACAACGTGGAACGCCAAGCGAAGTTGACGACAAACGGATGACGTCAAATTTTGGACGCTCGTGTAACTGACGTTTGCGACGTCGCGTTATTTTACTAAAGCTGTCACCTGAACCGATTTGTCTTGTACTAGACTGCTCATCTCGCACCATTTGCGACTCTCTGAACGATCTATATTCAGAATCAAGCGATACGCTCTGCTTTTTATGTTTCAGTTCTGAAGATAATCTGCTTTCCAGATAATAAATATATGGATAACTATGTAGTAAGTTTGCTCGTACACGATATTTTTGAAATCTCACGTCGGAGGGAGATGGGACATGCTCAAGAGGTGCGCAATTATGTTATTTCAGGGTGTACACAGTTCACCTGCATGTGCCACGTATCACTAGCTTATTTGGCATAGTAGAATGGCACAACGAGGCAAGAGGCATAGAAACGACAATGATCTGGCGTCTTGTCCGGGCGCTGTTAAAAGGCGCAAATGTAGATTGGGCCCAGCTGCCACTGGTTCATCGGCACTGGCAGCGACCATGGGGCCCTCAGAAGAAGAGGAAACGATGGCGTCGTCGAGCCAAGGGGGGGCACCCTGGACCGCCCGATCTGTCAGCGATATCAAGATTCCCAGTATATACAACCGATCGTCCGCGGAGGCACCAGCGGAGTTATTTCGTAAAGACCTGATCAGCGCTATGAAATTGCCAGACAGTGAGCCGCTGAGTCCAAACGAGTATTGGGTTATAACTGATCAGTGGAAGCAGGAGTGGGAGAGAGGTGTTCAAGTACCCGTTAATCCGGATTCTCTTCCCGAACCGATGGTCACTGTCACGCAAACGTCTCCTTTGAAGTTACAAGCTGAATTCAAATTGTGAGTGCATAATGCGTACACTGCGCGAGCTACCGCGATCGTTAGAGATCGCTGAGGGGCGCTGTGCGATGTCTCGTAACAAAATTGTCCCGTGTTTTTCAGGCCTAAAAAGTTGATAAGAATATCTCGTGATGATTATTTTAACACGGAGGATCATCATTTAAGTACCACTCCGTCGAGAGCGGAGAAGGCCTGCGCTTACGACCTCGATGACACTGACATCGCCTGGTTGGAAGTGTTCAATGGTGAACGAGCACAGGTACGGCTAATTATTCACGACGACGATCGAGTGATATTTCTTTAAGATTAATATTTTGCGCACAAATCTATAAAATATTTTTAAGAGGGTAAGTTTGAAAGATGGTATAAGACACAAAATGTGTTTTGTAAAGTTATATTGTAAGAAATAAGACGAAAAGCTTTAGCGCGTCTTTCTATGGGGAGGAAAATATTGGATTTTTACATAATTTCTGATTTTTAAATGTATGAGACAACACTGATATTTGTCATAAAAGAGCCAATCAAAATATTTAGTATTTTGGAATCGTTTTTACTGAAATAAATAGAAAGCATTTTTACAATTATTGAAACAATTAATGATAGATATTTATGCGATCAACAATTGTGTATTATGGCTCTTGTTCTTTTATATCTTCTGCAACATTCATGGATTCATTGACATTTTATGTTAAAATGATCCAGGCTGGACAACCGCCGGTCACGGAATCGCAGTTGGAGCGTGTCGTAGAAGAGCTGGAGGTGCGATGTTGGGAAAGGATTCAAACAATCGTGAAGAATGAGGAGGGACTTGGGATTGAGTACGACGAAAATGTCATTTGTGATGTTTGCAGATCGGTGAGTGACTATTGACTTTTACATAATCGAAAAACGGGATTGTGTGTAAATAATCTACTGTACGTTGCTCACGCACGCGTACGATATACATTTTAATTTGTATTCGATTCTCTATAACACACGTGAACAATTTTTCTGATAGCCGGACTCCGAGGAGGGTAACGAGATGGTATTTTGTGATTGTTGCAACATATGTGTACATCAAGCTTGTTACGGCATTACTTCGATACCCGATGGCTCCTGGTTGTGTAGAACTTGTTCGTTAAGTCAACGACCCGACTGTGTATTATGCCCTAATAAGGGAGGTGCAATGAAGTGCACACGGAGCGGTCAAAAATGGGCTCATGTCTCGTGCGCGCTTTGGATTCCCGAAGTTAGCATCGGTTGTGTAGAAAGAATGGAGCCAATTACAAAAATATCCAGTATTCCGGTAAATAACAATCTTATGATCATTCAGGTTTATTATTTTTGTTAGCATTCAAATTCGGATTAATTTTTGAAATATTAATCGTATATTCTCTATCGTGTATAGTTTATTGAAATTTCTTTACTGTGATTCTGGATATAAACTGATTGAGCGTAATGACGAATTGCAGCAAAGTCGATGGGCCTTAATTTGCGTTTTATGCCGTGAACGTGTGGGTGCTTGCATCCAGTGCAGTATAAAGACGTGTAAGACAGCGTATCACGTTACGTGTGCTTTTAAATATGGGTTGGAAATGAAGGCTATTATCGAGGACGAAATGGCAGATGACGGTGTAAAATTAAGGGTAAGCTATCATACGCGATCTAAATTCGTTGAAATTACTGTTTCGCGGCTACAAGTCAATCTGATAATTTCGTGTTTCTAGTCGTATTGTCAAAAGCACAGTAGAACAAATACAAAAGACAAAGTCGGCGTTGGCGGTAGCGTAGGAAGTGGTGGAAAGGGTGGTTCAGATTCCGAGGATGGTGAATCCAGACGACGAAAACGGAAAGACATGACCTCTGAAGAGAAAAATCAAGCACGCGCAGCTAAGTATGTGACCTAATTGTTTAATACATTCTTGGAAATTATGTTGAAATCTATACAAGTATAAATACATCAGCTACAGTTTATTAAATCTTTATTATACAACTGGCAAATTTGATTTAATTCGCTACAACGTACTTCAGGTCCTTTATGGTCCTTTAGTCAAGTCCTTTAGGAGCTATATTTTAATATGTGTCTTATGTGTACAAGATTAAAAGAATTAATCTGTTTTTATATTATAAAACATAAGCATAATATGCTTACTAATGTGTGTTGTTTCCATATTAGGCTGCAAGAAATTGAAGCGGAATTTGATAAGCATGTTAGTATAAAGGATATTACTTCCCAACAATTGGACATAGATCCCGATAGCATCATATACATATATAACTATTGGAAACTGAAGAGACGAGTAAGTCGTCAATACAAATTCGTAGTTACAAGACTGTCATATTGGGTACGGTTTGTAATTTGCGTATATTACGTTTTAGGCCGGTCATAACAAACCATTGCTAGCTCCTCGTTGTGGCGAACTGTCGAGCGCAGGAGCACGTGCTCAGGGTCAAGCGGCCGATGTAGAAAAAATGCGTACGTTTGTCCAACTGCGGCAAGATCTGGAACGCGTGCGAAATTTGTGCTACATGGTCGGCCGTCGCGAGAAACTTTGTCGTTCTTTTCTGAGATTACGCGAACAGACTTTCCACAAGCAGGCAATGGTGATGGCCGGACCACCGTTATCTCCAACGACGGCTGCGGCTATTGTCGAAGCCAATCATGGGCCTTCGATATACGATCGTCTCTATTCCCATCCCGATGCCGAGGATCACACGCATGACTTCAACACAATACTCTCTCGGATCAAAATCGAGTCGCCCACGCCAGCGTCTAACGATGAGAAGAAAATACAACCGGACTTCAACGGTGCGTCCAATAAGAAACCCTACTTCAACGGTTCGGTCAGAGGGAAGAGCTTGTACGGGAGTGACTTGTCGTCCATGAGTAGTAGCGAGACGGACGCGGTGAAGACAGAAAGGAAAACGACTGGCAAATGCACGAATAAGTCTAAGAGTGTGAAGACTGAGATCGAATCGAGCTCAGAGGAAGAAGGAAATGCAATGTCAAAGAACAAGACTCCCGCTAGGCGAAAAACGAAGAAAAATACGCCGGACAAGACACGAGTTAAACTGCGCGACAGCAGCGAGAGCGATAAGCTAGATATGGTGAACAGATCGCGTTCCCAGCATATGGAATTTGGTAGTTCCGACAGCGAGAGCGACGAATTATTGCCGTTGAGCACCAACGCCAGCTCTCGTCTCGGTCCGTCGGCAGCTTCTGCCATATATTCGGATACTGATTCGGATTCGCAGGAGCATCATTCTCACTCGGCCGTACTTATCACAAAAGCTGCGGTGAAAGAATTCTCAGCGGCGGATTTATCAAAGAATACGCAGAAGAACTTTACCTGCAAGGATGCCGTGAGATCCGAATATCAGGATGAGTCCACGAAGAACAAAGAGAACGTGAAGATTTCCAAGAAGAAAGAAAAAGAATGCATACCATCCGCTCTGATAGTTCCGCAGCGGCAAGCGGCGAAGAAGGCATCGGAGAACATGCAGCGAACAACACAGGGTAAGAAGGAAAATACCGCGAGCGAGCCCATAGAGTTCGTCAAGTCGCCCGGGGAACCTTTGAAACCAACCAAGGAGAAGCCGCCTGGTAAGAAGCAGCGCGATAACAAGGCGCCAAAGGACGTTAAGAATAATGACGTTTATGATTTCGACAAGGAGTTCGGTGACGGTTCGGAGATCCTCGCTTACGTGCCGCAACGGCAGGCTGCGAAGAAAGCCGCAGAGCACATCAAGAGTGGTATGGGCACGAAAACTGCTCCGACGGATCCCGAAACCGCGGATGGAAAACCAAAGAAGGAATTGCCGGACGGTGGTAAGAGAAAAGAGATCAAGAAGGAGGAATCGCCGAAAAAGGAGGAGCTGCTGCCGACAAGAAAGGAGGAGCCATTGCTGAAGGAGAGACGGGGAAAGAAACAGATGCCTGAGAGCAGCAATAGCGAGAGCAGCAGCAGCGACAGCAGCAGCGGTAGCAGCTCTTCGGAGAGCAGCAGCGATTCCGACGTAGCTAAGAGTCCAATGCAAAAATTGTCTAGCACCATTAAGGAGCCGGCTTCCTCCTCAACCACCACCACCACTACCACGTCCTCCGAAAGTGATAACGGTAATCAGGTGAAGAGCAAACCTGCGAATAAACGACAGACAATGAATAAAGTCGCGGACGAAGTCGAGTCTGAGAAGAGGATTGTCGCGGGGCGGAAACTCAAGAAGCTGCCCGATAAGAAGCTTAAAACTTCCGACGGGCGGCATGGACCAGAGTTTCAGCCGCCGCTTACTGAGAGAGAAGAATCAGGTAGAACCGCAGTACCTAAGGAGCAGCAGCAGCAGCAGCAGCAGCAGGCACAACAACAACAACAACAACAACAACAACAGCAGCAGCAGCAGCAGCAGCAATCCAGTAAAAAAGCTGATCAAAGAGACTCCTCCAAAAGGTCGACATCCCTGCAATCACAACAGCCAGCTGAACAAAGTGTGCTCGGTGGGTCTCGAAATAATGATGGGCTACGAGGTGTTTCTGGGGCCAAGTCTACCAAGAAATCCAGTCAGTCTGTTAAGCAGACACAACAACAACAGCAGTCTACTCTCAGAGGCAAGGAGGACAGCGGCGGAACAGTGTCCAGAGCGAAGTCGGAGACTCGTAAACGAAAATCGAGCGAGGTTACCGCAAAGGAGGACAAGGGTAACAAGGAGACGTCACCGCTCAAGAAGATGGAAAAGAAATTAATAGACAGGATAACCAAGGAAGCCGAGAAAGATAACAAACACGATACTACTAGTATTAAAAATGTTCCAGAACACGTGGAACTTCCGAAAGTGTCTGAGAATACTCCTAAAGTGGATGACAAAAAGATTAAGAAAACAAGTAATAAGAATGCGATCAATACGTTGGAGGAGGAGATGAAGCAGCGACGGGCGGAACGAGACAGTCCAAAGAAGTCATCGAGAGGACTGGACAAGCTTCTTGAAAAACGCGAACATCTTGATAAATTGTCAAGGAACAGGATTGCCATTCAGCAGGAGAGATGTAACGAGGAGAACAAGGACATAAAAATAGTGGCATCCGTCGCGAAGGAGCCTGTCAAGAGTGAAGACATTAAGAACCACATGAGCGAGGAAGTCGCGGTGCTAGATACTATGAAATTGGAGAAAGACGATGTAAAGAAGAACGTCGAGAAGACGTTGGAGAAACCTACGGACAGAAAGAAGAAGACGGAGCGGAGGCTCGAGAGCGAGACGCAGGCTGCTGTCGAGATGATCACGGTGGTCGACGAGATAGCTAGGGATAGCATTTACTTGAGGTCGTTGCACGAAAATAAAATCTCTACCGCATTAATGGAGAACGTGACGTCCGAGAAAGAGTGTCAGTTAAAGAGAAGAAAGTCGGTGAATCGTTCCATCTTCTCGCCGCAACACGGCAGCAAGGATCCCAGTGTGTCGGAGCTGTTCGACTTTGATCAAGACATGTTGACCGACGACATGGTGAACGATGACGGCTTCAGTATACCGCGCGACGAAGAGCGAGGAGCGGCACCGCTCTCGTTCTCCTTCAACAACGACCTTTGGTTCAAGGAGGACTCGAAGGAGGACAGTGCGCGGGAGACGCTGCATTTGGTGGAGAAGCTGCGTATGGAATTATCGAAGAAGTCGAATTCTAGTCAGTTCGAGTTGGAATCCGCTCCGGCGGAAGAGGAGCTACCGAAGAAAGAGGAGCCGCCTCTTCACGCGGTCGAGAAGCCAACGGAAGAGCAGCTTCAGGAGAAGGTGGACGTGCAGGAGCAGCAGCAACCGTTGGGACAGCAGCAACAGCAAGCAATCGTACAACCGGTCGAGATTAAGAGTAACAGCGGTGCGGAGCCCGCGCAGATGTTCGAGGATCTCACATGCAAGAACCATACTATGGAGGACAAGAGGAAGCCTTGTTACTCGAGCAACAGCAACAATGAACATTACATGTACGGGAACGAAGAGCGCGAGACGGCCAAAGTGACGGTGGTGGAGCGTGCGAAGCTCGATAGAGCCGAGGCGGACGAGAGATGGGTACCGCCGAGCATGGACAATTTCAATCCGAGCGACGTGCAACACCTGAACACGCTGATCGACAACCAGAACCATCGTTACGTCGCCGCGGGCGCGGCCGCCACCACGCATCAATTCTCCAACGATATCAGCGCCGTGATGCCGGATTCTGCGGCGAATCCTGACGCAGCCCTGGTCGCGCACCTCCAGCTCAACATGCAGGATCAGTATCTGCAGCTGCAGCAGGCGCATCCGATGGAGCGGGTGCAGCAGCATCTTGAGGCGCAGCACGTCGTGGCCCAGGAGTCGCGCGTGCAATCACTCGCGATGATTGATCAGCAGATGGCGGCAGCAGGTACGGGAATACCGGCGCAGATCGTTGACGAGATCACGCCCATGGAGATGGTGAACCGTCATCTCATCAGTCTGCCCAACTCGGAGGACGATCAGGGTAGCGAGATGGACCGGGTGCTGGACAAGGAGGACGTTTCGTCGGACATCAGGCAGGACTACACGCAGAGCGGTTCGCCCTACAACGAGCTTAACGGCCGACCGGACACGCGATGGGCCGAGAGCCAGGTTCTACCGTCGCGACGGTCCACGTCGTCGTCCATCACATCCGCGTCTTCCGCGGAGGAGCACACGGCTATTCCCCCTTACAAGAATGTACCGCCGCTGTCGTACCCG
This sequence comes from Vollenhovia emeryi, assembly GCF_000949405.1. Taxonomy (NCBI): domain Eukaryota; kingdom Metazoa; phylum Arthropoda; class Insecta; order Hymenoptera; family Formicidae; genus Vollenhovia; species Vollenhovia emeryi. The sequence goes on along the minus strand of NW_011967238.1, from coordinate 828,695 downwards.
CCGATGGACGCGACGCCCTATCATTCGTACTCGGAGACCGGCTCTTACGGCACCGGGGCGGTCTCGCTGTTCCCGCCGCAATCGTGCGCCGCCCCGCTGCCCTATCCGTCGTCCTTCCCGCCACCCTTCGGCGCCCCTTTCCCGACGCCGCAGTCTATACTGTCGCATGTGCCGAAGCCTCTCGAGGAGTCCCTCAACATTGGTGCGTCGCCGTGCACCGCCGCATTTACCTCGTCGTCGCATAATATGGCCCTCACCGCGGCCATGGTATCGCCGACGAAGGTAACTACGCCGCCACCGGCGCTGGCACCGGTGTCACAACAACAACAACAACAGCAGCAACAGCAACAGCAGCAGCCGCCGCCGCCGCCGCCGCCGCCGCCGCCACCACAGTCACAGCCACAGCCACAGCCACAGCCACAGCCACAGCCACCGTCTTCGGAAGCGCCGCCATCGTCGGGGCCCCTGCCGTCTTTGTTGTCGCAGCCGGTTAACTCGCCCGCCGTACCGGCGTCCTTCCTCAACACCATCGCGGAGACGCAGGTGAACAACGAGACCGCCGTGGAGAACATAACGGAGGTATGCGCGGACAACAAGATTGCGCCGTCTGGCAAGAAGTCGCCATCGAAACCGACGAGAACGTCCGCCAGGGTGACGTCCTTGCAGGGCAAATCGCCCGGCAAATCGCCGCGGCAGGAGACGACCAAGCCCGCGCCGAGCTCTCGCGGTCGCAGCAGGAGCTCCAAGGGGTCTCAGCACTCGGGTTACCGGGGTCGCGGTCGCGGCCGGGGACGGGGACGCGGTAGGACCAACCAGAACCCGTCGATCGCGATAGTGCCGATGTCGAACGCGCTGCACAACGACGACTCTATCCAGAACAAGCTGGTCGGCACCGTGTACGACTTCGACTCGGACGAGGACTCGGCGAACGAGACCAACATCGCGGATCTGCGGACAATGCGCGAGCGCAAGAAGTCCACCGACGTGAACGAGAAGAATCGCGCGAGCGAGCCCCTCGGCGGCATGGCGAACGACGGTGGCATCCAGTCCCATCTGACTAGTCCCACGCTGCACACCGTGAAGAAGTACGCCGACGATAAGAAGCTCGCGTCGCCAGCGGTGCACCACGACCACCAGGCTGCCATAGCGAAATCCGAGTCGAGCACCAGCCACCAGTTTGCCGACTGCTTGCCACTGTTACCAGGCCCGGTGGATATGCGTACGTACAACTCGACCGTGGACCAGGCGAGCACGTTGGTCCACGGCCAGCCGTACGGTAACCATTTGCTGGGCAGCTTCGCGGCGAGCGTGAGGGCGGACTCGAATCTGCCGGAACTCGACGATTTGTTGCACGACGGTGACTGCTGCGTGACGAAGAAGCCCACCGGTAAGCAGCAGCAACTCGCGAGCGGCGGCTTCGAGGAGCCGTGCTCGAAGGCAGGCTTCGGCGACTCGTCGACGATAGACCCGTCGTCCGCGTCCAGCTTCGACGCCAACAAGGTTTCCCTGACCGATTCGAGGAATCAGTTGAAGGTGAAGATCAAAGGCCCGTTTCTCGACGCGAATTATACGCCATCGGTACCACCACTGGCACAGCAGGCGCCGGTGATAATCACGCCGGCTGCGACCAGTGCGTCTGTCGCGTCAGGGACATCGAATCTACGTCGCATGCGAAAGAAGGAGCTGTTGCGCCAATACTGTTCGCAGGATATGAACATGGACGATTCTGCCGGTAGTGTCGCCTCCGTGCCCATCATTATCCCACCAATCAATCCGAATCGCACCATCATTACTATCCCTAAGGCTGTAGCTTCTATGACAAGTATACCAACTCGTGAGGACTACAAAGCGGTCGTTGATGCGAATATGGAGAAGAAGCGTCGGAAAGAGCGCGGTGGCGGCGGCAATGGTGGCAGTGGCTTCCTCGACGTAGTAGCAGGCGAAGAGGAGAGCAGTTCCGACAGAAAGCGTAGTCTTATGGTCGGCACGGTCAGCGATCGTAGAAGAGGCAGGCAGACTCGTCCGACCGCCACCACGGTTACGAACAGCGCCGGCCCGCCAAAGCTCAAGATCAAGATCGGCAATAGTATAATCGGTGGACAGGACCTAGGCAACGCGCAGGACGATCGCAGCCGAATAAGGCCGCCGAAGAAGCGGCTGAGCAGCATCCCGAGCACGCCCAGTATGGAGGAGCTGCGCCGCGAGAGCATGAAGTTCCGCAAGATGATCATGGCGGGCTTCGACAACGACGAGAAGACGAAGAATAAGCGCGACAAGAACGGCAAGCGGAAGAAGCGGCAGTCCAGCAAGAAGGAGGCGCGGGTGCAGATCCTGGAGGACGGCGCCGCGCCGCCCAAGCTCATCATACGGCTGGGCAAACCGGCGGGCGCCAACACCTCGGCGGTCAACGACGCGCCGAACAGCGCGCCGGTCACCGGCGACGGGGACGACAATCAGCAGCAGCAGCAGCAACAACAGCAGCAGCAGCAGCAGCAACAGGCGTCGTTGGACAACAAGGACAGTCGAGTGGGTCCGCCGCCGCCCGAGCCCGCCAAGGAGGAGACCGGAGTCTACTCGATGGAGGGTGGCGTCGACGAGAAGCAGCCGACTTCTGACCCCAATCCAGGCGCCACCGCCCTCAGGAACATCCGTTCGGCGAAGGTGACGCCGATCCGGTTAAAACTGACCCGCTGTCAGGAGGGCTACGAACTCAAGGATCCGGTGGTAGCGAGAAGCGCGAGTGTGGACGACGGTGGTAGTGGTAGCGGTACTAGTGCGACGACGACGGTGACGTTGGTGAACTCGGCGGCGCCGTTGCCGATCGGCGGCGCCGAGCAGGAGAAGGCGACGGCGGTGGCGGCGGCGGGACGCCTGCCGGCCACCGACGTCGTCGTCTCCGTCGCCGGGACGAGAGCCGAGCAGGAGCAGCAGCAACCGCCGTGCATGGAGAAGCAATCTTCCAAAGAGGACGATATTCCGCTGCTGCCTCAGTCCGCGAGTCACAACTCGCCGGGGTGTCCGCCCGCGCCGCTCCCGCAAGGATGCCAAGTTAGGTGATAATTAATGATAATTGTATAAATACGGTAATCTAGTGAACCTTTCTTAGACTATTCTTCGCGTGCGCGTGTGTATTACGTACACGTGCCACGGCATCGCGCACCTACTCGTCGTGCTCGCGTATACGTAAGACATATATTCGCTAAAGCACACATACACGTACCCATACACACACAGAGAACACGTTTTTCGCCACACGTACACGTACATACAAGAATAGAAGTGTATATTGTTCAGTACTGAGACAGAGACTCGGTGTAAGAGTGTAATATAAATTATTAATTATTGTAAATGATCTGAGGGTGAAGTGAAATTTCACAAAGTGCCCAAAATTTACCGCAAATACTAAAAGGGAAAAAAAATGAACACGTGCATTTCGTCGGATGTATCGGCGGTCCACGCTAAGGTGTCCCCTCGTTGCGCGATCATTGTGTAACGTTGTCTCTTGTCTGCATACCTCTGCGCGCCCACTTTTCCTCCATTCAACACGGGATCGTTCGGCCGATCAATCTCGATTAGAACAAAACGTAGTGACCGCGTAGCTCTGTGTGACGCCGATCATTTGTTCTTTCGTTTTTTTTTTATTATTTTACGGGCATTACACAAGCCGTCTCCAAGATCTTTTAAAGATTTGCGGGATCTCTTCCAAAGGGATTCCGAGGGGACGTGCGGCTTGCCGATCTGTACCATAACTTGTCACCGTCATTTCCATTTACTCCGCACAGCTATCAAACTATTTATTACTTAAGAGAAGCAGTCTGTAGAAACGGGCCAGACTGAATATATTTCCTCGTTTGTCGACGTGCCACGCTCAAACATTTTTCTTACGCTCGTCGATGCGACCTCAAAGCAATACGATGATCAGGTGTGGACTTCAAAGGACATGAACCGGTATTAGCGCAACGTATTAGCGCGCCAAGTCTTGACGGGGGTACGAGGCTCATGTTCGTGCGCAACGATCGACACCTTAATGAGGTATCGCGGCAGCGACGTAAAATTACCTTGTACAAGAAGCATATTTCTCAAATCACCGCTTAGGTCGTGATTTTTAAATGCTAGCTATAATGAATTTTAATAAACCACAATACTATATACAATATTTCGAGCGATATACGATCGATATCGACTATATGACAAAAAAAAAGCGTATACCAGCCGGACGTGAAGCATCAAATGGAAAGGGATTCGTCTTTTTTTTACTTTTAGAACAAATTTCTTTTCTCTTTTTTTGTTTTGGACACACAGGCATATCCATTCGTGCTTGAAAAGGGAAAGAAGAAAAGGGAGGGAAGGCAAGGACGCGCTTCTCCGCGATTTGACAATTCGAACTTAACGCGCCGCTCTCTTGCGTTTGACGATTAAAACCCTGCAAGATGCCTACGATCGTGTACCGCGTTTTGCTCCCCCGAAGTCGCACGTTCTTCCCCTTTGTTTTCTTTCTATCATTTCGTTTTTCGCTTCACGCTGTGCAATCCGCACACACGATCAGTTAGACGCGAAATTTGAAGATATTTTTTTATTATATTTTTTTACACGTTATATATTTACATACATATACATATATGTTACGTACGCACCTCTCGCGCGATTTGTTACATAGTTTTTTTTATAGGATTCAACGCGTCATTAATCGTCACGATTACCCATTTTATCCCTTTTCACGTTGTAGCCCTGCTGCGTGTATTTATTTATGACGATCAGTGTAAGGCGCTATTTATTCACCATGTATTTTCTTTCGGAAGCTCCCAAGAACAGTTTTTAGACGACTTTTTAGTTCTTTCTCTTCCCCCCCATCTTTCATTCTTTCTTTCTTTCTTTCTCCTTTCTGTCTAGTATCACCCTAATTACTATATACCGCACGCTATTATTACTATTATTATGTAATTCTCCTCCCTTTTGTATTAAAAATTATCGTTTTAATCTCGCCACATAGTTAACAAGAGTTATGCGTATAAAATACTCATGGTTGATGAAGCGGCGCGCCATGTTTTGTACCGATATGTAAAGAAAAGAAAGAAAAAGGATTGCGATCTAATTGCGGAATTGCGAGAAGGGAGAGAGAAAAAGTCCTTTCGGACACGCGTCATTCGTGCGTGCGTGATTCGAGTCACGAGAATCACACAAAAGCTGAAGATATTCCGTTAGATTTGTTTCGTACAAGGCCGAGGAGCGACGTATCTTCGTCGCCGTCACCATCTTCACTCTTCGGGAAAGAAGATTCCCTGGCGAGGGTTGCCCGTAGCTGAGCCTTCGTTTTCTACTTGTCTCTCACTGCATTTTAATACCAGCAAGGTTAAATAACTCTATTAATTCTAAAATACGTTAAATTACAAATATATGTCTAGGCGTGGAATATAAAATACGTTTAAGCATGGAAAGATTTTTTTTTGGAGCATAAAAGAATCATCGTTTCTACGCTCGTCTCTCTCTAAAAGTCAATCGGTGGGTCATCACTGAAAACGGTGGACAGTCACTGATCTACGGCCATAAGTGTACTGCAATTTTCAGTGGTATGCTTATGGCTGGAAATTTGTGCCTGTTCGCTGTCCTCAGTGATAATCCACCGATTGACTTTTCGAGAGTACGAATACGTTTCTCCTTTTCTTTTACAAGAATTTATTACCAACTGTAAACTCTGAAGAGCTGCGGTAACATATCGAGTTACACAAAGATGCATCCTGATGAAAAAAATGTACATGCGAAAGACGTTGTAGAGAGATGTGTTTCTAAAAAAAAAAGCAAAAAATATATCTAAAAGCGTTTAGACATCTTCGAGACGCTCGTGTCTCCTTGTTATTGTATTTATTTATTTTTCTGTCGTGTCTTTTCGTTATCGTATCTCAAGATACTGTATGGTATTTAAGAGTATCAAGGAAAGGAGTTGGGATTGACAAGCAATTAGGACGCGAGACATGGCGGGGAAAGTTTAGCGACGACCGAAAGTCGATTGCGTGCAATCGGGGGAGGGGGGAGGATGCGTTTGTAAAACGCGCGATAAGCGAAACTGAGGATTGTTTACGTTTTCATCAGTCCAGTCATGCGCGCCGACGGGAAATCTTATTACCGATTGCTGAATCCTTTGCTAAATGTGCAATTGTTACGACGTCCGTAGGAAGGTCCTTCGTCCCGGTCCCCGCTCATTAGCGATTGTGGAGTGAAGAGAATCGTGGGGTGCCACACATGGGTATTGGGGGGAAGGTGGCGGCTTTTTAATAAGAGTAAACTTTGCGTTTTCGGTTAAGACATGGGAAAGGATGCAGGTACATCGAGTGTGAAAAGCGATAGCGAGATAACGATATTCCCGTGCTCAGTTGTTCTGTTTGAACGGTCCCCCCCCCCCCGACCCATACGCTTTTCACTCCACAATCGTGATGCGACGCGCAGGATAAGAAGAAATTGTACATACTCGTATCTCATTGTCAGATAAGACACAGGAATCTGTAATTGGTATGAAGCTTATATAACGGCTGTGTTACCGTACGGATCTTATCTTCCAGATGGTTTTTAGTTGCTCTCTTTCTTGGATGCGAGCGTATTAAAAAAAGGAGAGAGAGAGAGAGAGAGAGAGAGAGAGAGAGAGAGAGAGAGAGAGAGAGAGAGAGAGAGAGAGAAAAGAAGAATTGCACGATCGCGTCGATAGACTTTCGACACCTCTTACATCGAGGATCGTTGAAGATTTTTTTTAAAGACGAGCGCTCTAGCGCAGCTTATTATCGATCGACGAACTTTTGGAGATTACTCAGTGATAAAAATTGTATAGCTGAAAGTGCAGATGAAAAAAAGGAAAGCAGGAAAATTGACACCTCGAAAGAAAATTCACTTCGCGACATCTCTCATTATTAGAACTTTCATCCCGATCGCAATTTTCTCGATCCTCTTCATTACGTACTCGGGCGAAAGATTACGTGAATGTATTAAAAGAAGGTTAGTTGAACCGGCAAATCCTTGTGATCGGACATTAAAAGTATCTTTCATGCGAACGCGTTGGACTAAGAGGTAAGACAGCTTTTTGTCGCGATCTTGCAATTCTAAGAAAAAAGTAAAAGAGAATGAGTGATTGAGTAATAGAGCGAGAGTGAGAAAGGCGAAGAGAGGGGAGAGAGAGAGAGAGAGAGAGAGAGAATGGGCGAGTAAGTTGCATAGATGTAAATGAATGAAAGAGAGAGAGAGAGAGAGAGAGAGAGAGAGAGAGAGAGAGAGAGAGAGAGAGAGAGAGAGATTTGGCGATACCGTTTCGTCCCAATTCTTTATTGTCATAACTCTTTTATTTTCTTGTTATGCAGCGCAAAAATAAATCAAATCAAATGAAGTATTGTTTAGCGCGCCGGCGATCTTTGCGCGCTCGCCGCCGCCCTGAAATTCTCATCGATCGCGGAAACGGATCCTCTGCGGTTCCTCCGGCGCGTGTCGCGCACGATCATCGATCGCGGACGTGAATCATCGATCAACGAGCCGACACGCGCGCCGAATCGGTTTAAACGTTTCGCGAGCGAGAGAATTTTTCCAGACATACCTTCGTACCGCTCTGTACATTTTTTCAGTGATAAGGAGAGTTTTAAGAGCCTATATTGTACAGAATTATAAAGAATAAATATTTGGTTAATTTTTAATCGTTTCTTACATGCGTATATATATATATATATATATATATTGAAATATAATTACTCTAATAACAAATAACGATTTAATATTATTATAAATACAGTATATATATATAAATATATAAATATATAAATATGAACATATATATATACAAAAATATAAATATATAGATAATTTTATTATGTAATACAAATGAATAATATGATATTTAGTTATTGTATATAGTGTAAGAAAGCCGGTCTTGTAAGATACAGATAAGATGTTTTAATGTGCACATAGTCGCGTCATTGTCAATAATCATATTATTACGATTAATAATAATTACAGTTTTTTACATCCCGCGTTTCCTTATTCGACCTATACCCCTACATCTGCTATTCTTACATCTACGATAACTACTGTCTTATTATTATATACGTTAGTTGGCGGAAAAAATAGAAGAGTTCTAGCGCGAGTTCTTAAATTTCTAAAAAAAAAAATATGTTTGAGTCCGTTTATGTCCGATAAAGTCTCATGTAAAATATATTTTCATCCATTTTGCAACAATTTTCTTGAAAAAAAAGTTTCTATCGAGACTGTTCCAATCCTCACGAAATGTTAAGTTATATTGTATATTATATACTAACGTCGTTTCTCGGAGAAAGTTTCGTTTATTTTACGCGTGATCAATAAGGATGGTGGCAGGAGACAAAACACATTTCCTTCACAGATCTGTTTTTATTCTCGTACAATGGAGATTTCAATGAGAACTTCGTAAGCTAATGAAGCTGTTGAAGAGCTTCACGTATCTTAGAGAAAATTTATACGAAGGAGACCGAGGGCTACGTTGATAAGAGTATCACGCGGGTTGGATGCGACGCTCACGTCAACCCCAGTAATTCCAGCCCCAACCGCCATATCCTCGTCCACCCCAGCCTCGACCGCCCCAGTATCCTCCTCTCCAGCCGCCCCCCCATCCTCCCAAACCGTATCCTCTGCCGTAACCTCCCCAGCCACCGTAGTATCTATAATATGGTCGTCCGTATCTGAAATTTTTTATAATCGATTAACAAACTGACGGTAAGTAAAATCGCCGCCTTTTTAATGATTAGCGGCGATTTTTTTTTTTTGAGAAGGTTTAATGTCGGAGTTAAATGCTGAAAGGAAAAGACTGTCAGTCAACTAGAGAGGAAACAAATTGATCTTTTATCTTAAGTAACCTTTCGTTTGTCGTGAATCAGAAGCGTTATATTGATTATTTATAGACGAGAGGAAAGAGCGAGCGTATGAAGGATATCACTTCTGCGCGCAGGTACGATTAGTATCAAGTTATAATTTATAATTGTGATTACGCGCGCAACCTTTGCAAAATAGCAGTAAACATTCTGTACATCTACATTCTGCTTTTTCTGCCTTTATCGTCATTAAATTATCATTTAAAGTGCTGGGAACGTGAAGGAGAAGCATTGAAACACATTGAAATCGAAATACGCGCGCGCGTTTATTTTATTTATTTACTTATCCCGTGAAAATTAAATTTGTCGTGTCGTCCAAGCGGTGGTTTAAGCCTCCATCTCGATATGCAATATTATTTCGGAGAAGCTGCACTTTTCTACGACGGTAAAGTCGGAAGTTTCGCGATGTCGCTCGCAAAAAAAGTAGACGAGGCGCATACGGGCCGCTAAATTATTGCAAATTGATCGGCTGCGGCTCGCTTTAGCGTTAATTGATCATCGAGATGCGCCATTTATGCGCGCGACTAGTTAGAGCGTACGTGCGACGGGATTATGTATGTACGTGCGATTCATGCGCGGACGGGCGAGGGATGTGGTCGCGAATGCGAATGAAGAAACACTGCACCACAAAAGCGCAATATTTTTTCTTAAATGTCCCCCGTTTGCGCGACTGTCATCTTCGCGAACGAGTCGTAAGCGCCCGTGAGCGAGCGGGACGCATACAAAGTACGCGCGAAGTACATAATCGCGGTTGAGTAAGCCCCGATTACGATGGGACGCGTGAACGCCGTTTGACGGTTGTCGTTACAACCATCATACGAAGACGCGTTCCAACTTTAAACGAAGATTCCGAGAGTTATCCAGCTCTCCGGTTATCGGAAAATCCGCGCAAGTTTCCGATCCGCCCTCGATGCTTCCCGCGAAACAGGACTTTTCTTTGTCGCGCGACAGCTTAATTTCGAAGTCTGGTAACTTTAATGAAGGTACAGTGATGGACAGAATGGTTGCGACACTTTTTTTTTAATGAGTTTAAGAACGCGCATTTGGATTCAGGTTGCATTTACAGGACCTGCAGATACGGGCTTCGTCGCAGCTGCAACGAATGGCGGGGCATATGACTTGGGGGAAATATGAATTCACGCACTCGGCATTGTTCTTTTTGCCTCTGCTTCGCAGTGACACGCGACGAATTTTGACATTGGCATTCTGGGAACATCCTAGAAGACGCGTTCGTACGCGTTTCAAAATGTCCAGCTGCAGGTATTTATTGTAATTCACCTTATTTATCTAATTTATCTAAATTGTCTAATGCCCGTTTCTACGCGGGAAAAAAATGTAGCTACCGTAGCTAAAAACTGCATGTGCAATCTAACTAAATTTCAGTTGAAAATTATGCACAGCTAATTTTTAATATTTAGTTGTGGTAGCTAATACTTTGCTACTGTGCCTATTGCATTAGATGCGACGGCAAACTGTTCGCTGTGGCTTGGAAATTTATATAGTTAATGCAGCAACATACTTTTAGCAAATCATGATTAGCTACGGTAGCCAATTACTTTTTTTTTCCGGTGTACCAGTTCGACTTTAATCTCGGTTCGGCTTTCTTTGTATCTTTTTCGAGTTTTACGAATTAGAGGAAGATTTAAGAAGTAATTTGAACCGAGATTAGAGTTGATTTGCATTGGCAGAAACGGGCAGAAGGGTGGCGAGCCTCACGCATTGACGGATTTTCCTGCAGGTAGATCGATGGGACAGGAATAAAAATGACGTGTAACTCACCCCCAGTACGTGGCATCCGCTTCTAGATCGTTGGCATTCGCATCCGGCTGCGGCTCGACCTCACTCTGCACGTTCGGGGGTCCCCCGGTTTCCACGGCGGCGGCGAACGCGAGGAAGGCCGCGAAGAACAACACCTAGAATCAATGAATTCGGTGCGACTCCTTATTATCGTCGACTCTTCGATTCGCGCGGTTGGAAACGAATCTTTTTTACGCAACTTCAACCCGCTCCCGTAATTAGTTTTATCAGTACAACTTGTTACATTGCGGCAAGGAGAATTCGGGAAGTTGGCACTATTTTACATAATTGTTGCGATTTCTTGAGAAATCTTCGATCGATCGCAAATTCGTCGGTCGCTTTCGCCGGGTCCCTTGCGGAAAAGCGACGAGATAATTACTAGAAAATTACTCCAGTAATGATGTACAGTGATTTTCTAGTAATTGTTTCGTTACCTTTTCGTAAGGGACACGATTTGCAATAATAATCCACGACGTAGTATTTGAAATTTTACAGACTTCTAATATTGTAATATAGTAACTAATATAGTAACGTAGTAACAATTTGCATCGATATATTCTGATGATAATCGCGTTATTTGAGTTTTCTGTAGCACTAACTCTTTTCTAACTTCTATTCGATTATTATTATATATTTATAATCCCGGCGGCTCGATTGTCGAAGGTAGTCCGCTCCGAGCGATACCTGAAGCGATTGGTCTCGGACGCGAATTACTCTAATTTAGTTAATCAGACAAGTTAATCGGGCCCGCGACTGACGTTTCGTGCCGTCGAAAAAGAGCGTACACACGCGACGCGCCGAACAAAAAGACAACCAAGAAGAAAGGAAGAGCCCCCGGTCTTCGAGACGACAGTATCGACGTCGAAGATAAGAGGGAATCCGTGCGGACCACTTACGAAATGCAATGGACGCAACATATCGGAGACTGATTCCATTTCGAGTGCAGCAGGCCTTATATACGCGAGCGACCCGGCGCTCGTTTTCGTGTTACGCGGGATACGCACGCACCAACACGCGCACATGGCATTCCGCACACGCCTGTCGTCGGCTACCTGCGGTTTCGCTGCACGCGCTCGCCCGCGCGAGCGAGCGAGCGAGAAAGAGGATCCCGTGCCCCCGAAGGGAGGAGTGTACCAGTTGCGGCACAAAGAGCCGCAAATGGGAATGCCAATGCCGAGTGTTTTCGCGGGATCCCCGGGATTCCGCGGAGGCGCCGAGGACGTGATCCTCGTAAAATCCGAGACGAGCGTAATCCGACCTTGCACGACTTCGCGCACGACTAGCGCACGTTTTCGCAGATTGTTACCCTTCGAATCAACTTGTCTCATTACGATTGATCTTAACATCTTCATTTTTGTTCCCCGAAGTACTCCAGGCCGCAGTGAACACCGAGGGTCAATTACATTGCATTTATGTTACAATTTTTCACTCAATGTAAAAAACACATCCCTAGTAGCACAATATATTGGCGCCATATTGGGAAGTAATGTAAATCTAGTTTTCTCAATGTTGATCCAATGCTGTAAGATGGACGCCTTTTCTTATTTAGCCAATGTGTCTATTTAATATTGCATCAATATTAGACCAATATTGTTATTACACTGTTAAATATTGGCCAATGCACTTCTAATAAATCTAATATTATGTATTGGCTTTACGTTGAACAATATTGGCCAGTGCACTTCTAATATAACCTGGGGCAATGTTTAGCCAATGCACTGTACCACTAGGGATGTATTATATTACATTTACGTTGTTGAGTGAGAAATGGCAACGCATACGCAACGTAATTGATGCTCACTCAACACTGTAAAAGACACATGTGTTATATTGCATTTACATTGTTAAATGAGAAATTGTAACGTAAATGCAATGTAACTGATGCTCACTCAACAATGTAAAAGACACATATCTTGTATTACATTTACATTCTTAAGTGAGAAATTGTAACGTAAATGCAATGTAATCGATGCTCGGTGTTCACTGGGATACCAGTCTCTTTATTTCGAAGGAGATGGAGAAGAAGAAGAATCCCGTCCGTTTTTATTTCGCAAAAACAACTGAAAACGTTGACAATTTGGTGCCGGGTCCAAAATTAATAGAACTGCGTTAATTTCTTAGCATAAAAAGTGGAAACAAGATCCGTCTGGAGATAGAGACTTAATGAAGAATATATCTTCAACGTATTCAGAGGCACGGCCGGTGTCGAAAAATAGCTAATACTTTTTTCGGTGGCTGCGAACAATTTGATGCTTCGTAGGATAATTTGTTTTTTTTTGTCATAAGAAATGAATGCATTTCGACGATCATTAAAGCTTGATTATTAAATGTTCGATTGGCTCTGGTCTCTCGCAAAAATTCAGCAGGCAATAATCCGTACATTCGGACGGGCGCGCATATACTATTACTTTCGGAAGACACGTTATCGCGACTTTTACTTTGCAATTCAGATCACACATAGTCAAACAATTAGTCACTCTTATCTCGGGATTTGCGCGAGAAAAACGAGCCATTCATATATATTTAGCACGCGTCTAATTGTGTGTATAATGATACTTCTCGGTATCCCTTCATCGGCGGAGAAGAGATTCTGAGAAGGCACGCTCTGATCGCCGGACTAGAATCGCATTTTGCTGGCCCAGCTTTTCGAAGAGCCATTTAGGTGCATTAGGGGGATGACGACCGGCTGCCTGAAGATCATAATTCTTGGTATCCTATACGTCGTTTTTATACACAAAATACAATCTGGGGATTGAAAAGTAATGGCCGACCTCTTGCAGTGGTCTTTTGGATTAGAACGCTGGGTCGTTCAGTGGCGCGATTAATCATCGTCATTATCATCCAACGGCGACTGATATTATATTTGACACGATTGATACGTGTTTATGCTCTAATCATAGAAACTTTTACAATTGTCTTAATCTTATTAACTATTAACATTGAAATGAATATTAAGAAAAAGATTGAAAGATAACACTTTGTACTCCTAAATACGTAACGAAAGGTAAATTTCAAGATTACTTTTGATACAATGGCGTTAATTTGGCAACACCCCTGACCTAGAAATTGCGCAATAGCTTTATGTCTTATTTACGTGGAGCTCGGACTTTTGTTCGTAGGTCCTGTTGTTTTTTTATGCCTTTCAAAAGAGAATTTATGAAAAGTCGGCTGTTAAGAAAAGAATGGCGTTGCCGCAAGGTTAATATTATGCATTTTTTGTCTTAAGCTATAAACGTTCTTGTTATATTTACATTTTTATCGTAAGCGGTGACATAACCGGTCCGGTATCCTTATGGTTAAATTGAAAATTTGGTGGAGGCAGAACGAACCACCGCGGATATACCTCAGTCACGTTTTAAGTAGAGTATGCGGAATTGTTGAAAGGACGTGGACTTATATAAGCGAATTTAAATTCTTATGCGTGTCGCATAAAGAGAATTTCACGTAACGACAAACATTTCGGGAACATTCTGACGCTCGTATCGTAATTTTTCAAATTGCCTGAGCATGTACTTTGCACTTGAGAATAATTGGGAGACTCGAGACAGTAGATAAAATTAACTATCAGCATATTAAATACTCAGATATAATCGTACAAAACAATCAAGTATATAATACAGCAGATTCAGCATTCTTTTATTAGCAGAATAGTAGAAAATTCGCTCTGACAAATGATAATTTTAATACTGTTAAGTGATTATAAGAGAAAGAGAAATGAAAGACATCACAAATTTCTTCTTATCTCAATTGAAACGCATTCTGTGAAAGAAAATCTATAGAGATACGAGAGTTTCTGTTTCGTATCACCAATGTCTCGAAGTTTTAAGGATTCGATACAAAACATTCTTATCAATATTTAATATTTTTGTTTTCCTTGTATGTTAATAATAAGATTAATTCGAGGGGAGGGATTTAATTGAACCTTGATCAACCGGTCTTATAAGGAAAAAGTTTTACGCATATTTGCAACTACGGAGATATTATCGATTCCCCTGGATGCTGTGCCATTAAAAAGATGCTGCCGTCGCCCGCATTTCCGCTCGTCACCTTAATTAACAAACGCGCACTACACCTTTCCATCACCGAGGGAATGTAAATTAGAACGTGTCCTGGAGACAGGAGTGCATTACTGACCATCAACCTTCTCATTAACCCATCGGTCCATTAAGTCGAAGTGATTCTCTGTACCAACTATTAATTGTCCCTACAATTAGCGTCCGACTCAGAGCGGTGTTTTCTTTTTACAAAAATCCGCACGTCTAAACAAAGTTACTTCTCGTTTTGTAAAATAAATTCGGCAGAAGACTTAAGTTAAAATGAGATTACTAAAACTTTCAAGGGAAGAACATCCTGGATTTGTTCTTTTACGTATTTAAGAAAAATCCAGTATCAATCTGGATCTCAATCAATAAATTATAGACATTCTAGATCTATATAATAGACTTCCCAGTAAACGTCGAGCGTCAGTTACATTGCATTTATGTTATAATTTCTCACTCGTGTGTTATATTACATTGACATTGTTGAGTGAGAAATTGTAACATAAATGCAATGTAACTGACGCTCGGTGTTTATTGGATTATATTTCTAAGAAATGTTTTAATTATATAAAAACGCGGTTTGTTTCATGCAACTCTTCTCCTTCTATACATTTACTTTCGTGCGCTCAACCCTACAATTATCAGTTGGCTCCGGCGAGGTATCCGTCTACTTGCGAGGATCACCAGCCCGACGGGGTATTCCCACGAAGTGCATCAAACGGGTGTCTGTTGGTTGGCTGTAAAGATTTTTTGAAAACGAGCGACCGGCCTGCCTTGAGCGGACTCCTCGTTGTTGTCGCCGTCGCCGCTGCCGCCGCCGTCGTTGTCATCGTCATCGTCGTCGTCGTCGTCGTCGTCGTGGTGGTGCGTGTCCCTCCGTGATCGGTCCCGACCGATTTGCGAAAAGGTGGAGGGACGGCGAACGCATGCGGTGATCGCAGCGCAAAAAGACATACGTCTTTCCCAGCCGGCACGCGGGGAAGAATCGTTGACCGCGGCTCCTCCAGCCAAGGCCAGGCATCACCTTTTTTTCTCCCGCCCCTCCCTCTTCGCTGCGACTTGGAGCGGAGCTACAGTGACCATGGTCCGAGTCCCATCACCCAGCCTCTTTGTTATCGCTCGGACGCGAACGCGTTCCGCAGACGCGGTAGAAATAAATAAGACTAGGGACGGGGATATTTTCTCTCAAGTGCGCTTGTGTAGTAGATCCAGTATAGACGTATTCGAACGAGACGTGCCTGGTATACATATATCAATCATTAGCTAGATAGAGTTATGCGTAAATAGATTTGTCATAGATAGACCTTGCAAAAATATAATAGGTTCACTGTTCACAGCAGTTTCATCGAGAGTAGGTTTTCAAAGTTCTTTATTGTTCATTTTATTTACAGTACTATTCGCTTACGTACAGTACTATATCATATGAGGTAACTGACGGTTGCGTACAGGTACTGCGTGCGATAGATACATGACTAACTATAAATAAAATTTGTGTAAAATTTCAACATTGTGTTCGTTATTGTAATTTTTGTTAAAAATACTTTTCAAAATCACCTCTTGGCACAATCGTTCAAATATTAAAATAGAGATAATTAAGAATGAGTGACAAACGTAAAAAAATATCTCAATACTTTTCCAATCTGTGTTCCTACTAATTATAAACTAACATTATGTTTTCTATCTATATTATATGCATATTATATAGTACACAGTCTTATCAAAATTAGATTTAAAGCGCTTGCATAAACTTGCATAAAATTAGATTTTTAATTCCATTCTAATTTTATACAAGTATCCGGTTTATGTGTTAGATGTTATGTCTCTCCTATAATCATGTTAAAAGCCGTCTATTACATAAAACTGTTCCTACCTCAATATAATATAAGAGAGAGATACCACATCATATCAGTTCGCGTGCCATAATCATACGAAATCTCCTTGTATGAGACTGCACTCTTACCAGAATCAGATTAGTGTACATACTTATATATGTTCAATTAATCTAGGCATCTTTCAATATGCATCATCAAATCTGCTAAATTCTGAAATGGCATCGCGCATTTTGGACATACCGTCATGACGTGGCTCTGTAATTAAGTAATAAATGTTTGTATACTGTTATAGTATGCTTTTGCGATATCACATCGCACTTCGGTAAATTGAATCGATCCTTTATATAAAAGAATCGGGAAATTGAATCGATCCTTTATATAAAAGAAAAAGACACGAATAATAATCTTTTCTTCACCAGTTGATAAATAATCGTAAATTAATATTATTCGACACTACTGGCTATAATTTAATTAGAGAAAACTTACATTTATTGCAATAAATATTGATTCAATGTTCGAATTAGTGAGATGCTCGTCACGATATAAGGTAGGTCCAGGTTTAAACTCTGGCTGAGAACAAAACTTTATCGCAATAAGTTTTCTCTAATTTAATTATAGCCAGTAGTGTCGAATATTAATTTTCGGGGAAAAAATTGTATAGGGCTGTGACAAATGTTGAGCCGATTCCATAAATTCTATTCGTGTATGTATATGTTTCGTGTATTTAAAAAGTGATAAATAATTGTACAATACAATTAAATAATAACTACATAATACTGATATCATGAGAAAATAAAAAGAGGAACTCTGTATTGAAAAAAAAGTTTATCATATAAAAATGCATATATGTAATACTTAATTTCTTTACAATTTTGCAACTTAAAACAGTTTCTTCTAGCAAACGGAACGAAAAATACCAATTGAGAAAGTCACTAAACACTAAAGTTAATCCTGGATTATCACCATCTGCTTATAGCTCAATGTAATCACATTTTTTAGAACAGTCAGCGAATTATTCTTTTCAAGAATTGTATGTAAAACATAATAGTGAATATTAAAATTAAAATTTATTACATACGGTAAATTTGGGATAAAATTGATAAAACATGTCTAAATTTAGTCTACTAAATCATATACATATACGTATATGATTCACTAACAATAAGTAAGTTTTGAGCAATTGTGAAGTGTACATATAGCTTATAATAATCCAATAAAAAGCATCACTGTAACCTTGAGAGTAGAGAGAAGAAAAGAGAAAGAGAAGAATCGAGGAATAAAGTAGCTAACTTAGCAGTACCAACTATACTGAAAGTGTTGCATACAATTATAGAATTAAAGAGAAATACTTTAAAAAATTGAACTTATTTATATATTTACGTGTCTATCAATTTTGAAATCAATTTAAATACTCATTTTATTTAATTCAAATTACGCGAAAACAGTTTTGATAAGAACTGTCGATACTTCTCTCGCCTAGTGGCGTTATCATCTCTTTCATGCCTCTCGTATTTGTCACCGCTCTAGTGGTAATAAAAAGCAGGAGATGTCATTTTTATTTTTAGATAAAAACGTCATGGCATAATGAATTTAAACTTACTTGATGTTCAGACGTAAGGCTTGGCTTACCGCTGGAATTTGTAATGCTAGCAGATTCCTGTAACTGCTTGTTAAACTCTATTTGCTTTAGCAATTCTGTATCCAATTTATTCTTTTCTTCTAGCAATGCTTCCTTCAACTTCTTCTCCTCTTGAAAGTCTTCTTCATAGAGCGATAATTGCGCTCTTAATAAATGTATTTCTTCTGCCTACAAAGTATCATGAAAATAATGAAATTTAAGATGTAATACATGTATAGATTTTGCATGTGTACTTTAAATTAAGGAAAAATTCACTCACACTTTGTGTGGTTTGCTCCAATATACTTTGATATTCTATATTCTTCTCTTTGAGCTTCTGTTGCAAGCTACTTGTCTCGTTCAGCAATTGTTCACAACGAGCTTGCAATATCTTTTTCTCGTTTTGCAGATCTCTTTCGCAATTTTCATATAATTGACTTTGGTGATCAAGTGATATTTTTTCTTCACTTAAAGAGGTTATCTCTTGCTTCAAGAGTCTTTTTTCATTATGCAATGATACACGTTCCACGTCCAAACTCTTTTTTTCGTCTTCGAGAGACTTTTTCTCTCTCTCTAGACTATCTTTCTCTTGATCAAAAATTCTTTTCTCCGATTCAAATAATTGCTGTTCGTGTTTAATCTGCTCCACTTGTTCTAATGTTTGGGAATTCTCGAGGGCGCTAATATCATTTAAGACATTTAATTTCGTATTCTCGTTAATAGTTATTTCCAATTCGTACACAATAGAATTGTAATCAGAGAATATCTTTTGGAATTGGTTCTGTGATTTAATTAATATCTGTCTATCAGTGATCATTTTTACTTGCTCGTCAGCTAATTGTTTGCAACAATGACACAATTTGTCTTCATACTGCATATTAGATTTATCAAGTCTAAAAATATCTGTCATTTCTCTCAAACACTTTTCCATGACAGCAAAGCGTTCTATTTGTGTTGTAAAACATTCAGTTAATTCATGCAACATGTCGTTGTATTGCTTCAAATTTTGTACCAATTTCTGACGGTTTAAATTTGACGGTGTTTCTGATAAATCTAATTTAAGTGGAGTAAAAACCTGCAAAATTCAAAAGACAATTCAATTTTAGTCTTTAATTACCTAAAAATATTTTAGTGAAAATTTGTTTAAAGAAACATACACATTGCAGCTTCTGTTCAAGTAGATCAATGGATTTTTTCAGGCAATCAATTTCCTGGTCCTTTGCGGAACACATCTTCGAATATTTCAGAATTTCCATAGATTTTACATCATTTGCACTGTCGTTGCAACTTAACGACTTCATTGCCGACTCTAATTCCTTTTCCACTATTACTTGTTGCAGGTTTTGTTGTATATCCTCTTCGTCAAACTCTTCGGGCATTGCAGATGTTGTACATTCTTTACATTTTTTAATGGCCATCTGTGATGTTGTGTCTGTTAGTTTGGACATTTTTTGCTCAGGTTCTGCTCGACTGGTGGACGCACTATTAATATCAGACTCAGAAATGGCAATCGCCTGGAAAAAGTAAAATGTACAATGAAATTATGCGCAACATATATATTACATATATATTACATTTCTATTTATACCCTATATTCTATATCTTCGGCATTTTGCGAACGCCAGAGTGTAGTCTTCAGCTCCGCATTTTCCTGCTTGAGATGGTTTACAAGCTCTTTGGTTTCCTCAAACTTCTGCTTATGATTTTGATGAACCTTAGTCACTTCCTCTTGCCACATTGTCAGGGTGTTAAACTGATGCTTCATAGATTCGTTGTTCTGCCTCAAGGTTTCCTTCAATTTCACATTTTCTTGCAACATTTCCGTCAATCTGCACTGCATCTCGGTTGGGCTCAGCAACGACACCATTGTCTGGTAGTCCTACGAGTAAAAATATTTTTATTATTGTCCCATTTCAAACAGGTAATTGTGAGATAAGATCAAATTGCGAATGTACGTACGATTGACATGCCCTTCTGTTGGATATCAACATAGGAAGCTAACAAGGAAGCTTGAGCCTCTACCGAATCTTTACCAAGCACTACAAAAGACAGGCTGTCCTCCTCATTGGCACTGACGTTGGACGAATTTAACACTGTAGTAACAGGCCCGTCCAACTTAAATAAAGGTTTCTTATCCTCCGCCCTGGTGTCCGCTTTCGGATCTTCAGACCGAGCTGGATCCATATTCTGATCGAGATGGTCTGGTCGATCTTGTGCAGCAATTAAAAACCACCGACAAAGCGTCTAGAACTGGAAAAGTAATTATTATTCTCCAGCAGTACCGAGTGATGTATCAGATGAACCGAGTAGAGCGCTACAGGATAAAACTGCAAGTTTTTGGCCGGCATTCATAGTCAGATCTTATATTCAAGACTGTCTTAAGATCATATTTAGATACTCCGTGGCCAATGAATTGTTCCATACAGCATGTTTAGATAAATTCAAGGTGGTCTTGAACATAAGACCTGATTATGAATACCGGTCTTTAACAATGCGACAAATGACTGGATATCCTGAAATCTCTTTCTTTTTAATTAACATCGATGTGAGGTATCGTGAGATATGTAGACTTATAACAGTTTTGTACGAATAAAGTCGTACCTATCAGAGTCGGATCGCGTTAGATAATTTCTCTGAAACTTGCATAATTCTTTTCCTCCTCTACAGAGACGCCTTTTTTCCCCCTCTATTTGGCGTGAAACTTGCACAAGATTCGATTGAGGTTAGGTGAAAGCTTTTACGAGACGAATAATCTTGGCGCTGCGTTAACAAATTCACGTCAAAATCGTGGCCATTCTCCCCGAATTAGATTGCATTTCTGCAGCGCTACGTCAGAGGCGTATTCTTAGATTGTTATAAACTAATGTACACGGCGTAGTTACCGTGTGTTTACGGCATTCAGGATATATCGGTGACATGCAATACACATAGCAAAGCGCTATTTTGTCGATCGCGCAGTTGTTTGCGCAAGTCGAGACGAGGGTACAGTTAAAAAGGGAAAAACATACATTGCGTAACATTGGATTAACGTGAAGCCTGGATACACACCTACAAACGCACGCCGAACGAACAATGCGATTACGATGGGTTATGGTATTAGATAGTATTAGATAGTATTAGATACTTGAAGTGTTACATATATGGGTTATTGCGAAGAGGAGTGAACAGCAGCGAATCGAACATTCTGTTCGCATTTGCTTCGGCGTATACGTCGTGCCGAATTATAACATCAAATGTTCGCGTTTGCTGTTCGTTCGGCGTTTGTTTCGTAGACGTATAACCAGCTTAAAATACGACTACCGATTAGCCCGAATTGATTGAGAGCAATTGAGGGCGCGGGGAAACGATTTGACAATACGAGAAAGTTAAATTTAGACTCACCGTTATGATTGAGGTATTTACAGTCGCGTGAAGACGCGTGTGGCTCGCCGCTGGAAGACAGGACGAGTGGACGGAGCGGACGCGTCTATTTGCGACCTGTTTCTGGAATTTTCTCTCGTTTTCCTCTTCTTCTCTTTTATTGGCTCCTGGATCCTAGTCGGCTCCAGTACTGCCGAAACTATTCTCTCGTTTCCGTCTGATCTAAACAGGGACCGATACTACGTCATTTCAAGTGTAGAAAGTACATAATGCGGATAATATATGTATATATGTTTATAGATAACGGAATGTATTTAATAAATGAAGGTGCATGACACATTTCGACAATACATAATTCATCGTTGATACATTTTCTAGAAAATCGTTTTTTCAAACCTTAGAAAGGTCCGAATTGTTGTAGCGATGTAGCAACGGTCGGTAAAGCTCAAATGTCGATAATTATTAAATTAATACAAAAAAAAATTTAATTTACTATTAAAAAATTGCAAGTGTCAAAATTGTAATAATATGTATATATTTGATATTTGCACTGCGATACATATTTCTTTCGTGGTGAACTTTAATTATCGGCGATTCCTACATTGCAGGCAATCGGTAATTTATCTTACGGTATTATCGGCATTAGATAAGTTACGTTAGATAATTTAAACATGGTGCATTGACAGAGAGAAACCTGAGAGCGGCCAACTTGCACAGTGATACAAATGAAAAGCATGATTCAAATATATCTAAGCTATTGTCTAAGGCTGCGGTCAAACTGCCGCTATAAGTGCTTCGAAGTGTTCTTCTTTTCCTTTCTTTCAATAAAGATAAAAGGAGAAGAGAAACGCTTCGAAGCATTTGTAGCGGCAGCTTGACCGCAGCCTATATCAGATGGTGTTAAGAAAACTCGTTTGACGCGTGGTTTGAGAAATCAGTCTGAAATGCCAGAACGCATGAATGTAGAAGAACACGAAGTTATTGATAATGATGCAAATAAAGAACATGAGTCAAGTATACCAAAGCAATTGTTCAACTCAAGCTCGGGCAAGGAAGCTCGTTTGACGTGTAAAAATTTAAGAAGTCTATCTAAAATATCAGGCAATGCGGACTTTGTGTATGTGTTAAAAACACTAATCTTATTGAAAAATAATTGTGCGAAATATTTAGCTAAAGAAGTAAAATAATTTCTGTTCTATTAAACGTTCTGCTGTAATGGTGAATAATTTTAATAAGGTATAATAAAGCAATTTTCGTATTGTCATCACTTATTATCAAATATAGCAGTATTTAAATAGCAGCAACAGTTTTGCTGCAATAGCAAAATTATTTTTTTCCGTGCGTATTATTGAAAGTCTATAAGTATGAAATAATGTGTGGTGTAGAAATAATTAACTTCCTTTTTCGTGTAAGCAAACTTTATTTTTACTTTTTGTTTACTATTGTTTATAAATTGCGTCTGAATGCTGAGGACATTTGTTCTCCTTATTTATTCACATTGATTATATAGTGTTGCTCTTGCTACAATTCTTAATTCTTCATTCTCCGCGTTGTTGTGTAATATCAATATTACGGTATCCTTTTATGGGTTTTTTCTGTTCGATAACATTATCCGCTAAGAAACCTGAGTTGCTTTCTTGAATATACTCAGTCTGCGTGTTAATTCGTATTTGACCTTATATTATTCTTCTAAATTCTAAAGATATAATTGCCATTGTCTATGACATAATAATTCCATGTTTGTCTTGTTTATTATACGAATTGTCTTGTTTCTTATATGAATCATTTTATGTTTATTTGTGCATGCATGTATCTGTTTATGTAGTTCACTTGAGCATCAATTTATGTTGTTTCATTGAATTTGAATTGCGTTGCGCCATCAAGTTTAGATTGGCAGCATATTAAATTGATTTCCTTCTCGCATCATTTATATTTGTGTTTTCTTCCCGTAAGCTGCTCTCTCAATATATTAAGGTAACTAACGCCCTGCCTCCGGTCCCCCTTCAGCGGCAAGGAACCTTCGGTTTCAGTACTTTTCAAACAAATTACAAAGATTGATACACCAAATTTTAATAACGGTTAACATTTAATTCTAAATGTCTACAAGGCTGCGTGCGGTAGATAAAAGAATATGAATAATTTGTTAACTATATAAAATTTTGTTTTTAGTACATTTACAAATTAGGTGTATAAATTTATTTTTAAGTTGCTAAATCAGATATTGAAATCGATCAAATATCAGTCTAACAATTCTATTTCAAGTTACAATAGATTATCACATTAATGTTCAACAAGATAATGCATTTTATCACATTTTGTGTAATATAAAAATAATAAAAATAACTTTTTGCTATATTATCGTTCTATAATAACAATGTACATTTACATATATATATGTATATATTGTGCATACATTATGTATATATATTTAAAACAATAGTATATTTTTATATAAATAAATAATTTTTCCTAAAATTACTCAAATGATTAAATTATTTCAACAATTAAAAATATATTTAAAATTGCATTTTAATACTCTGGAAAAATATTTTTAAACTTTTAATTTAAGAACAATTGATATATAAATTAATTATGTATATGTTAACTACAAATTTATTTACTGCAAATTTTTCATTAACTTACTAAATTCTCAAATTAGTAAGCTCTGATAATAAAATCTAATACAAGTTAATAACTGTTAGTAAAAGATTAATTTTTCCATGGAAAGATGCTAAAGAATAATTAAATATCTTAAAACAGGTGTTGATGTAATCTCAACTTTTTCTCATTCATTACTAATACGTACTCGTCGCACCATAGGAACGTCATATACCAAGTTTAAGAAGGCATTTGTTATATGGACGAACGTTTTTATCCATGCAGTAGTTTTGTAATTGATTTGTTTTAACAACCATGGTGTGTTTTCTTTCGCTGAAGGAGATTCGTTTCTGAAAAGAAGAAAGACAAACTGTATAATTTCTAAAAGAGACTGATTTTACTTCAGACTTTTATTACGTAACCTATAGAAGTTTGATTAATTTTATTTCTTTTAATAATCGATTATTTCCTTAGCTTATAAAATATATAATATAAGTCATATATTACGAGTATAAACACTGCGTAAAAATCTGTAGAATTTGTTGCATTTACTAAGGCGTATCAAAACATTTAGTTTCATGAATGCATATGTTGAATGGTGGTAGTTCATTACAAAATTTTAGTAGAAATTTTCTTTTATATTTTAATTTTGATATTTTTATAAGTAGTAGTGTGTCTTGTTATATACATATTTTATTATAACTTTATGAAATGTGGTATTTACCTTTCGTTAACCAATTGTTTCGTTTGATTCGTATAAGTGTACATATAGCATGCTGGATAAGAACTCGTAGTTTTAATTCGATGGAACTTCCCCGTTTCGACGGGAATTGAATTTTTCTTCGACACAGTGACCACATCTGTCGATTCTTCTTCGCTGTAAATCACCTCACCTTCCAGCACCGTTAAAGAAATGTTTGAGAAATCGGTGGATATGTAGTTTTCCAAATACAAGCCTGGAAAGTCAGCCACGAACAACACATCCGTATAATTCGACCACGTGAATACATGCTGCTCAATTTCATCCATTTTATGCCTGAAAGCCATGAAAAATAAAATTGTTAGAATAAGAAAATTGACGCGTAACTAGAGAATTTATGAAAAATTATCTAAAATTCTCTTAACTGTCATATTATGTCTAATAAATTAATTTATATGGAGGTAGACATACCGATACGAATTATATTGCGTGAGTAATGGCATTAAAAACGAAACGGATTTAAATGGGTGCCAGTCGACTGTCAGCATATCGACGTTCGGATCAAATATTCTCTGTTGAAATCTGCCATTTAGCGAACACCACACGTCCATGTAAATGCTTAAATTCGTAGATAGCTTCATCCACTTTTCCTTATCCTCAGATTGGTGATCGATCCTCGACGCTTCCTCCTTTCGACGCATCAGATTATCCTGAATTTATAAAACACCAGTATTTGATTCTAACAAGATAAATAGCTTCATATATAATAATATGGCATTGGAGAAAAAATTGTTAAGAATTTTAGCCGTTTATTTGCGGCGCTTTGAAACCTTTAAACATTGCGAATATTGCAACGCCATGTCTCCGTGCTTCAGCCATCGATCTCCTTGCACCCACGCGTTAGGATCTAAATATCGTATCTTGTTGTTCGCGTTATCATGCACTTTGATCACCACAAGTATAGTATCCCAGGCATGAACCATCATGTCCCAGGAATAACCATATAGGCCAGGTACCCAATTGTTGTAGCCCTACGGTGCAGAACGTATATATTTTTACGATTATACGGCTAATTCAGAAAGACTTGCAATTAAAGTCGTTATATATAATTTTGCGGAATTAATATAATCGAGAAAATAAATATATCGACGCATTTTAGAAAGATGATTGTTAGAGGAAAGTCCTCTATTATGACATAGCCTTCTAATATGAGATAGCGGAGTTTCTGCTAAATTAATCAGACATCGTCTGTTGGTTCCACCATGAATTTATTGCCCTTGGAGTGAAATCTCCGTTTAGTGGAAAATTGATTGTTAGATCGTTGCGAAAAGAGATTTGTGATTGAATTTGGACGTTGGAAACCTACTATCTCACATTAGAATCCTATCTCATAATAGAGGACTTTCCTCTATTTGTGTGAATACTGAAGTGTGATACGATATAATGTAATAATATTATAATAGACTTGATACCTTCGATATGAAATGCGAGTATGGCAAAAAGAATTGCAGTACAATGTGGCACAGCAATAGCGACGCCACATATTTTTGTTTTCTTGTAGCCTTCGGTGATTGCCGAGCCACTCGAATCTTTTTATAAACACTCGTTTCTTTTTCATCGAGCTCAATCGAATTCTTAAGTAATTGTGTATCGTTGTCCTTTTCGTCGATTTCCTTTTCGGATTCTGATTTAACAATATAATTTTTATTTTCTTCCTCGCTCGTTGTTTTCTCTGAAAATAGTTGTGAATATTTTAAAGCTCGCATTGAAATTGTCTTGTAAAAAAATATTATTTACCTTCATGCGTTGCTTCATTACATGCGATTTCACTTGAAGGCAATAAGCAGCTGAGCTTCATAGGTTCTTTTGCTTGACTATCAGTCTCACTTGCGTCGATTGTATTTGTGTTAACAGATAAAACTTTTTGCTTTCGTCTAAAGTACAATCTTAATCTACGTGGCCAGTCTACGCGACAAAAGAGCGGCATCGTTGCCAGGCACACATACGGAAACATCCCTGGAAAGATCTTTTCTAAAGTCTTTCGTTAAAATTTTATACAAATAATAGCACATGAAAAATCTTTTAACGTTCTTATTAAGAGTCATCCAAAATTTCTGTTTGTTCCAAATAATAATTACCTATGCTAAACAGTCTCGAGTTCATAAAATGAAAAGTTGTGCAAAAAATCATGGACGGTATACGTGTTTTCTCGAACAGCATCCAAAATCCGACGGACAGATCGAAGATAAAACCGAACCAATGGACGACTAAAAAGTCGATCTGCTCGGTCGACAAAAATATTCTGAAAGAAATAATTTTTCTTGATATACATGTCAGTTGGGAAACGATCCTGTCCTTATTTTACAACAACGCACGTTTTGTTCGCCAGAATAACTCGTACAATTTTTGTATTATACTTGGTTTCGAATAATGTGAATTCCACTCACTTAAAGGGATGAAACACCCAGTGTCTGGACAGATTCATCATGGAGTATCCTTCGAGCCATTCCCAGCCAAACTTTTTCAAGCCGGCCAAGAAGTAAAGCGTGAAGAATTGAAATTTCAAGATGAAGTAGTTCCAGTACGGCACAGAGTCCCCATTCCGTTTCGCATTACTTGCGTCTAACGCGCTAAGAAACGATGGCACATAAACGGGAGATTGATGTATATGTTAAGAGAATTATGGAGCTCAGACGCGCGCTCGAGCTTGACTTACAAATATTTGTTCGCTCTCGTTCCCCAGAACAAGGTGGCCACGATGCCGTAGAGATAGGTGTGGTTGTTCCAATAGCTCTTTTCCAGCAGAAAGATGTACCAGTAAGGTAACACGAAGCAGGCGCACGCGATCTTGAAATACAAACCGAGTGCGATTCCGAAGGCACCTATCCACATCACGGTATATATCACAATCATCCACGGCAGCGAAGGTGCTTTCATCCCGTGGATCAATGGGAAGTGACAGTCCCACGGATCTCCCCATTTTACGTCGACGTCTGCGAATCCTCTTTCCTCGACGACGTCTATCACCATGCACAAACCTGGGAAAAGATTTGTCATTGGATTTTCACGATGTTGACTACTGCAATTTTACAGACAGATCGAAAAAGTGATTGGACTACCTGTGATTTAAATCGCTTTATAAATGATATGGAAAGATTTGTCTCTGCTCAAAAATACCCTTAAATGTTAACTCTAAAATATTCAATCGAGCTTGATTGTACACTGCACAAACGTTATTAAGATAAAGACGTTCGTAAGTAATACACTTTTTCTACGGGCTATATAGAATCACGGTCGTGCTTTTATTGGCTCGAGCCATTAATTCTCATGACTGCTTTAATAGGTCTTAAATCGTGTCTAGTTCTTACAATTCAAATTCTCCACTCCGTTTATAAAGTGTTGCAATGAGTAGGATTAAACTGCATGATAACAGCGATGAGCCAAGGTGTTGATTTATGGAAAATTAACTCATAAAAAGATTCCTTCAGCCTTAACGCTAATAACATATTATTGCGATAAAAATAAATTTGTAATTAAAACAAAGTAATTATTTTTTACCATTATCTTATCTAATCATTTTAATTGCAAGGTCTCCGGCAAATGTATGAAAATATTCAACGATTACACCGCGATAACTTACTACAGAAATTATGTAAAACATAATTATCATATTGGCTTACCAAATAAAGCCCTGGCCATGCCCAGACTGGCCGGATCTGTCGGGCGATATAGAAACTGAGTGAATTTCTCGAAACTCGACACATCACTTATTTTCAAACCACATAGTCTTTCGAGATTATTATTAAATGATGACCAATGCTCAGATACGAATTTCATAACATTTTTCACACGTGATCCATCGCTTGTAGACGCATTTTTCGTCGGCTCATCTTTTTCCCTCCACATACCACCGCTACCAAATTCTGCAAGCAAACAACAGATTACTAATTAATTTTATCTTTGAATCATTTTGCTTTTCTAATCTTACCTGAAGTTGTTAAAATTGAGGAAGCACTAAAAATTGCATTAAGTAATAAAGAATATAAAATATATGATTGAATTCACAAATGTGGCAACGAATAATTAAAACAACTTATCGTGTGGTGAAGTTTCGATAATACATATAAAATAAATAACGTTCAAAGTAGCTGACGAACCAGACACTGATACACGTGTTAAAAACTTCAGTTTATAAAAATAATACATAGAGGAAAATCCTCTATTATGAAATAGGATTCTAATGTGAGTTAGTAGATTTTTAATGTCCAAATTCAATCGCAAATCTTTTTTCGCAACGATTACACGATCTGACGATCAATTTTCTACTAAACAGATGTCACTCCAAGGGCAATAAATTTATAGTGGAACCAAGAGATGATGCTTATTGATCATATTAGAAGCCTATCTCATAATCGGGGACTTTCCTCTACGTTTCAATCTATAATAAGATCATCGTCAGTGTATTATAAAAATTTCAAATAGTAACATTTAGTATACATAAGAAAAACCTACAGCTAAGATGTAACAACGTTTATGCGGCGTGTCATTTATATAAGGGTCTTTACATTGAAATTTAATGTTAAAATGACGAATTGTAGAAAGTTGAAAACAAGGCTCGGAAGAATAATCCAAAAGTAAAATTTCCAACCAGATTTAAAGATATATATCCAACAGCTTGAAAGGACGAGAAAGTGTGGATTAAAATTTTTTGAAGTCATCGAAATGAATTTTGGAGACTAAAAATGTGATGTCGAGTATTAAAAGGACAAGACAAAACTGTCTGAACTAAATTATTTTAATATTTTTAAACAATGTTAAGCATTTTATTTTCTTGTCAGCATGCTTTTTGTGAACTTTATACTAAATAGTAACTGTAATATACTAAATAGTAACGGCACGAGTAAATTAAAGATATTCATATAAGACAAAACCTGTTTGTTGCTTTCTAAAATATTGAACTTTAGGTATACGTTTCGGCTTTACTTATTGTTAGTCATTTTCAACACAAGAAAGTTTTGCAACCAATAATAAGGAATTATAGTTGTAAAAAAATGAAAGCATGATAAAATATAATATAATACTAGTAAAACTTTATACTATTTGTAAAATAAGAGATAATTATGAAAACAATTAATGCAAGAAACATGTATAAATAATTATTCTATTCAATAGCTCATTACGTGAGACGTTGAAATTTTTTAAATTTATATAAAGAAGGCAATAGCAATCTGGAATATATTGATTATTTAAAGAACGAGCATTCACGAATAATGAACTTTTCTAGATACTTCTGTTAATTTGTAACAGGAAACTATTGTAGTTGTGATGTAATGGCGATTGAATGAATTGTGGCCGCTGCCGACAAGTAAATCGGACGTTTGTCGAAGCAATTTTATAATATTAAGCAACATTCAATTTATTTATACGCTATTTTAATAAATTAAAAAATTACACCTTCGCGTTGAATTAACGAGTAAATTAATATCAAAGAAATTCAATACACTCCTAAATTGACGCCTCCATTTCGTAAGCCGCAATGCAGTTATGATTCAGGAAAATCGCACGTGCGACGATTATCGAAACAATTCTCGCGCATGCAGAATTGCACACTCGTCACGTGTTTCTCCCTCCAGAAAGAGTCGAGGCGGTTTCAAATGCATAGATTTTTAGAGGACAAAAGAAAGAAAGCTCAAGCGTGAATCATAATCACTTAATACCTGATTAGTTCTCTTCACGAACGAAGATGACACTGTGAGGAGTCAGCCGCCGAAATTGGAAGATAAGATCTTCGTCTTCGCTCCTGGTAGCACTGTGTTGAAGGCTGCTCGGCTTCTGTTTGGAGTCTGGAGTGACAGCTGGAGAAGGAAGAGAGGAGCACTTCGCGCCGGTTGTTCCAGAGGTGCAGAGTAGGAAAACCGTCGCCAGGCAACGAGGCGAATTATTGACCCGCGCCCGCGCAATAATTATACTTCACGACACTTTTTCATCCTGCATGCACTAGGATATCGTTGATAGGCATTATCGATATTCCATCAAAGGTAAAGGATTAAATCAGAAAATGCTGTCGGATAATTACAACATGTTAAAATTAGAAAGATTGTTCTCAAATACTTGGAAATATACAAATATTAAAAGAAGGTTTGGAACGATCAGGTGTTCGTATCTTAAAAATTTTTATCAAAGTCAAAGCGTCTACAATATTCAGTAAATGTTGAGAGGTATGTAAAAACGTGGCCCTTTTAATATTTCTTTATTTATTGATTGCCGGAACTGTTGTTATTTGAAATATTTACCTACCTTTGTGCCTATCATAAATGCTTTATTAAAAAGCATTGATATAAAAATTAATAATTCTAACTTGATTGTTTTATTAGCGATCAAGATAATTAAAGTGAAAAACTTCTAAATGTTTTTCAGATTGTAACATAATTGTAATGCTAAACTATTTTAGACAACTCAGACTCAAATGTATTGCAGCATTTAAGTCCGATATCTCTATATATAGAATATATGATTCATAAGACCTCATTATAAGTGTCTAGATTACGCTTACGAGTGTATTACTTTGTATGTTACTCATGCAACAATCGCAGCTTAAGTAATTATTGTCTCGCTGAATTGAATTATGCTCTTTAATTTATACGTTTCTTAATTAAGATAAAAATAATTCTGCATTAAAACAATTATTGAACGGTATGATTTCAAAATATGCGCGGAGAACTCGCGTGTGTATGGGTGAAAATGAAAATATTTTAAATCAATTCGCGATAGCGAGCGAATAAATCAAACTCAACACGTTTTCTCCTCTGCGATGGAAATATCTGGAGCAGGGTTAACAGCTTCAGATATCATATATTATTATTACCGTTGTTATATCGCAATCGAACTCTGCTTTTCGTGTCGGTTGTATCGCGTATCGAGCGAGAGGATCGACACACACACACACACATACACACACACACACACGCGCACGCACACACAATTGCAATGACAATTCGGATTTGAAATATTTGTGACACTCGCGGATTCGCGATAACGGTGACTGAAAGGCGGCAAAGGCGATCCTCTTGTAAGTATCTGTATCTACGGGCCGTTGTGTCAAAGTGCACAGACTGTCTTCTCCGCCGAGAAAGCATCTTCGCCCCGCTGCGCGCTGTTCAGATACAACTCGCGTTATCTCCGCTCGCTAATTTCGCTCCACATAACTGAATCTTCTTAACGAGGCAACAAATGAGGCACATGAGCTAGTTGTAAGATTTTACTTCATGTTTCCTGTCTACAGGACGTATACAATGTAAGAAAAGGGGAAACTATCTTGAAAAAGTAAGATATTAAAAAGAAATAGCAATGGCTCGTATAATAAAAATCAAACTGTGAAATGGGCTCAGAGCCTAGACAGAGTTACGGCGTCAAAGATTTTTATTAGATTAAGTACAGACGTTTCGGTCACGAACTGGACCATCTTCAGTGCGTGAAATGAAATAAAGAAATTAATACGTAAAAGCTAGTATGCGAATAATACAAAAATTTACGCCGTCCATGAGATAAAATATAAAACAAGTTGTTGAGACGATCGTACATATAAAGCGACGCAAACGTATAAATTGCAATACATTTTAATGGAAGCTGTAACAATCAAAATTGACTGTTGAAAATTAGTGCCATATGGGCCGGGAAAGGAAAAGGATACATACTTAGAATTGGCGTGTTAATTGACCGGTATGGATGACATTAGCAGAATACGGAATAAAAGATAAACGACATGGGTGACAATGTTACGAGAAAAAGGAAAGAGGATAAAAGAGAAAAGGGGAAAGGAATAAAGAAATTAGAACTTGTGTGAGGGCGGAGGAAGTAGATTCAGGATATTCAAAGCTTTTCAGAAGGTCCGAAGTTGATGTTCTATCTCATATTGGGAAGAATTTTAAGGGCAGTCATTATATGGACAACTTTTTTGATATCATTACCTAATTATTTTTCGTTTCAAAATATTTTTCCCTTTCCAAATTGGTAAAGTCCAGATGTTAAGTCCAACGTTAAGCGCAGTGTACGCTGCAATAAATTTTACACGTTGCACACGAGAGCAATAAATAAGAGTACGTAGTAAATAATGACTGTCACAATAGGCGAGATTATTTAATCGCGCTGCCCGGAGCCGCTGAATCGGTACCAGGAGTCTTTTCGATCTCGCAGCTGGGGCGTTTTAATGAATGGACGTCATTTCGCGCTCTGTATATACATATATTCCCAACGGCCGTTTTAGGGCTGTAAAACAAAAGACTGATTTATTTCAGCACGCCCCTCAATCTGTCTCCGTGGACCACTTTTGATTAGTGCTGCCTCTTCAAGTTTCGGCCCTCCTAAAACCGTCTCGGATTTTATCCCGACGGCGTCACCTGGCCCGATTTAAATGCACCGAAATCTGGTCGCATTTTACTAATATACCTTCATTAATGCGAACGAACGAGTGAATATAAAATAAATCAATCACAAGTAAGTCGAGGCCGTAAGAGTCAAAGTAAATAAGATTGAAACACGTTCGCAAAACAATGTATTTAACTTCGCATAATTAAGTTATGATATCAATAGAACAAAAAATAATAGAACCACGGTGTTAAAAGTTAAGGCTGATATGTGCAACGCGTATCTCAACCGCGCGCGAATATTTCGATTTTCCTTCGGGCGACAAATCGAGTTCGATATTTACAGCGTAAGCGGAGAAGTTAATACCGGTATTCGTTTATTCCGGCACGGGCCACCCCGTGTATTTGCCGAGCGTATTTATTTTAGAATTCGAGAGGCCGCACCTGGAATTCAGAACAGTCAGAGGAAAGAGAGAGAGAGAGAGAGAGAGAGAAGAGAAGAGACAGCGAGCGATCGCAGACATGTATTTGCTCAGCTATTTATCACGGTTTATTATTTCCCATTGTCGGCGAAGTCGGCGCATTGTTGACGCAGACGAGAAGGGCCAAGGCGAATCTCTAAAACCGTGTCCGATCGAATTTGCATAGAGAGCGCAGGGTGCATCCGATTACAGGCGCTATTAATTGCGGTCTCGCATTGTTCTCGCGATTCGCGGAGCCCGATTTGCCCGATTTCTCAGATTACTCTTTCTTTCAGACGAAGGGTTCGATTGAAGCCCAAAATATTGGAAGGTACTTGCTTCAATAATGCATGTCGATATACGTAACAAACTCCCTTTCATCTACTTGCATTCGTAATTTATCACATTTCGCATACATACATTCGCATATAATTTCTTTTATAGTCGTAGTTAAAATTTTTATAAATCAGGGTTTTTGTAGAATGAGGTTGTTAAGCAGTAAAGTTATTAATAAGTGTAACCATATAATATTGTATCAAAATTTTGCAACATACGTGTATTGCAAAATTGTTTTTACGATGCACACAGTATTCGTTTAGAAGCTACAAGGATCGATATTATTTTGCACAGCTTCCTTCGATGCAGTTTCTGAGAATAAGTCGATGAATATTTATTATTATTGGCACTTCGTATCGCGAACTCTTGTGTAACAACGTCGAGGGATGGCCGCCAAGAAAGCGAGGGCCACGAGGTGAGGAAGAGGGGTGGAGTTAGATGGAGTGGGCAAAAAATCGGGCATAAAATTAACAGTATACAGCCTGCAGAATGCAGTTTGTTGCTCGGCAGTAATATTTCACGAAGGTCTCCCCTGCGGGGCAGAGTGGGTTCGTTCTCCAGGGGAGGACGCAACAATGGAACCCTTTACCGTGCCCCCGGTGCCCAGAGCCAGCATCCATACATCATCATTCATACTAGAAAAAAAGCCGGGGGCACCTTTGCAGAGCGCAGAGGTTGGGGGACGGCGGGACTTTCGCGGCACCCCGAGTATTCCCGCATCGAGTATGTCCCGAACGTATCGAGAGATCACGTCTTGTCCGAAAGGGAACTGCAGCGATTTGCGAAGCAGTGTCCAGAAACTGGTCGTCCTCTCTGTCGCTGTACGAAACTATTGCGACGCTACTCTCTACACTATCGAGCTAGAATCTAAAGTTTTAACTATCTTAATATAACAAATGTATGATATTATGTATTAAAAATAACATTTCAATTATATAGAGAGACATTTAGATAAATTATTTAGATGTTTATGTGAATTGGGTTTTAAATTAATTATTTAACAAATACATCTGAAGATGCTTAACGCACTAACTTTGTCATTTTTTAATATTAAGATTATACGACAAATGTGACGCTCCAACACGCAAAATTCGCAGAAGAGATGCGGTGCAAAGTTTCGTAAAAGTCGCAGCGTGTCATTTTCGTGACTATTGCTTTAGAAGCAATAACTTCTCACCCCTCGGAACCCGAGCACGCCTTCTGGAAAAGAAAGGATTGCCCCGTAAACAATGACGGATAAAAATCACCACGGCGATCCGAGAAATGTGTAAAGCCATAATCGGCCGAGGGAAGAGAGGATCGTCGAAGGAAGATACGCGATCGGTTTGACCCGGGGTCCATCGATCACGCGAGAAATGGCAGACGTCGAGTTCGCCGGTGTCGTGGCTCGGCTCGGCGTGAAGTGAGAACTGGTAAAAAGAGAAACGCGAGAGACGAGCGTAATCCGCTTTCCGAAAGGAGGCAACCCCTTCGTAGACGACGACCCATCGGTCGTGTCACAGCATGGGTGACTGATTGTAAAACCATAGAGTAACCCACAAAGGGTTGCGACGCGTAGCGAGCGACAGAGAGACGCGGCGAGTGCAGGCTGCAAGAGGGAGAGGGTTTAAAATTGCGCCTCGTAATCGACGTGTAATCCTCTACAACCGTGACAGCCCGGACATAATGCGCGCAACGAGAGATGACCAGTTTGTTTTCTCTGGTAGATAATGGGCGACGCGCTGAATAGCGGCGGTTTATTCTGTTAACCCTCGCGATGGAAAATCATGCTGGGCAGTGTAAGTGCAATAAATGGAAATTTTGACATTTCTCGTGGAAGTTGATATAAATGCCCCCCCACACTAAGTCTTTCCTTTCAAATAATTTCAATCAAGCTAAGCTTCTCATTACAGTCCCTGTGTATCCACGAGAAAATTGTAAACGCTCAGCTAAACCAGATAACACGATTCAATGTCGCAATTTCACAGTTTTCCGCCAATTAATCTTAATTACCAAAAGCGATTGCCTTGAATGTATTATTTTAATTACGTTCAAATGTGATTTACGCGTAGGTAGATAAACACCTGATCAATATTCCGTTCGATTAGCATGACTTAGGGCAGTCTTCCAGAAGTGTGATCTCGATCACGTTTCCTTCATGCTTCGCTCGTCGCAGCTGCCGCCAGGCTACAGCTTTGCTTTTGCAGAACTCATTTACTTTTTTTCCGCTGAAAATCGTAACAACGAAGGTTTTTTTTCTGTCGCCCGAAGGGTGTCTTCGCACCCGAGTTTTCGCTTCTTTTCAAAATAGAGCGCGTCATCTGTCACGCTTTCGTAATCCATCAAGAATATACGTTATAATTTGTATTCTGTGTAAAAATAAAAAGTGCAAGCGAAATTTGTTGGAACGTAATGAATTTGGCTTAATATATTTATAATTCTATTAGTTGTTAAATGTTAAGAAACGAAGGACTGTGAATTAGGAGAAGGGCAAAAGTTCGATTCGACGCACGTCGAATGACCTACGCGTTGTTTGCGCGCGCACATTAATTCGCGCGGATAACGTGGGCGAACGAATTAGAATCTGATTAGCATTCGTCTTTGAACGTTCGTAATCGTCGGGTGAGCTGACGTGCTCGCATTATCGCGTACGAGGGATTTCCATTCAGCGCGCGCGTTCGTCCGGAAGGACGTTTTTAGACCGTCGAAACTGCGGGGGTTACAGGTACCCCAGTTAGGAGACACCGCTCGCTCGATGAAGCGCGGACGATTGTCACATAGGGGTTGACACCGAAGGGATCCGTCCTGCCCCGCTGGACCTTGTTTTCAGAAAAAATGTAGCGATTTTTATCGGTATTCCGTTTCTCCGCGGGGATCAGATCCTTTGGGAGCCTGTGTTTTCCTTCGATCTCGACTTACGACGAAGGGGATGTGGAAGGGAGAAAAGGAAATATCACCCGTGAGGCCCTCGTAAGTGGATTTCTATTAAAACTAATTGTAAGTAATATTTCGCGTGTGTAAAAAAATATATATAATGATATTTTCAGAACAATTATAAAATATAAATAAAAATGTAATAAATAATTGTTCACTGGAACAGATCTGTTTCCACTTCTAAAAAAGTCCACTTCTAAAAAAGGCATGTAAGTCGATTAGTCGCATATCTCGAAGTATTGTTGCCGCTTTTCCGCGATGCTGATTGGCTGTCTCGCTTGTGCGACACGACATGCTTCAGTCGTGCTATTTGCAGCTGTCAAACCATGCGAATTTTTAGAGAGAGCAAATGGCGCGCGCTTGACGTTGCGCACACAATTACTTCTTCGCGTGTATACAAATTCTTAAAAATATACAATGCTTGACCACAAACTGCGCGCGCGAAGCGCGCGTTTTATCGTTTCTAGTTTCGATAAATAATACGTATAATGTGGTAATGTAGTTATGATAAGCGATATAACAAGAGAGAAGTCATAAAATTATTTGTTAGAAAACTATCGCATATTTTATTCGTCGATTGAATTTTTTCGACGCACTTAAGCATCTATTTATGCTGCCGTAGTTTATTTTATAGCAATAGAAGAGCAACGGTGCGTGTGGCCTTTTTTTCTCGACGATATTATTTCACGGCCAACGGCAACTGTTTTACTTGCTCGCGGACCGGACCACTTCGTTCTCAAGTGGCCGGCAGCATCTGCGATGATTACTATACGTGCAACACGCTCATTCATTTTTTAATAAAAGACTCGTTCGTGAAAAAGATTGATTTAAAAGGTAATTTTTTTTCCAATAGACCAACCGAGGGTGAAATAATTACTTTTTAAGAAACACGGGATGCGGAGAATGCTTGAAAATGCAAAGTTTGGAAATCTCACCTTTTAATAACGCACATATTTTTATAAATCACTTGGAATAGTACTTTTCGCGCGGTGATACTATAGCTATTATTAATATAGAGGATAATTCCTGCGTTATTTGGCCCATATTCCTGGCCCCGAGTTCCTAAAGAGATAATGATCGCTCCTAGGAGGGCGACCGGTAATATAATACACGAAGAATCCCTCGGGATGCGTGGAGAGGATGGATCCTCGCGAACTACGCGGACAAAGGCTCTCTCCCTCGTCGTGTATTCCCCAGAAACGGGCTCCTGTCTCCCGAATCGGCCCGACCGTCTCGGATTTTGCGATGCGATGAGTCGGTAAATCCTATTTTTATCGTAATCAATGACTCACACGACGAGAATTCGGCGATCGTAGTTTTCTCGTGAGTTAACAGAGCGAGAAAGAAATACATCGGAAATTATTTCGTGTTATACGACAGTGAATTGATACGCACGAAGAGTAAATCCTTTAGGAAATTGATAATGTCGAATAGATAATGAATATAAAGTCCAATATTATAGTTAGAACAATACATGTATCATTGTGTAATCTTGCGTTATTAGTAAAACATGCAAGTATTGTTTCCTTCACTGAAAAAAATTTTCATTAGCTAAATCGATTAAGTGGTGTTTCTGATGGAAAATTAACCATCGGGTTTTCCGATTAAACTATGGGCATATTCGACGAAATTTATCCAATGAAATTGCAGTTACCGATAAAATTTTATCGAAAAACCGATTATATTTTCCATCAGATATACAATTCAATTGAATATATCCGTTTGTTAATATGTAATTGATTATCCGATTATCTAATAATCCAGGATACTTTTCTCAGCGTTTGCATTTATTATTTCATTATGAGGAGCAAGAAATTAAAATTATGCGAATCCATTAACATGAAAGACAGCCCTCTTCTCGACGCTCCGGCAGATAAACGAGACAATGAGGTGATAGTACACAAGTACAAATATAATGGTGATGGTCGCTGGTAAGTAAGGACCGAGGCGGAAGATTACAATCTGCTGGCTATTGTGCGTCGCCGTTGCATTTACGGTGTATGGGATGCACAAGAGGTGGCTGGCGTTAACGTCAAAAGGCGTTATTCGCTCGAATTGGCTCACCTGGCCTCCGCGGAAAATATCTGATTGAAAGGTATCTCGACCTCGACGAGATTCACAGTGGATTCTAATGTGACCACTTTGTTTCACTCCCTTCGGGCCGTGCAACCGTCGGTGGTCTCCTTTCATCCGTTAACGGAAATCGAAATTGCCGACCCAACTCTCTTAACCCGCGCTTTTTCGGGCAGCGAGTGCCTCTATTTTTGCGGATAAACAGGGAGCTATTGATTCGTTCTTTTACTACACTTTAGACTAATTCGATGTTGACACGGTGCGATTCGTCACAATCGTTTTCTATCTCGAGACAATTTATTTTGCCTTTAATTTGTTTATAATTCATTGATGTAATCGATCGATCGGATTTTCTCTTTGAAACGTAATCTCATGTATTTCGTCGTCGTTTTCGTTTGTACTCGCGCGGAGAGGAGAGCCGTTATCTGAATCAGATTTAAGTGCGGGCGCCTATGATCATCCGCATGGGAGCCAGGGGTGCTTTTGTGAATAGCCTGAGCACGAAACGATTGGAGCCGCCGTATGAATCGTTACGGCAATGATGTTACGTCTGCGACCGTCTAGAATTGTTTTTTTATGTATCTTTCATACATTGAAGAGCTTTTCTTTTCTCATTTGATCTCTGTACGCGATATCATTGAGATCTATGCAAGCTAATTCGAAAAATGATGATAGAGTCTTAAAAAATAATTTGGTATAAATCTCTCCGTGCTCTTCGAGACGTAAATATCTGTAAAGTTTTTGTTTATATTTAATTTTACGTGTCTACATTTGTCTGTATGTACTTACATGATCGCTTCAGTAGACTGAGTGTTTTAATTGAACTGTTCTGCAAACTGCTACGGGCGTATCACGTGCCGCAAACATTTACGACGTGACAGGCTGCTCCAATATCCTCCGGCAATGCCACTCGATCGTGTCTAATTCATCCTGTCGTACTGTTTTGTTTCCTCTGATCATGGCATTGTTGAATTTGTTTGAATCATCGATCATCGTTTCTGTCAGACAGAAAAACAAGAATTAATAAAGAATTGATTTTAAACATATACGTGTGTATATTCTTAAAAAGATATTTAAAATTGATGCGTTAAGACATTTAATTTCTTCTTTTAAAAAGACTACAATGATTGCAAATCTTTAGTTTTTCTTTTATTTATACAAATTTACAACATCCGTATAATAAATTATAGCAATGCAACGCATAATATCTTATATTTATTCTACGTTATTTAATTAATGTTCCTTTTCATTATCTTAAATTTCTCAAGACATCCCAAAAGAAGATATTTTACGCAAGGATTAATAGTAGTGTAGTATTAAGCACTGGCGTGAATAATAGCTCAGGGTTCTAGAGTGTCTGCTTAAACATTAGCTACGTCTCATTCCAATTACTGTGATGCCAATTATTGCAATCGACACGCCAAGTGCCACAAATAACGAATTTGCCAGGCGAACAGTCGACACGTGGCAGCTGCACGTGCGTGAGGCCACGGTGCGAAACCGCGCTGAGATTAGCTGAGAATCTCTCGTCCGGCTATGATATCTCAATTACGGTCACTTTTACACGTTGCTCGTTTGACACGTGCCGCCGAATTCGGGGTTGGTGATACGGACACGTGGCGACGGTGCGCGTTCGCGCTCACTCCTCCTCGCTTCGTGGTCTTCATTCACGTGCGCGACGAGCTGCACGTGACCGCCGTCGTTCATCGCGTTAACTCGAGATATCCGTTTAAAGAAGAAGATCGATGACGGACCAATGGATACGCGGCTGATAACGGTGGGAAATATGGCGGAGGCGTGAAGAAGCGATGATTAATCGAGTCAGATCATCTTTCAAGATATTCTCATCATCTCGTATATCTGTGTACTTAGTAAAATTAGACCCCACTTAGTGTCATTTAAAATATGTTTGCTTGTAGATTATAGTCAAATAATTTCGTAAATTAGCGATGTGTACTCTTTGCTTTGACATTTCTTCTCGCGGATTCATTTAAAATTCAAGAAATAAATGTAACATTTACTTAAAAACATATTTTTTATGCATATTAAATTTTGTGAGTACAAACGACATTATTCGTCCAAAATGACGCTTGCCTTCCGTTGACATATGGGCCAAATTGTTCGAGACTCCATGTGCCGAAATAACACTTATCCGTCTTTACAATATTTCATTTAAATGCTATTCTTCTCTTTTTTTAAATCACTTTTTTAAAACCACTCATGTCGCCACGTGACACACGCCGCAGATGAGCGGATTATTATTTTATCACCATCTTTTTTTATCGAGACACCCGTTATCTGTGAGCAATTCTTGGTCGAATTGACATGCACTTTGTGGGCAAATATACGCACATGGATGCGCTGTTACAGTTCTGGTTCCGGCACGTGACCGGCACGTGTCGTGTGCGATAGTTTGCGGTGTGAAGGTAAAGCATGGCACGATTCCAGCCAATTGGCTGGAAAGGATTATCGCATGATAACGCGCATAGTCTGTCAAATTATCTCATCTTTGTCATGAGAAAACATTTTAAATAATATAATAGTATATAAATAAGCATGAAGATGAATTTTAGACTATTTTTGACACCATAATTTTAAATCCAATTATAATATATATATAATTTTTATGCACTTTTCTATTATAAAAATAAGAATATAAAAATAATACAATTTTAGTTTTTTTCCAAGAAAATTCTTTTAAAAAATAAGAGAATGAAAGAATTGATATTATAAGAAATTGATTAAAATATATATTATTAAGATATGTAAAGTTTTAATTTGAAGGTTTATTAATTATCTATCACTTCTCAAACAAAAAATGATTTCAAAATTTCACATTTCTTCAAAATAATTTAAAACATTCAGTATTGAAAATGATCTCAGTTCTAAGGGAATAGGCAAACGGGATAGAAATCTCGTTAAGCAGCTTAAGTACCTTGAAATTACATGTTCGGTGGCTCACAAAGGTGGACGAGCACCCCCGAACACCGCATTCTAATC
Source organism: Vollenhovia emeryi (assembly GCF_000949405.1). Lineage (NCBI taxonomy): Eukaryota > Metazoa > Arthropoda > Insecta > Hymenoptera > Formicidae > Vollenhovia > Vollenhovia emeryi. Next base: position 786,731 of record NW_011967238.1, on the reverse strand, counting down.
GATTCGACATGGTCGTCGTGACTTCGATTTTCCTGCGCGCTGCGCTTCCCCTTCGCTTCGGATCACCGTGGAAAATGCATAACTTAGTTCTTAGCGCGTTAAAGCCGTCTGCCGACCGCAAGTTGTCCCACGGAAGCTTTTTTCTATCTTCCGGAAGCGACGCACGGTAAAAAATTGAAATGTTGACCGTGATACCGATTCGTTTCTCGCCAATCGTTTCCGGAATATAGACATATGTCGGAACATTATAATCAAGGGACGGATCGTTTTTTATCTTTGTGGAATTTCCATAGAACAATTAGCTAAACTAACTTCACAACTAAAAATATGAATTTTCCTGTAATTAAAAAATGTCAATTTCCATAATAAATATTCTTCTCGTAACGTGACAATTTTTTCATTACTTAAGAAAATGTAGTGATGAATTATGTCGATACACAATATATACACTAGAGATTTCTTTAGTCCTTATTAAAGTCCCCCTGAGCAAACTCATCCGCTGAGCAAAGTGGCAGGTATCCGAACGGTCCAACCTTTCCTCTTTCAATCCTTTTAAATTTCTACGAGGACATAACGGGGACTTTCTTTATCTATACATATAGTACTTCCTGCCACCTTCATATCTCCGTTTGACGATTTATCCGTTACACGGATGCAGTATCGGTATCTAATAAACTCCCACGAGGGGTACGCGATCGGAAAGAAAAATGAGGAGATCCATCCTCGCATGGCTCTCTTCTTCTCATGCTCGATCTGGCGCATCGGTTACGTTCTAAGGATCAAAAGGATCCGGCTGGATCGATGTTTCCGAAAGTTGGGTAAATCGAGAGTGTATATCGCGCCCGTCGAAGGATGCCGTCGAAAAGGGGCGAAACTGAGGACTCAAGAGCGCGAAAATCCTTTCTCGGCGGCTCGCCTCAGATCTTCGCCGCGAAGTGGTGGACTTCAAAGGGCCGCGGTCCGGCCGGCTTCTTACGAAACAACCGTGAAATGGGGCACACGCTTCAGCAGGATTTCGGGGTGGTCAAAGCGATGGCCAGGCGTGCTCGTTTCTCGAGGATGCATTAAACGGCCGCTGATACGCGTGAGAAAGCACAGATTTGCGTGAAAAAAGACATTTGTAAAATATTATATATTAATATGTTTTCTTACGCAGAGCTGCCTCACAGTGTACGATCTTAAAATCTGTTGGCTTTATTTAAAGAAATTTTCAGCAACAAACACAATGTTCTCAGCTAAACGTTGTTATTTATGAAAAATTCAAGCCTATCTTTTGCAAATATAAAAATAATATACATTTAAACTACATGTAAAATCTCGCATTTATTAAATGATAACTGAAGCTGTTATAGTCTTTCTTAATTTATTAATTATCCAGTGTTTTGCTTAGTGCAATTATTTCTAAACGCGTGTCTAATCACGTAATAGAGGATTTATTAATATCTTTTACTTTTGCAGGTAGGAATGATGAGAGTGGACAGAGTCATCCAAGCGAGTAAAAGCTTTTTTGTCGATCCTTTAGTCGAGATGGATAGCGGACGATTTAATTAACTTCTTGCCTGCCGTCGTTGAACGGACGTGGATGAAATTTAAACTCGTTGGCAGATGATTCAATAGACGGATGGACAACCGGACAAACCAGTGGACAATTGTCCATCTTCTCCTATTACTTCGGTGGAAATAATTACAAAGTTAAAACGCGCTTAAGTGTTCCGCTCTGGAATGGATTGTACAACACATTTATAAATTATCAAAAATTTTATCTACGTGCTATTAATAAGAGGAAGGAATAAATAATAAAATACATTAATACCAAATGATGATCCGTCATCACGCAAAATGTAATACCACAATTAAATTTTCGTTATCGATCGCATTATGATCGTCTTTGACTCATCGCCTGCGCGTAACGGACAGTTATCGTTCCACGTACGGTGTGATTGTTATGAAATAATAATGTGCAGGGTGGCGTTGGCGCGAGCAAGAAAGGCGCAAAGGGGTGAGGTACGTTACTGGGGTTGAACGATCGCAATCAAAGCTCGAGCCGGTGTATACTGGGAGAAGGACACGTCACTTCTGTATTTCCGGCGGTGCTCAATATCCGTGACTGGATTTAGGTAGATAATGAATGATGATTAAAAGCCCGGTGCTGGAAATCGTCAGCATATTTATTACATTGAACTCACGGCCTTAAAACCAAGTTTGTATAAGAAGAAATTTTTAATAAAGGAATTGAAAATAGATTTAAAACTTATGTGAGAATAAAAAAAATAATGCAAGAATATGAAAATATTCTTTCGCATTAATTATATTAATAATTATGTATTAAGTGAAAAAGATTACCAAAAAATATTTGATATACATATAATATTTTGCGACTTGTCAATTTTACATAAAATGTATTCCAGTTTCCTCTTTTTTAATTATCCTCTTGCAAGACCCGTAATTCAAGTAATGGTTGCATGACAGTGTTGCAATTAAATCGAAAGCAATTGAACCAACAAATTTAGCTGATCGCTGTCGACCTCGTTAGAAGCTCCCCCGAGGATCGCCTGAAGGATGACCCGCGCGCGAAGGACGGGCGCGAAATTTCGCCTTCTCACCCCGCCTGCATAACTCATCGCATGAACTGCGCGAAGTGCATCAAAATAAGAACCACTGCCATTCGTACGTACGACATGAAAATACGGACAGATGGCTCGTTTGGTCCCTTTCCTGGTGATGGTGAACGCGCAGTGGTTGTGACGATGTTGCTGATCGCGCACACATTAGCATGGTCGTATACAGGGTGCTTGAAAATCGTGGATGCAACCCGGAAGCAAACGTCATCTTGATGTTATGGAAGATAATCCTGGAATTTCGTTTAATATGATTAGATTCTTATAAATATTCAGATTCCCGTATCTCTCTTCTACTTAGCTTCAGTTCTATAGATTATATTTCTCTGAATGTTTGGTTCCGTAAAGCGCGTATTCTTCTTTTCATCGGTCCTTGAATTTACATTTTTTAAGATCAATTCTTCATACGCAACGTTTTTAGTTCATACTTTTTCGCATCTGTAAATTCATGCAAATCTTCTCGCTTTCTTATCGCGTAATTCGAGAGACCCTTTCTGTAAAGAGCTCTTTCTCCCAATGAACGGCTTCTTCTTCTCGTGACGTTAGTTTCTCGAGCACCCCGTACACGCTGCGCGACGAGTCTTTACCGAATCCACTCCGTGTAGACGACGATGCACATACACACACGCACACCCGCCCGCTAAACAATAGTTAAATCAGGACGAGGGGCGACCAAGGGCGCTGTGGGTGTTTAATGAGCTGCCAGCCAGTGACTGAAGGGGGATGACGAGAGGGGCCTGCGGAGGGAGTCCCTGAATTCGGGATTTCGTGGTACCCGGCGTGGCGAGTGCGACGAGGACAGGGAACCGCGTGGGGCACGAGCTACGGCACCACTTGACTGCTTATGGGACCAGCACCCGTGTAAAGTGCAGGAATAACATTGAATATATTTAAAAGGATTTTCGTACGCAATGCGCTTTTGTCATTTTTAATTTTCGAGGTCCAGTCGCGGAAAGAATTGACAACGACTTGTCTCTAAAAGAATCATAAGCTTTACATCATTGGCGCTTGATCTAACAACGAGATCGAATACGTAGGAATGTTGGAGCTACCTTTTTTTATTCGAGATTTCTTAACGCAAACTATTTATGATAATGCATTTGAAATGTTTCCTTTTTACATGTCCGTGCTATTTTACTTACGTGTCGATCAGATTTTACGCTCAACTGATCGCTGATTTCTAGCGGCTGTTCCGCCTATTCAAGGAAACAACATTCTCGTGAAATAAAACTAGTAGCTTCTTCCTATTGAATTTCCTTCATAAAAAAGCCGATGTATGATATTAAATTACTAATTTGCTGGCAGTAGTTGGCGATTTCAAAAACGAAGGGCTACCGTTTGGTTACTAGATTAAGTTACTATTTGCGGACGATTTGAACAGTTAGGGATAACCGCTCGGCGGTTCGATAATTGGCCATGAAAAGGAAACTCTATCCATCATCTGTACAGGTAAATCTTTTAAAACCAAATTCCAGATCAAATATAGCTCATATAACTGTAAACAGCCGCTACAGAAATAAGCAAGTACATACAAAATGTTCCCGAAGAACATATTAATAATTAATATAATAACAGATAATGCTAAAAATTTCAGCCATACCGATATTAATTTGTACAATCTTTTTGTACAACAACATGTATTTTATATTTCAAGATTGTCACCATTATAAAACGCGCCCATGTGATTAGCACAAACGTCAGACGAGCGCTAATTAGCTTAATAAATTTAATTAATGTTAATATTTCAAATTAACAGTAGTATAATGATCAAGTCAAGTGCAAACGGAGTATATGTACGTTTGTTTCGATGAGTCTACTCAGCCTACCAAGCTCCATTTTAGTAGAATTTAAATGGACGGTCTTTTCCGAGCCCCCTCTGATTCGAATAAAACTCACGCAGATAGGAGACGAGAGATCAAACATACTTTCAGCGCTCATGTAATCCTGCATAATCCCGGCCCTACCAGCCCAATAAAACGCGCGCGCGGCGCTTCGAACTAGCTTCACAATGAAGCTAAATCAATGATTTGTCCGACGGGGCTTTGGTGCAGACTTAATCCCGGTTTTACATGTGATTAAAGCCCGGGATGAGGAAGTGTCAAGGTTGATGCCATTACGAAAATGCACCATTTGAATCTAAATCTGCGCAACACTACAAACAGCCAAATATACATATGTATATACTTATACCTCTCCTCCCCTATTTTAATTTGAAAGAAGGGGTGATTTGCGACAGCGAAGATTAAGATGTAGATGCATTCTTACGGGTCCAGGGAATGTTGTCAGTTAAAATATATTTATCACGCTGCAATCAATTTTCTACATTCTTGACAATTATAATTCGCGCTAATTTGTTAAGCGCCCATCGATGTCCGACGTCGAGGGTGGCAATCGGGCTCATCTGCGATCGGTTTCTCGCGATCGAGAATCTCGCTGTTAAACCTAAGGCAGCAACCCACGTCACTCCGGGATGAATGCCTGGCTGGGTCGGGCATTCTTCAAGTAAATTATAGTCTTGAATGGGTGGCGCGACGGGGGGTTGGTTGGCACGCGCACCACTGGGGTACACCTGCCCCCCGTAGACATCTGTCCCCCTGTGCGTCGAGCGTTGGAGTCAAACTATGGGGTACGTATGCGCGTACGTACGTGAATATGTTTGCGCGTATGTCTGTACGTGGCAATGCCCCCCCTTTCTTTCCTTCTCTCTCTCTCTCTCTCTCTCTCTCTCTCTCTCTCTCTCTCTCTCTCTCTCTCTCTCTCTCTCTCTCTCTTTCTCATATCACAAGTTTCTGTCATCAGCTTGACGTTTTGCGAAACCGTCAATTTTCACGACACCGACGATTATAGAATGGTAGAATAACGGCTGCCGGATAACGTTCCCGAAATTGTTCTCCGAGTGTTCATTGTATAACATACGCACAATATATATAATAATATTTTAAACCTCAGATTATTTCAATTTCCCCGCTTGTTTTATTATTTCTCATTATCAAACTTATTCTGGAAAGAGAATCGTGTTATTAAATAAATTAATCTGGTATTAATTTTACTTTTATCTAATCTGTCTTAATAAAATAAATAATGTATTTGATTTGTAAACTGAAGCAAGAATATAATCTTTCTTTTAATGCCTTTATCTTGGAGTCTCTGGGGTCTCGATGTATTTATTTGCAAGCAGTATAAACTACGGTTAATTTTTTAATTCACTCCGCTTCCGTAAGTCTTAGTGACGCCGATACAGAAACGCACAGATATTCGTGTATGCTTCTTTCTTCGGCGTTTTATTTATCCGGCAATGCGTTATGCGAGACGAGGGTGCGCACATTAATCCGCGGTCCATTCTAATTAATTTCGTGAATCCCGGTGATGGGGGCGACCGATCAGCCGCAACTCAAATAAGGCTTTCCATATTTTAGCACGAGCGAGTCACCGCGAATAGAGAAAGCACGTTGTGCTCCGTGGTGTGACAGAGCCGGTCGCACAACGCGGCACCGTAACCGGTATTGTTCGTGGTTTACCACAAAGGCCTGCAAATGCCGACTTGCAATGGAAAACCGGCTGCCCTGCACACGACGCGTCTAAACAGATGCGGAAATACGATGCTTACTGAACTTTCCCGCGGCGTATAAATAAACGTATTCGTGCTGCAAATAAATACATCGAAACCCCAGAGAGGTTCCAAGATAAAGGCATTAAAATAAATCCTTGTTTCTTTTCGAAGAGATAACTTTTTAAAACATGTCTCTATCGCAGTGTTGACAATTAATCCCGCTGCGTTAGGTTCAGGATTTACTGTCACTGATTTCCCGTATCGTTTTCTTTTTTTTAATGAACATTAAAATCATCTCACTGTCTATTCCGGATGATGATCATACATTTATAGTAGCGCGATCGTTAGGAATTTGTTAGTCTGCGCAATTTCGGTCGCGAATGACTCGTGGGGCGAATTAAATCTCCAACGCGGGGAGACAAATCGCACTCGTAGAGCTCCGACCTTCGAAAGCTACGGCCATTAATCTTCGATTAAGTGCTCAACGATCGGTCAAGGTAATTTAACGAGTTTTCCTGAATTAGGAAAGACCGTCTCACCCTCCCCGATGACCGTGGTCCCGCGTTTCGTTCCCTCCGTTGCCGTACGGCTTTCTCTCTTTTCATGGGAGGGGGACCACCGTCTCTGTCAGCCACCAGTATGTCACCGTACAGACCAGCGCGCCGGTACAATGAGGACCGAACGTGGCGATCGATATGTGCACTCGACGGAAACGACCCAACGAAAGGTCGATCGAAGCGAAATCACTTCGTCCGCGACCCCGTGACACGTAAGATAAAAAAAATATTGTACTTTCGAGGAATAACGTAAGTCACTACGAATCCGATCTGTGGACTTCGCTTGTATCATCCACGAGCAGTGCCAATACATCTTGGTAGAAAGATGTCTCGCTTCTGCGGAATATGGAATAATTTTTAGGACGATGCTCTTGTAAGCGACAAAAGGATTTGGTAGAAAAATTAATTAGTATTTATTATACAAAAATTATGTAGTTATTTTCAATTGGTGTAACTTAGCATCTGGTAGAGCAGTTTTATTGCTTATAACATTTGATTACCGAGATATTTCGGTAATCGTATTCGTAGTCAGATTTTGTGGTCAAGACCGTCTTAGGATCAACTTTAGGCACTACATAGCCAATGAAATGTTCCATACAGTATCTTTAGATAAATTCAAGGCGGTCTTGAATGTAAGATCTCACTATGAATACCAGCCTTAGTGTTGCGAAAGAAGATATTAAAAAAGGTGCATCTAATTGCTTTCAAGGAAATATTAATTTCCATATTGATCAAAGAGAAATGTATATCAGTGTGCTTATCGGAAAGCTCTGTAGCAAAGGTAACAAAGTAAGCGATGGAATTGTTTGTTGCGCCCTTTTATACATTATTATCTTTTTTTTTTAAATTTACTGGATATATAGACGGGCTGTGAGCTCCCGGCAAAAACTGATTGAATCCCCCCAAAATCCAACACCTTTATGGATGCTGGCCGTCTGTCGTGCGCTGTGCACACATTGATATATCGTCCACATAATGGCACCATTGAGGCATTACTATTATTGGCAAGATTTGGGGAAACGATCGAGCGTGCTAACGGATTCGTCGCAGCTTGCACGCTGTTTGCAAATAGATCTTGTATAGGAAATTATTGTTCGCGCAGCGGTAGTCTTGATGGATTAGTGCGCGTCTGCGTTAGCATTCCGCGAAGACCCGTGAAATTATTACATTTGTTGTGCAGGAATTAAATGTTAATGTGTAAGAATAATAGGTACAATGAAAGAATTGGAAACTTTAATCTTTGCAACCGAAAGGAAGGAACAAAAAAATATTTTAATATAGTGATATCACGTTAATTAAAAAATTTACGTTGTAAATATGATAACTAAAATTTAAGTCCAAATAAATTGAAGTGAAAAGAGAATATCATTACAGTATTTCGTTTATCTAAAACTTATTTGTATAAAATAATTTTATGTTTTGACAAAATAAATAGATGGTTAAAATATATAGAAAAAAATATACAGTAGTAATCAGTGAACAATAAAACAATCGGTAATAAACGTGTGACGTAATTTCCAATTCAATAATACGCCGTAATAGTTAATCATAAATCAATATTATCACAACGAACGGGTGGATTGGAAGTAAAATAAAATTTTTGGAAAGATTAGAAAAATATTATCCTTCCATTTTGAACGGTCCGAAGGGCTGTTTTGACAGATCTCTTACTCGTACTCCGTTTGATCGAACGATCGAACTCGCCTATTTATTTTGCTAACACTTGGCCGTTGGTAGGCTACAAGGGGATATCCACTTGCTTTCGTTATGCAAAGTGCTTTCTTTATCAAGATGCTTTTGCATAATAACGAGAAAATTTCAGTACGATAAAAATGCACGATTATGGAAAATTATTATCAAAGAATTATATTTTCTTATACATATGTTGGAACAAATTCGCAACATCATTAGCCCATTTTTACATTGTGTATTTCTGATGTTAAAATAACTTGCGAAAGAATGCTATTATATTGTAATAATTACCCAATATTAATGTTTATATTGTTCTTAAAGAATTGTTAATATATAAAAATTTTTAATATTTTACTTACAACGTATCAATTGGTTTTTGTTAAAAATAAAGTACGTAAAATAGTATGTGGTAAAATAATTGAAGCAGATTGTATAAAAATAACAAGAGAATTTATCGTGGGACGATCAGCTAATTGTGTAAATTTGGTTATTCAATACTTACATTGATTGGAAATTGTAGTCATGTTTTACGTGTAATCTCACGGATTATATGGGTGGATGTAACTTTAGGCACGATTTGTGATACATCTGCTCTGCGGTGGCTTCAGTGCAGAACGCGTGTCCTGGCACGTGCTCGTCTATTCTCAAGCCACTATTCCATTCCTGTAAAGTGGATCAGAGCACTTCGTTGGGCGAATAGGATTTATAAATTGAGACTTCCATGTACCTAGTAACGTTTCAATCTTCCACAAAATAAAAATGTAATATAACAATGAGACACAAAAAGATATAAACAATATTGTTTTATAGATTCTATTTTCTCCACAATTACGAAACTTCAAATTTCAAAACTTATTGTGTTATGTTTTAAATATGCTTAATGTGACACACATTTAGCTGAAAAAGGGTTTAAAAAGAAATTTAAGTAAAATATGTTTTTATTACGTATAAATTATATACAATATATTCCCTGAATCAGCAGTTGCGTATTATAATAAGAGCACTGGTGGGCATTATATATTTTTTAATTAATTTAAAAGCTTATATATATATATCTTAAGATAAGTTGAACAAAAATGAGATCGAGCGGCCGAGATCAACTAAGAAATACTGACTAGAACAAAAGGAACGCAAATGTTACGGTAAGAAATTTATCATTCATTAATTATCTGTAATTAACCGTCAATGATAAAACCAACTTTTTTTCGCACTAAAACGTAAAAGTAAATTACGTTTAATATTAGCATTAGGAACAAGTTTGTATAATTTTGATATAAAAGCGATAATCCTGTAAAAGTATTGCTATTTGTCTTGTTTATAAGATTTACCATCTTTGTGAACGATGCAAAGTATGCTATGGGGAGAATTGGAAAAGCTTTCTAATCGACTTACGCTATAAGTAAAAGCGATTCGATACTCCTCTCGAATAAAATACTCTCTTATAAAGTAGATAACGATAATCATAGCACTGTCCTTTCTTTTTACAATCACGTCAGCTCTTTGGAAAGAAGAACACTCTTCAACTACAGTTATACTCGATTTCTTCCTCTAGTTAATTTTTTGATTAAGTTATCCAGAAGATAATTATTCTTGTGTCTCTTAAGTATTTGTAACAGCATAGACAGAGAGAGACCGAGCTGTATTTACAAATAAAGACAATGAACGCTGAAGAGAAACTAGCTTGTTTAACCCGTTAGAATTTATCTGCACTTGGTCGACGTTTAAAGACACTGATACATGTTGTTGTGATGAGACATGTGATGATGAGACGGCGGCGCTAGCTGATGCTGAGGACGATGGACCTGGTACATCCTCTGATCGTAGCAGGGCTGATATTGCATCGGCGGACTCACGCTCTGATCGCTGTAGCAATCGTACTCCTGCCATTCCGGCGCGACGAATCGCTCCTGAGGTGGATACGGGAAACCCGCGGTATGTTGCGGTCCAAGTCTCTTTTGAGCCGCCACCGCGCAGCTTCCGGTTGACGAGGTAATCATATTGCCGTTATCGGTGATGCTGACGGTAACGCTGCCGACATTCACCGTGATCTCACCGCTTTCGGCGTTGCCCAAGGTCTGCGATAGTGCCCAGATGTAGTTGTGCGCGAAACGGAGCGTCTCAATCTTCGTGAGCTTAGTGTCTTCGGGAAAGGTCGGCAGGGCCATCCTCAGACGTTCCAGGGCGTCGTTCAGCGTATGCATTCTGTGACGCTCGCGGTCGTTCGCCTTCATCCGCCGATTTCTCTTTAGTCTGAGCACCTATTTGCAGAATAGGCATTGAGAGAGGGAATCGGTGCTTGATTTCCGGCGGAATCGCTCCGGGAGTATAAGCTTAAGTAAGCAAATAGGAGCAAGCAGATAAAGACTTAGGCGGACAAGTAGATAAGAGTTGTGTAATTGGATAGATTTAAATAATTTTTGAAATTTTTGTTGTTTAGAAAACTTTGGAAAAGTTATATTTAAAAATAGTAAAAACTATTTTGCTCTCAATGAGATTCTCTATAGAAAATAAATATTTAAGAGACATGGATTAATTTATATACCTGCGTGGGACTTTTGCAACGAGTGTTCCGCGTTTTTTTACGTTTTTCTTCTTTAATCGGAGGGAATAGAGTGTCGGCTGGTACTTCGTGTTTCGGTGATTCGAAGCTAACATCGAAACCAGAATCGGAGGAACTCGATAGTTCGTCGAAGCCTCCCTCGCTACAGAATGAGTACTCTGACGACATCACCGTGTCTTGCTGTAACGCAAAGCGATAAAAATTTTACACAAAGTTTACTTTTGTGCCCACTTGCTTGTAACAAAAATTATTCTAATCACAATATCATTCAATTTAGGGTATAATTTAAAAGTCTTGGAAAGGAAAATAAAAACTGAAATACAATTAAATAACAATATATATTTTAAAGAAAACTATTTTATTTTATTTTTTTAACAATTATCTTCGTTCTAATCGTAAAAAAAATAAAAAGTATAGTTTTCTTTAAAATACATATTCTTATTTAATCGTATTTTAGTTGTTATTTCCCTTGCCAAGATTTTTAAATTATATCCTAAATTACATGATGTTCTTTTACACAATCTCGATAAAATCAGTTTAGATCTTCTTTGTCGAGTTTCCTTCGGAAAATTTTGCGGAATACATTTCCACGTACCATACCAAAATCCAAACTTGCAGTTTGCCAAATGCCTTCAACTTTTGGCAAATCAGAGGCGAAGTAAATTTTTCGAAATAGCACACAGCACGGAGTAGAAATTACACTCTCGGGAGGTAAGAACCGACATTAATAAAAATTCACGCAGCGACGGAACGATGAACGAAACGAGAAAATAAGAATTCACCGACGAGCGAGCTAGGCGGGGTACAATTTGGTACTGTGCATGTGGCAAGGGGCTCTTAGAACATATATACCGTCCCGGGGGTATTTCGTCCCCTCCACGAACCTAGGGCCACCGTGAGGCTCTATGGGGCACCGAGAGAGAGTTCACCCCATAATCACCATAGAGGGGTACGTCTAGCGTTCTCCCCGCTCCTCCTCGTGTATGCATCAGACGCGTGCCACGGCGATGTAGCCGCCTTGTTAGAAGATTAGAGGTTTTTAGGACGATTACACCACTTTGAGATTATGATATTGTATACACGGTTATCGAATTTACAATCGATTTTCGAATGCGCTTTCATTGTACTCGAGTCGAAAAATTGAGATTTACAATATTTAACGGAGCAAAAGTTAAAATGAACGTTTACACGCTGAAAAGTTTTATAAAGAAAAATCTGAAGTTTTAATAAATCTTTAAACAAATGTTTATAGATTATTATTTCTTGTTAAATCGAGAATAGTGTAAACTTTTTTTAGTGAGGATAAAAACATTTTTCACCATTAATGCTGCGAAGAAAGGATTGTATAAATGTTATGTTATAACGTGTCTTCAATGTTTCAATACTGGAATACCGTCTGTCTGTGACGTACAACGGGTTAGCCACAAACAGGCGTTTTTCATCTTAGAAATCAGTGTAAGACGCACAATTCTGTTTTGAGAAAACACAATCTTTTTTATGTAAATGCAATTGAATTATTATATCTAGATTATTACATTTTATATTTAAATATTAAAAATCTCCAATTAAGTATTATATTATTTACGTAAAAGATAGCATGGAAAACAATTATTGTAAAAATATACTCTTATTACTTACAATATTTTCTCGTTCGTAGTCTTGTGGTTATCTAACGCTCGTGCACAATGTATGCTGAAAATAAGTTGCAGATAATCTAATAAAATCAACGGTGACCATATGTCATATGCGCTAATCAGCTGATAATGTCAGATATATCGCTATAGAAACCAGCACCGCAACGGGGTATTCGGGAAAGAATTTCAACGAGCAAATCTACGAAATGCTGCAAGAATCGATCTTGTTATTACTACTTCATTTTTTCTAAATTCAGTTTTGTAATCTTTTCTTCGAATTCGACCTACGGCATTCTACAAGAGTCTTCGTAAAAGAGAAAGAGATGTTTTATCCAACTTCTTTTTATTAAAATTATAAATTAAGCCAGTTAAAATAATACGATAAAAATAGCCATTGAAGACAACAATCATTACCGCGTTTATTGTGCAGTTTTATCAACCAAATAAATATTATCGTACTGTAAAGTGAAAGAAAGGGTGCACCGTCTATTACACGAGACTATCAAAAAGTGTATCTTGCGCACTTAATACCGCCTGATATTAGTTTGTATAGGGATCACTGAAACGAAGATACGGGCACTGATCAGTTTGACTTGTGCGAAGTATTAGCTTCCATAGAGCAAGGTATTATCAATTTTTGACACGCGTTATTTTGGAATGACCGTTTTAATACCGCATTCACGGTCGGTATTAGCAAAACCCCGGGATTTCAGTCTTGGTCGCGCGCGATTCTGTATAGTGAATAACATAAAACCGGTGTTCATACACTTCGGGAACGAAAAATATCAAGAACACGTGTCGTCTGTTTACACGAGGATCCGTGTTATCGAAGGATATTCACGTACATTCTGAGTGTACTGTCAATAATTTGTTCTACCGAAACAAACAGATCCGCCTTCCGGGGTGATGATTAGATGAATTTTTTATTTTAAGTCTGATATTTGAAGTAAATCGCGTGCGAATTGACCAGATTGAACACGTGTCACTGGGGGACGATTGTAAATATTTCTCACTTATTTGCACAATTCTCAAGCACGAAAAGTTACACGAGAAAAATTCGAAAGGCATTGGAAGATACTCGTCATATAAATACCGAGTGTCATCGTTAGAATTGCGTTGAAAGGATTCCAATCTACGATTGCAGAACAGGATTTTAGTAGACAAATATTGGTAATCTGTACAAAATATTTCCGCGCTCACATTTGTTAATAGACACAAAGAAAAAAAATCTAGATGTGCATTAAATCGCGAATTGGCCATTGTCGTTATTATTAATTGTCAATGTCCATTCGCCATAACTTTTTACGATTAGTAGATTACAGAATATTAATAGTCCGAGATAATCGATCGAGTTATCATCTTTAAAAGATGTTGTCTTATGGTCCACATTGCGTAACTCTGGATACTTGTAAAATATTTTTTCAAAATTGCATTACGTCGGAAAATTGCTTGGATCATCGCAAAATCACTTTTCATACTCGGTTGCAATCTGATAACGAGCTGCAGTAAACACGCGAGTTGCGCGATTACTTTCGTCGCGCGTCGCGAGTTCTTACGCTAAATTTCTCTCATGCCATAAACGGAAGATGCATTTAATGCGAGGATATTACGGCACCGTTCGATCAATTTGCATAATTATAACACTCCTAAGTAATTTTCCGGGCTCACAGTGTGTTTATGAGCGTTGCACCTAGTACATCGACCGACTTAGCAGATCCATCTTCGTTTCTCACGCCATTCTTCCGAACGCATTGCAACGGTTTAACGTGCTATTATTTGCATATAAAAGACGAGGTATCATCCATATTCTGCTAACTTCTTTTCTATGGACCGAGTGTAAATCAGAAATAATTGCTGATGATTATACGAAATATTTATATTGTAATAACAAAAAATAATTCTTACTTTGAGATAAATATATATCATGATAATCTGATAATAGCGAACATAAATATCCAGTAATATAAATTACGGAGATCTAAAATTTAGTTTTCCAGATTATTCTAGATTCAATTTTCTATTACTTGTTTAACAGCAGCCATTTATTTTCACCGTGAAGCATGTAAAAGTCTGAGATTGTTACGACAGGATAAATAGTGTCATAGAAAAACGACTTACATAATTTTTCCGCATGTAGTTAACTACAACGGTCGCCACGCGGGCCGAAATAAAAGCACTTTCTCCTCGTGAGACTATGCTACTATTCGGTATTATGTGCCTTTGGATGCTCATGGGGTCCCCAGAAAAGAAATTAAACGTTGAATATTCACGAAATGATGCTTTGCGCGAGCCGGTTGCAAATGATTTCCTACGTAGACGGCACTTGTCTGATTTACTTCCCGGAGGAAATTTATCTCTTGCAAGAATCCGTGCTGTAAAATTTTTTATTGCTGACACGCTTTCTTGAAATGGTCATTATTATTTCGTGCGTCACGCATTACTACCTATGGAAATACAACCGTGACAGAATACTTATTGAAAAATCTAAAAATGTACACAGTGTGGTTGATCATTGCTTTACTGATTCTTTCTAAATTCTTGTCGAAGATTCTCGATAGAAAGAAGACAAGAAATCGTTTTTATTTAAAGACAGCCAAAGAAGTTTATTTTTGCAATCATGTCATCGTTTATAATTAAACAGAAATCAAATTTATTCTTGACAGAAATAGGTCTGCAAAAAGCGGTATAGTTATGCCGTATATTTATGGCGGTTTCTAATATGTATTTTTTCGGCAACGTTATTCGCGCACCCTTTAAAGCACACAGCCCCAACCCTTTTCACACTTTGAAAATTCGTAGCGCCGATAAAAGGTCGGCGTGAAATCGATGCCGTTGCAGACACATGTTCGATCGGCCGGCGAAAATATTGGAAATTACACGAAAGATTTGTCCCAGAGGCGTGGAGAATCGAAAATCAAATAAAAAAGGGGCGTGCGAGGCGCGCCGTTCGCGTTCGCCCGAAATTGTCAAGCCTGAAAAAAGGGTTCGACTGCGATAAAGGCGATTCGCTCTGATTGGATAATTTATTGGCGAAGTGCAATCAACGAAATCGCGCCAACTGGTTTCATACAGGTATCCGTGAAATACAATTTCTGCGAACTAGGGAGGAGGGAAATCTTTGTGAAACTATCTCTTCAAATTTCTCAAATGGGATTTTAGAGCGCAAGCAGTTAAAATAAAAACGTTACTTCATATTCCTAATTTTATATAAGATATTGATAAATATTGATATACCAGTAATAATACCAGTTTAATTATAATGTCGGATTATTTTTTCTATCGTATTAAACGATTGGCGTGTATGGTCGTACTATAATAATGCGAGGAAAGTTGAGCGGATTTATTACAGCACATCATGAAGCTCATAAATAAACAGAAAGCTGTTACGTGCAAACCACACGAATGCAATTTGAAAGTAGTTCCGGTAAGTAGATTCATGTTCTTTGCAAAATTGATCAGTTATTGGTTGTATCAGCTCTAATTTATTTAGAGAAATTGTTGAAGCTGCTAGTATGACAAGGTGAGTTAAAGAACGATTCATTTTAAAGACACGTAAAAACAACTGTATCATTAGTCCGTGTTTCTCGTTAAAATTACATTTCTATAAAAGTAATTATATCTGAAGATAAGTAATTATATCTACGATGTGAAACGAGTCCGTAATTCGAAAGAGTCGCTTTATACGAAATCATGCCTGTATCGTACAAATTATGAATTTCTTTTATTTTTACACCGAACAATTGAATTATTCACCAGAGTTTACGCAAGTGAAAATAAAGGCGCGATAGGTCACTTTCCGTTTTCTTTTTCTCGAAAACGTTACGACAGGGACGGTTCGGCCTCTCGAAATCGCGATCCTCCGCGGTCGGTATCGCGATTATTGCGCGAGAGGACTCGCCGTGTGGATTCGAAAGGTCTCTCGCGTGTGAGAGGCGCGAGCGCGCGTGAGAAGTGGGTTATCTAACTGACAACACCCTATGCTTCATGTAGTTCACGGGAGTTTTCCCATAAGTCGTAACAGGACGCAAACGTCTGTGCAGAAATGAGTTGCAAAAACAAAAAGATGGGAAGGAAGAGAAAAAGAGGTGGGAGGAGAGGAAAAAATTGCGCTGGAAGATGATGCTGGCAGACACGATTTTTCCCACAACGCGTCCTCTTCTTCCTTGTAGTCTTACTAATGTATCATCCTGCAAACATGTCGCACGCGAACACAACGCATTACGTGTCTTCCAGATTTCTGTAGCCTCGCGAACACGACGTCCGCTATCGCACTCGGAAATCTAAGATATGGGAACACATAGAATTAATTTACTTCTCGGATTTTTCCTTCTAATTCCTTGCTAGATACGCGAGACATCTCCAATTATATTTAATTATAAATTATAAACGACGGGAACTGTGTAATGGTGCAATGTATGGCCGACATACAATGTAGCTTGATATTAATAAGTTAATTTGAAGGGCGGATGACTACAACTATGTACCATGCGCGGTTTGCGAAGATTATAATATATTTTACAATATTTTACAGTAAAAATGCATTACACTGATTTTAATTTTTATCCCTTTTGAATGAATCGAATTGTATCACTCAATCGCCAGTCACATAGCTCAATTGTAGGAATCTAATATAAATTCTTGAGACCGAACGCTGAAGCAATTGTCCGTTCACCAGCGCGGCGATTTCGACAGCGTGCCTATGGAAGCCGAGGCGCGTACACCGCGATTGGAAATCCAGAATCCGGTCCGCCCGATCCCCGACAGCTTGGATAGGTCTTGATCAGCGTGTTGTCTCGCTTCTATAGAGAGGAAAACAATCTCCGTCCGACTTCAGATGCTGGCATGATACTCTATCGAAGGTGGAGTCGCGCTGGCCGCAGCCTTTGCTAACTGTACAAATCCCCTTCCCCACTCGCTCGCTGTAGCGAGGTCTTCCTCTTACCTGACTGATTTTCTGCCTTTCTCTTGGTTCCTCTCGCGTCGTTCTTATTCCCCGATCACGCTACGATTCACGGATACCCCTTTTCCGCGTCCTTTTTATCCCCACCGAGCGAAAGAGCGAAAGAGGAAGAGAGAAAGAGAACGAGGGAGAGAAAGAGAGAATGGAAGAACGGGTGAAGAGAATGGAGAGGGACGGAGCACACTGAGCCTTCGGCATTTTAACGTTGCTCTTTTATAGCCTGTACACGTTAAACGTTCGCGAGAGAGACCTTTTGAACTATCTGACGAGATGGACGAGAACGAGGAACTTGAAGATAAACTTGGTCGCAACTCACATGCATCTAGATGTCATCTTTTAAATGCGATTTAATTGCTGACGTTAGTTAATTGCGTAATTTTTTAAATCCGTTTATAAAAACGGAAAATTGCTTGGTAAAAATTTATTTAAAAAAAAAAATAGAATTTTTTTATACCCTTGATAATTGCTAACGAATAATACTTTAAGGCTGGTGTAAGTCAGATCTTATATTCAAGACCGTCTTAAGATCCTCTTTAGATACTCCATAGCCAATGAAATGTTTCATGCAGCATCTTTAGATAAATTCAAGACGGTCTTGAATATAAGATCTGACTATGAATACCGGCCTAATAGTATTTGAATAATATGTGCTTTATATATATAGCCATTAATTATACTTATGTGTATATTAATAAATTAGATACTGCAACATTATATTACCCCTAGCAATCTTTATTTTAAGAAGCAACATTTTGCTGATTGGATATTAAAGTTGAAGTGGCTTTTAAGGCTCGAGTCTATAAAGAAGTTGCTAAAGAAGATAATTGTTTAATTATTATGGACACAGACGCTACATGGAACGAAAAAAATATTACTTTCTCTTATGAAGTTTTCTCTTTGAAGTATAATTGACATGTACTTCTTCATTGTAATTGGTAGGTAGGATTAAATGAAGATAAGATTAACTTCATTTCTACGTAAATATGCTCGGTAAAAATCGCTTTCCTAATGGTGTATCAGGATATTAATCAAAGAGCTACAGCGAAAGGTCACAACACCTTCAAGATTACTTCTAGCAAACGAAATGTCAGGAAAACTGATGACGCAATCCCGTTCTCATCATCGATTCGTTTCTTATTATAGCCCCAATCCTCTGTCATTTTTCATTACTATCAAATGATATATGTTAGTCAGATGAGTCATACCAATTTATTATAAATAGCACAACAATTTTCGATCGATTTAACTTGCTTATTAAGAAATTAATAAAAGACCGAAGCAGAATTTGTTCTCTCTCGTTTCGCATTATTAAATCCGCGAAAATTTACTATCGTAATACTTACGTTACAGAAAACCTTATTTACTTTATATATTAATTGTTGTAAAATATAGAAATAAAAATTAATTTTATATTACGAGAGAGTGAAAATATTTTTTTTTCTCCAGCGGATTTCTAATTGCAGAAATCGCTCTGCAAATCATCCAATTTCTTTGAGAATCCTGAAATTTGTGACCGGAAGGTTGGATCAAATGGTTTCGGGGGGTCACTTCGAGTAACAATGAGAGAAAAAGGACTCCCTCCTTAGGCCGTCGTCGTCGTCCTCGGTCGAGCTTTACCGAGTACAGACTATAGGCTCTCTTGAGTCCGAGGCGTGCGGCTTCTCTTTCTCTCTCTCTCTTTCTCTCTTCTTCTCTCTCCATACCTTTCATTCCCGTGGTGGAGTGGAGGCCGCATACCTCCTTAGGATGCAGTATAGACCTGTCCATTGGCTGGCAGACACCGGTTGGTTCTCTTTTCGGTCCGGAACGACGCCGACGTTCAATGATACCAAGAGGGTAGAAGAGACATTTTCTCGCGCCCGTCCGTCCTTTTATTTAGTTATTTCGCCGCAGGTGCGACATGCGGATTCGACGCGATTTCGCGAATGCGTTTAAGTGAACACAGATCGAATGGTGCGCGGGAATATAGCATGTGCGGTGTCGTGACACGATGAGGTGATAAACCGTGTTGTGCAGCGCGGTATCTCGGAGCGACTTTGGTAGGTAAGTCCTGCGAGCTGATGGAGAAGTGTGAGATGAATTTCTCGAATATGTGACACGTGTTAATTGCCGAAAACGTTGACCTGGATATTTGCTTTTAATGTGAAGAGACCAAATAACTGAGAGTCCTTTGTGGAGATGATGATCGATCAGTTTCGATTTCCGTGAACTGGACAGGTGTTGGATAATGCAACATTTTGCAGATTTGCTCGTCCTGAAACAACAAAGTATGCCGAGTTAGAGGGATACTCATTTATTTCTTTGTTTGAATTATCGAAAGAGCTTTTAACTGTCTTCATTATTAGAAAAATGTTTATAAAGTGATTCGCTAGGATTATTTCATTAAATACCAGTGTATTTCGCAAAAGACAGAAATGTTTTTGATTTATTAAATACTCGTAAGTGATTCTAGAAGTAAATACTTACTTTTTAATTCTTTGTAGCGTATAATAAAGATTGTGTATGGGATTTATGATATATTCGTGTGCGTGAGATCCGCTCGTGACTTTCGGATTACTGAAAATTCGAGTGACTTGTGGTTTTTCGTTTCTGTTCTACTCCAGTTTGCGCTTATCACGCTTTGCATTATTGTCCTCAGTTGAATACATTGGAGAACGCAATTCGTTTCTAAATTTATTGTACGTTGATGAAAATAATATAACAGAAAAAGAGAGATCCAAATTGGACACTGGACCTAAATACGATTGCAAATCGACGTTCATGCAAATCGAGGAATCGGGGTCGTCGAATGAGGATGTCGTCTCGTTCTCGACGATTTCTTGGCGCAACGGTATAATCGTGTTTCTTCTTTTGTTCGGTACCTGTAGAACGGTGATACATCTAGGCGGCACTAAAACCTGTATCGGTTGTCTGGTTATTAATATCGATATGTTGCGTTACACTTAACAAAACTCCAAATAATATCGCAAAATAGAGAAAAGAATTTAGGTATTCATTGTTAATTATTTCATGCATTGTAATTATAATCATCTTTATATATTAAATTAATTCGCGTTGCTTGAATTTTCGAGATTTGATGGACGTATTATAAAAAATTTCAGTATCGTGCTAATTGGCCACGGATGATTGACTTAGTCTGGCGAAGCCACGCAAGCCTTCGAGATCAAATTCTTATTGTCTTTTTCGCCAGTCGTCGCGAAGAAACCAGTTCCGGCAGTGAGTTTGCGGTCTGGCGAAGTCCTGGTTTCAAGGAACCAGTATCAAGTTCGAGGAACAGGAAAAACCGTGGGCGCGAATTTTTCGACAGTCATTTTCTTGCGCGTGTGCTGCGTGACTTCCGTCAATTAAGGGGACAGACGATTCCGGGGATTGTCGGAATTTCTAGTAATCTGAAAGGAGCGGGCAGTCTCATATTCGCGAACACACCATAAATTGTATACGCAAAATTCTCATTATACGCTACGAAGAACTACAAAATATATGGTTTACTTCTAGGACCTTCGGCTTTACGTCTAGGATTATTTACGAATGTTTAGGAAATTAAAAAAATTACCGTGCCCTTTGCGACGCGTGCTGATGAAAGTGAAGATTTGCAGGAAGACATGCGCGCACCAGAATATTCCTTTTCTTCGTCATTCATCCTGGCATCACTTGGTCACGCAGTGTCAGAATTCCAACCGCGTAACGTAACGGAGACCAGAGGAAGAGGGGTGTAACGGTTTTTTTCTTTCTCTCTTGCTCTTTCCTCGCTTCTGGCTTCCTCTTTCGCTCGTTCCTGCTACTTGTCCCACTTGCGCTCTTCTTTCCCAGTTTCCCCTTCCCTTCGATTTGGCTATCTGTTTTGGAATTATTTCTAAAATAGGTCTCTGGTTACCTTGAATCTCATCACCTACATAATTTTAATGAGTTTCTGTTATTGTTTACCTCCAAGGAAACAAGGATAATAGAAAGTTCCACGGTAAATTAAACTTCTATGATTTGCAGAAAGTTGCACAAATCTCCAAGCAGCGAATTAAAATATTTAATAATTGCAGTACAAACTTTCACTTCTTTATTAATGTCTGGCATTATTTAGTAATGACTTTGTATCGTTTTTATAGCAAAAAATATTGTGAAAAAATAAAAATTATTATAGGCAAACTGAGAAATAACTTCACGTTATTTGTAATGCATTCTTCATATGCCTGTTCAATGCACATGTAAATCCCACGGATAGAATTCCACGTAGACGTGTATAAAAGCAACAGTAACAAATTGGCTTGTCATAAAAACAGAATTGCAGTAGAACCACAATAATTAAACAATAGGATAGCGATGAGTCCATAATCTTTCGCAAGCGTTAATTTCCAAACGGTTCGTTGCATGGGATTTGCACTTGGCTCCTTTCTCGCTGCACAGCTGCGACCGCAGTCATCATTCAATCTTTCGGTATCATTTTATACTTGGCTTGCAGTAACGGTCGCTTCTGTTTTAAGGTTCTCCGTACGTGTTGCAATCCGCTCGGCAAAGCGTCGATACGCACGCGGTTATCGTCGTCACGGTTTTCGCACCTCTCAGTTTTCCGCATTAATCCAAGTACACGGAGTCGGAGAAACCGACTTCGTTTCAAGATAATGCGCTCCCATTAACGTGTGCATCATTCAATGTTCGTGTTAAATAAGAATTGCGAAATCATAATCGGATCTTTCAATTATGGATTAGTTGCATAAGATGTTTCGTTTGAACTTCGAAATTTTCATATTCACAACGGAGTAAATAAATCCCACAAATTCAATATTATCAAATTCATTTGTTCTTTTCTACCCTTTTCTTCGTATGTGACATTTATATTTACCTCGCATCAAGTGCTCGGAATTAGACGTAAAACCAATTTTTTGAGTTTAGAAATTTCGTTGAATGGATAAATTTGCTTCATTGTCCGCGAATCTACATTGACTCACGTCCTACAATTAAGGGTAATTGTTCTACGTAGAGAAATCTCGCTTTCAGCGTATGGTAATTGTAAGCCTCTACTTTCATTGCGCATTCACAGCCGAGTGCCATTACCTGATTTTCAATTCCATTCGTCTTAAGACTACAGAAAGATAGGTTTAAAGGAAATTGCATTTTGTCTAATCACGGCGGTACGAAGAAACAATGACGAAAATTAGGAATTTTCACCAGGGTCGTTAAAACCAAATAACGTTCAAGTGATAACAATCACGCGAAAAAGAAAAGAGCTTGAAACTAGATGAAACTTTTTAACCGAAAATACATCCAGTTATCTAAAATAATTATTAAACTTTAACATTCATATTAATTTAATAATTTAGCAGCTTCAGAAATTCCACGAACATACGCACGTACGTATTACTCGCACTTATCAGCATCGTCCTCGTATCCTTACAGAGCATCGCCTTTCTTATTACCAACTCGCTCGTGCGCGTTCGTTCGCGTGTCGTATCCTCGCTGCAGGAGATTGCATCTTGCATCGCGCGTAACACGCGCTTCCTCCTAGCCGGCGCGACGTGTAAATAGGGATTCGCATTCGAGAGCTGTTCTTAGGATGTACGAAAAGAACGGGGTTGCACCAAGTACGCAACCGTAAATTTTCCTCCTCCAACCGATTGATAATTACATCTTCCGGGGAAGGCGACTCTCGATAGCGGCTGCGGCCGGCAGAACGCGGAAGTCGAGGTCGCTCTGCACGCACCAAGGCGTCGAGGAAATGCAGGGCCATTACCCCACGCTGTGTGTCACTGTTGCTCTTGCCGGCATCATTCCTGTCTAGTGCTTAAGTGATGCTAGAGCGTCTCGTATTTGCGCCCACGCGATATCAAGGATGAGACGTGGCTGATGTCGTCTTGTTGCGAATGCCGCGTGGGAGTTGTAATTAAGAAAACGAGCAATTTTTTACGACAGTCAACGACAATTTACCAGTGTAATTCTAAGTTTGCAAATTGACAGTCTTCATTATTAAAGAAAAATTTTAAACTTACGTAAAATTAAAATATTTATATAAAAATATACTTACATTGGATGTATAATATTATTTATGTACAAAATGTACTCTGCACACTGTTGTTTTAAATATATAGGGGGGCTTCTAGCTACAAATTACAAAATTTCTCCCAACATAAAGTTTCTTAGAAGGTGAGTTATGAACCAGGGACCGTTTTCCCCTCATAAAATAACGTGCTATAAAAATGGCTTTCTTCGAACTCGTACGACAGATTTCTTCGTGCAAACTGTGAGGGGGGGGAAAAACGTCATGCATTTCTGCCGTTCGATACAATGCTCCGATTCGATTCGGTCACGTCGTCGAGCCGTTTTCACAGATCGGCTTCTGCGAACTCCTGAAATGGAATCTGATTTCTAACGGGGTTTCACTCGGCGGAAAACGCATTTGGACGACTCGCCGGCCGGTTGCGATTGCGGAGGTTGCCGGTAGTACCGGTCGCGGTTCGCCTGCGCACCAGACTTCTCTCTCCCGTAGAACAACTAAAAAGAACGAAGCAGTAGACGGCAGATAGTCGCGTTTAAGTGGAGGCTAAAGCGCCTTCGGATCTTGTATCCTACTCACGCGATTGCTGTTTCCTATCCGCACGCTCGTTTGCATGCGTCGATTGTAACTCTTCGAATAATAGTTCGACGAACTCCGGCACGACAGTCCTAAAGGTTTCGACGATTGTTTCGGTCGATAGCAGACTTTTACTTCGACTGTGTTCCAATTGTATCCTAATTCTCTTTTGCGTATCAGAGATAGGCGCTAATTTTATTTATTGCCATTTAAATAAGAATAAAATTGTCCGATTTATGATCAAGATTTAGATTTAAACAATAATTATTTTCTATTATTATGTTTAATTCTTAAACAAAATTTGATTAGCTTTAATTAGTTTATCTAATTATTTTACTTCCTGCCGTTATGACCGACCGTTCGATAAAGTACGAATCAATCGCAGGTGACGATGTGGACGATTGTTTTCCTGTTGGTCTCCACGTGGTCTTCGTCATGGGGCCAAGTGATAAACAGGGCACCCCACTTCATTCAAGATGGAGACATGGCCAGGTTGTCTGTGTCAGAGGGTGCACCACCTGGTACTCCCGTTTATACTCTCCTGGGGGAGGATCCTGAAGAATCCAGATTGCATTACTCTATCAGCGGCGAATACTTCACCGTGAACAGGGAGACCGGAGTGGTGACCCTGAGGAAAGCCTTAGACAGAGAAATACAAGATCTCATCGAAGTCATTATTAGTATAACAGGTAAAATTGCGTAATCCACTGGACACTATATAGAGCTAATCGTGGTTTGCTAAAAATATTTTGCTGCCATAACTATACATTTCTAATCCACAGCAAACAGTTTGCTGTCGTATCTAATCAATAGGCACGGTAACAAGATATTTAGCTGTCACAACTAAATATTAGCTGTATATATTTTACAACTAAAATTTAGTTGCCACATGCAGTTTTTAGCTACGGCAGCTACATTTTTCTTTCCGTGTCTATTACATACTATAACGATCATCATACGTTAATATATTATAGTTCGATTTCTATAAACAATCACGAAAGTAAAATTGACAAAATTTGCTACTCGTATCGCTGTGTATTGAATGAAAAGATGAAGTTATCGTCTCGACTAATCAGAATTCTTCAATGTCGCCAGCGGTAATTAACAACGTCAGTGTTTTCTTGACCATACTCTAAATTTTCTGTATTATTAAAGATGCCAGATACGGCCAAGAAAACACTGACGTTGTTATCTTCTCGAGTTGTAATAAGAGGAAAATTGACTCAATTCGCTCTTGGTCCAGATGAAGGTATCGCCGGGTCGGAACCGAATACGGTGTCCCTTCGTCGCGAAATAGCGGTGCTCGATGAAAACGACAATCCACCGGTTTATCACGGCCGGCCGTACGCAGCCAGGGTGCCGGAAAGTGCACACGTGGGTGGCTTGTTACTTCCCTCAGGCACGATCACGATCACGGATCGTGATGGTGGTGTGAACGCCGACGTTCACGTGCAATGCGTCTCGGCGTCACGCGACGATGACGTCTGCGAGGTCTTCAACGTTTCCACAGAGAAGGTAAGTAATGGATTTACGAATATTGGAACAAAACTAAATGAAGAAATGACTGGAGGGAATCTTATAAGTCGCCAGGAGTAATTAAAAGCTTCAGAAGATTACTTGACCATGTCTGGCAAATTTTTATGTATAAACTCACAATGACTCGTATTCTGTCGTTCGTGAAATCAAGATCAGTTCTTTTGACTTACCATACGGATTTACCGACACAATTATCACTTGAAAAGGACCACAAACCATGGTCGAAACGTTGTGAGTTTAAACATAAAAATTTGCCAGACATGGTCAAGTAATCTTCTCAAGTTTTTAAATGAAGAAAATTAATTCGAATCAGATTGAGCACAAATTTCTCTGGAATACATTTTTTTTAATTTATGGAAAACGTCCTACTGAGATTATTGCGATGGCTTGTTTTAGCTTGCTGAAGGGAAGTACGACGTGCAGATCACGTTGGCAAAACCGTTAGATTATGAGAGGAGAAATTCGTATTTGATTAATTTGCTGGCTGTCGACGGAGCCAGCGATCCATCGAAGAGGTTGCAGGCCAGAGCGACCGTTGCCGTCGATGTCCTCGACGTTCAGGTAAGTAGGTCTTGATCGTCGCTGAAATAACTGTGCACAAAGCCGGCGATAGTCCTACATTGGATAATAACATCGTTTACGATAAAATTAGTAGGGAATCATCAACCTGTTATTCAATCTCTGCCTGTCAGCGCGAACGCTATCAAGTGAAGACTCATCTCGGTCATGAGTGACGCATAGCGGTCATTCACGTTGAAGTAACGAGAGTATCGCAATTCTATTTTTATCTCGTATTTTTAGTACGACTAAATTCTTGGTATACTCTATTCTTAAATATTAATTTTAAGTGTAATCCAAAGTTAATTTAAGCTTAAGTATACAAATATTGAATAACAGGAATGAATTATAATGCGGAAAAAATGGCGAGTCTCGTTATTTCAGTAATTACGATTTGATTAACGAGAACGTGCAACTGTTCAAGTTTTACTGGTAGAGGCAACGTCAAAATCGTACTAAATCAGCAAAGTATAGACGTGACAAAATTTACAGAAACAGAGACGTTAACTGTTCCTCGTAAAAGATAATCTGTAATGTAAACCGCAGCGAAATAATCTTTCGCACATTTGTCTCGTAGGATCAGCCACCTGTTTTCCTGAATGCGCCTTACAGCGCGGCGCTTCCGGAAAACACAGCAGCCGGTCACACGGTTTTGATAGTGCGGGCACGTGACGGTGATACT
Organism: Vollenhovia emeryi; assembly: GCF_000949405.1. Lineage (NCBI taxonomy): Eukaryota > Metazoa > Arthropoda > Insecta > Hymenoptera > Formicidae > Vollenhovia > Vollenhovia emeryi. Next base: position 759,825 of record NW_011967238.1, on the reverse strand, counting down.
GGTGAATCGAGGAATCTATTGCTGACGCTGGAGGACGACTATGCGGGCCACTTCGATCTCGAGATGTCCCGTGATGGTGATGTCACGGTTGGCAGGCTGGTCACGACCAACGTGTCCCTCGACCGCGAGGATCCCAGGATCCTGCAGAACGGCGGTATTTACACCTTCCAAGTTAGAGCCGCCGAGCTGATCAACAATGAAATACCGGCTGACACCGCGACGTCGATCGTCACTATCGTCGTCACAGACGTGGACGACCTCGTGCCCACTTTCAATGAGGATTACTTCAGCATCAAGATCTCCGAGGACATTGGAAAAGACACTCCTCTACCAGGTATTTGAGCTTGCTGAGAATCGTGCTTCTTCTACAAAATTGAATACTTGATAAATGTATCAGTATCCTCTCATCTTTAATTTGATCGATATATACTCTTTTGTAATTTTATTTTTTCTCATTTGTTCCAACAATTACAGAACAATTTTATTATATATTCTTTTTACTCCTCTTTTCTTTACTCTCTTTATCATTTATGAAACAGAATATTGATTATTCAATACGACGGAAGTAAAATTTGGGAATCTTTTTATTTCGCTTCTCTATTTTCCATTTGTGTTTCTTCTTCGGGGAGAGCCTCGTGTTTGACGACATTGTGATTGAACAGGTCTAAATATGATTGTGAACGATGGCGACGTGGGCGACAATGCAAAGTATTTCCTGGCGTTGCGAGACGTACCGCGATACCCTGGAATCAGCAAAGCATTCATTGTTAGTCCCGAAGAGGCTCAGGGTCGAGTACCGGTGGTGATCAAGGCTAAGGATGTCAATGTTCTCGATTACGATGTTGACAATCCTGCAAAGCGAGAAATTGAGTTTGACGTCATCGCGACTGTAGCGAGCGAAGTGGTTAGCTCTTTACAATATTGAACATTAAAGATATTGTTTACGCGACTTAATCGCATCGCTTAAAGAATGAATAATTAATTTGTAGCAGAGTCAATTAGAAATCATTTTAACGACTTTCAAATGTATGTCATCTTGTGTGTTCCAAAATAGGAATACTCTATACTACGTAAAATAATGAGTTGTTTTATAAAAAATTTCTTTGCTAAGGTTTTTGTGAAAAGTCATTGTTTGTACCGCAGGTAGCCACTTGCAGAGTGCACATTCAGCTGATGGACGCCAACGACCACAGCCCCGAATTCTCTCGGTCGGTGTACAAACTGTCGATCTCGGAAGACGCGGAACCCGGCACGCGTTTCGGTGACGTTTACGCAAAGGATTACGACAGCGGTGCCTTTAGCAAGTTGACTTACACTCTGCGTGGTTTCGGCGCGGACAAGTTCAGGACCGATTCGCGGACGGGCGGGATATTCGTGGCGAACAAACTGGACTACGAAGCCCAGAAGTCTTATTCCTTGACGATGGAGGCGACGGACGGCGGCGGTCGTGTGTCTGCCGTTAACATTCTTATTGAACTCGAGGATGTTAATGATAACAAGCCGACGTTTGAGCAACCGGTGTATTCCAGGACTGTTCGCGAAGATGCCACTAGCTTTGATCCGCAGATGTTCGTCAGGGCGACCGACGTCGATGGACCGATGCAAGGCAACGGGAAGGTCGTGTATTCGATTAGCCGGCACAACAGTATGACAGATGACGTCTTCAAGGTTCGTTGTTAAAGTGCTTTTATAAGGAGAGCGGTTCTTCATTCCTTAATTTTCTTTATTATATTTAAAAATAAAAATCGATGTGTTCTAGGCGTTAATAAAAGTGAGATTCAATATCGATTAATATGAGTGCAAACAATTGTATTGCCACTTATTAATTTATATTTTAATAAGTGGTAATTTTTCATTGATGTTTTATTTTATGTAAACTTGTGGAAATTAATACTGATTTACAAAATTAAAGTAAATGTATATGTGATTACTAAATTTTATCATAATATTGAAATGTTATTTTGTAACATATTGTTTAAACGTTGTTTTTCAAATGTAAATTTTTATAGATCAATCCGGACTCGGGTGAGGTAACTATGTCGAAACCGGTTCGTTCTGGAGATACTGAAAGGGGCATTTACGAATTAACGATTCGTGCGACTGATACCGGCATACCGCCATTACATTCCGAGGCAAAGCTTTTCATTCGCGTCGGTGTTCCTGGGAACCAGAAACCAATCTTCCGAGGAAACTACAAGTCAAATCTGCCAGGCCCTAGTTCTTATCGGGCGAGGCTTTTGGAAAACGCATCTCCCGGAACGGAAGTCATTCGGGTGGTCGCCAACGATCCCGACGGAAGAGATAATTTGCTACAGTATTATATCGCGTCCGGTTCTAAGGATAATTTCGTTATTGATTCCAGGTGCAATATAATTTTCACTAGATAGCACATAACGTTAGAATTTAGAGCCGTTGTATTATTTTTTTCCGGCCTGTTTTTATTCTAATCATTTTATTTCGCTATTTTAACACTCGTAAGATTTAGTAGTCATGTTGCAATAAAATAACATCGATACCAGCAAAGTTAATGAAAGTGGTTGATTACAGTTCTGGCATCATAACTGTCTCACCTGACGCACGTTTGGATTTGGAGACTGGTGGTGAAAAATACGAGGTGATTGTGTACGCCGTTGATTCGGGTACACCTGTTAAGGAAACTGCCACCACTACCGTGACGGTGAACATCATAGACGTGAACAATAAACCGCCGATATTCAATGAATCAACGTACACTGTTCATGTCTCGGAACGCGCAGCCATTGGTACGTTGTCAACAGACAGTTAATAAATAGTTGTCTATTAAAAATTAACTTTATATTAAAAGGATCATTTTTTAAATTAAACATTTTCTATACTCGGCTATCGTGAAATACTTTCAGACATTATAGCTACTGTGAAGATATCGTATAACGACTTGATTTCCGATACTTTAACTACTTGTCGCCTCATGAGTGACAGGTTATTGCTCATGAAGAATTGTTTTATAAACAGGTGAACTTGTATTGAAGGCAGTAGCAATTGATCCCGACGCAGACGCATATTTAGAATATTCTTTGGTGGAACCGATAAAGGCTGTGGATAAGACCGGCGTGGCCTTGAAAAGCACTACCTCTTACGATTACAAAACGGCGTTTCGAATAAACTCCACGACCGGTGTAATAACTGTAAATCGAATGTTAGATTATCAAGTAGCTGCCGTCATAATACTGACGGTGCAGGCGAAGGACTTGAATGCCGTCGTCGCTAAAGATGAGCAGATAGCAAAGGTGGAAGTGATCATTTACATACAAGCTTATAGCGATGACAATCCGACATTCACCAATTCTGGGTGGTCACCAAACAACCCGACGATAAGAATCACGGTACCGGAAGAACAACCCTTGGGCACGACTTTGTTGATGTTGTCGGCGAAAGAGCCGACGACGGGATATTCGGTTCAAAGGTTCGAATTGGTGAGAGAAGATGATGACGAAGGCTACGTTAATGTGGGCGTTCAGAGCGGTAATGTGGTGCTGAGCAAGAGGCTGGATTACGAAGAGCTGAATCAGAAGGTGATTATAATTCTGAGATCTACTAGGTTTAAATAGAGATCATAAATTTGGTGACCAGAAGTTTTGTGACAAAGAGATTATTTTGTTAATATTAATACAATAAATTTATATTGTTTCGTCAATTCTTAAGATATGTTATAAAATATGTGCTTCTCTTATTTTCAGTTTATTCGCTTTAAAGTACGAGCACTTGCCAGAGATTACGATATAACACGAAAGATGTCAGAGGCTAACGTGATCGTCGAAGTTCACGATATCAACGACAACAGTCCCGTTTTTGGACAAAAGGATTACAAGATCTCTGTATTGGAGTCAGCTAAACCTTCAAAAATCGTGTTGAATGTGCAAGCAGTGGATATGGATAGCTCCAAAACCGAACAAGAAGTCCAAAGAGGATATGGTGAAGTGAGATATTCTTTAACGGGCGAGAACGCCAATCTCTTTGAAGTGGACCCCATAATGGGCAATATTCAGGTAAAACTTTTCCACCGATCTCTAACCGTTCTAATTTTAGAATTCAAAGAATAAAAAGTATTCTAAAAATATCTAAAACATTCTATTTTTTTCAAAGCTAATCTTGTCAAATCTAAAAGATATCCCAATTTTTTAAACTATGTTTTCTCTTCCTGCATAAATTTTATTTTTAAGGTAAGTAACGAAAGAAATTATTTTGCAGATTGCCGCAAACACGACTCTCGACAGGGAGAGACAATCAGTGTTACGTTTTTATGTCGTGGCATCAGACATGCCCCAAGGTGGAGCTGAGCAACGAAGCAGTCGAGCCTTAGTAACGATCGATGTCCTCGATGTTAACGATAACGCTCCTAGCTTTGAACAGGAATCTTACACCGCGGTGATTCCGGAAAACGCGCCGGTTGGAATCAGTGTGGTGAACATCACAGCTACTGATCCGGACGAAGGTCAAGGCGGAACGATCCACTTCGAGATCATCGACGAAGGTGAAGCTAATGGTAAGATCAAAATATTACATTATAATTTTCTGAAGTATAGATACAAAGAGTGTCATATGATTTGAAATTAGAATGACTTTAGAAGCTCAAGACTGTATCTTTCGTAGATAATCGTGAAAAAAAAATTAACAAGATAAAAAGATATTAAAAGTAGTTCGTACATTTGCGACAAGGATTTTCTAGACTATTCATCGTCGATTTGACTGCTGTTTAGGTTTGTTTAAAATAAATCATACGACGGGTGAGATTTACTCGGCGCGAGCATTGACGGGTAAAGGCAGGACCGAACCATACGACATGCGAGTGCGAGCGCAAGACGGCGGCGAGTCAACTCTGTACTCGGATGTGAGCCTCACCCTGTACATCGGCGATGTGGTGAGCAACGACGGTGTACCTCTGTTCATCAGGCCAACGTTGGAGGAGGTGGCCTACATCGCGGAGAACTCCACCGTTGGTAGTCCTGTGTTCCAAGTGGTAGCGTCCGATCCCGACGATCCAAATTTGCCGAATGGCAGAATCACCTTCCGTTTCTTGGAAGACGGTAATTTTGGCAAGGATGCGAGTGCCTTCAGGATCAACAGCGACACTGGCTTAATCAGCACACGCAAGTTACTCGATCGAGAAACCAAAGACAGCTATACGTTGATCTTGGTAGCGCAGGATCTCGGCGAGCCGCCTCAACAGGCGACGAGGGTGCTCCAGGTGATCGTGAACGACATTGACGATCACAAGCCGCACTTTAAACGCAACCTAGATAGTCCGCCGATTGAGCTCAACGTTCTGGAAGAAGTGCCGGTGGGTTCCAAAGTCGGCGTGATCGAAGCTATCGATGAAGATATCGGTGAAAACGGAATGATCGGCTATGAGATCGTGTACGGGAACGAGGCGGGGCTGTTTTTGGTGCAACGGATGGAAAATAATTCCGCGATCATCAAAGCGAATGGTCGTCTCGATCGGGAAACTGCCGAGTCTCACTTGCTGACCGTCAAGTGTTTCAAATACTCTTCCAAGAAGTCAGACGTCGTACCGAAACCGTACAACAGGCAGGACCCATCGGAGAGGCAGGTACTCGTCAAAGTCCTGGACATCGACGATAATAAACCGCGCTTCAAGAAAGACAACGTAACTCTGGGAGTTCGCTTAAATGTGCCGATCGACACCAGCCTAATCACCCTAGAGGCCTATGATGCCGATTCCGGCGCGTTGCCCATCAACTACAATATGAGCAAGGTGTCTTTCACGTCTCTGGTTGACCCCTCCATGTCGCACAAGGAAATACCGTCGCAAGTGTCCCTGAATGCGCGCACTGGCGAGCTTAGGACGACGGGTTCCATGGCGGGATACGCGGACGGCTTCATGGAGATGATTGTATCGGCGAATAACTCTGTGACGCCGGGAGGCGAGACTAATATTACTGTGCGGATTTTCTTGTTGCGCGATCGCGACATGCTGAAGTTCGTGTTTTCGAAACCGCCGGTTGAAGTCAGGAAGACATTAGAGGACTTCGAAAAGGCAGTTCAACAGGCTCTTTCGTTGCCTATCAGTGTCAATGTCTACGACACGCAATTCTACTCGAAGGAGGACAACTCTCTGGATTTTTCTTCGACCAGTTCGTGCTTCCAGATGGTCGGCAAGGAGTCTTACGACCTGAACGAGATGCGATCCTTGCTGACTGACCCGAGGAACAAAGAATTGAAGAAAGTATATAGGACATATCACGTAGAGAAAGTGCAGCATTGTGCAGCCGTGGTAGCCCGCGCTGATGCCTCTATGACGCAAATATGGGTCCTGGCCATCGCAGTCCTCGTCGGAATCGCTACCATAATCTCCAGTTGTACATTGTGTTGCATGCATGCCAGGTAATTGTCAATTTATCTCATCGTTAGAGGAAAGTCCTCTATTATAAGATTTCTAATATGAGATAGCAGGTTTTCAACACCCAATTTCAATCACACATCTTTTTTCGCAACGATTACACAATCTAACAATAAATTTTCGACTAAACAGATTTCGCTCCAAGAGCAATAAATTCGTGATGGAATCAACAGATGATGCCTATTAATTTATAATAACAGAAATCCCGCTGTCTCATATTAGGAGTTTATCTCATAACAGGGGACTTTCCTCTATTAGTTAGTTGTTTATACATACAGCGAAATTCTCTAAAAATGGAAATTTTATAAAACTATTTTACTTCAAATAGTAATTTGGTGCGTTTTCTATTTTCATTAATTTTCAATGTCGGTATTTTCCGCCAGAATCGCCACGATACTTTGATATTTAAATGCAGGATACTATAATCGTTAATCATAATTTTATAGTTACATAATATACATATATCATTGACCCTATTTTATTATAATCAATAATGTATTTTTATTTCCTTACATTATTGCAAACTATATTCCTCTTCCAGATATAAACGACACGTGAAACACGCGCGTTTGCGTGATCAACCGCGACCACCTCTGAGTTACGTGTCCTCTGGGCCAGCCATGGTCAGTTCTGGATCTCACACAACTTTGGGTCCTGGCACGATGGTCACACTGGGCCCACATGAAGGCCCGTACGAATGGGGCGCTGACACGACACTTTATCATCCGAGTACGCTAGGTTCGAGAACGTAGTGATTCAGGGAAACATCAGAGAATGCCTCCACAAATTATATTAATTTTTTTCGGCTGAAAATAATTGATGTTAAATGATTTAGTTATTAAATAGAAATTCTGTAATGGCATATCGAACATTTACTCTAAAATTAATTAAACAGAAATTTTGTCTTTAGTATTCTTAGAAACAGTGATTTTACTAAAACTTTTTAGAGAGCGATTTTCTGTGTATGATCCCAATAAACTTTACAGACGAATGAAGTGGAGTGAAAGGTGCATCGAAAGTTAATAAAAACCTATTAACAATATGTAATTTATGAACTTGCAGTTAAAGAAGAGATCGAAAGAAAAAATCGTGGTGCTATACTCGCAATGTAAAAAGTATTGTACGATTTAAGACATGAGCAATGTAATGAAGCATATGATTTGTAAAATTTGACTATGTATTAGTAGCTTTAAGATTAGACTAATAGTATATAATTATACAAGTATAGTATAAGTAAAACATACAATTATAAGCTGAAGGATTTGGAGCTATATATTTTACTTATACTATGATTGTTTTAACTTGAGCTTCAACAAGCAGCTTCAAGTGCGTTCTCTGTTGTAATATAATGTAAGACAAAATAAAGTTGTACATTTTAGCCGACAATATATAATATACATTTTCAAATTTGTATAAATTTGATGAGACAAAACAATTGTTCATGCAGAATTTTTTATCTTTTTACATAGGCTGTTCCACTTTTACCGGACGTTGCAATTAAATGTATTATACTTTGGCTAAACTGGTCTAGATTTTTCTGATAAAATTGAGTTATATTATACTTTTAATTTTAGCGCTGCAATTTCGTCCGATAAAAATAGGGAGTTTTGTATCAAGTGGTAAATGTCTCCCGTTCTTGCTAAGATCATAAGAAATGCTCGAATATCTTCGACGAGAATATCAAGCTGAGATGGATTCGAGCAGATTATTGAAATCTTTATTTGGTTACTCGAAAAGCACATTGATAACATTTTTCTCCAAAAATGTTGAACGTATAACAGAAAGGAGTCACTTTTCGCGTTGGTGATTAATGAAAGTTTGTCGTGCGATTATTGAACCTAGTTGAAATCTCCATTTTACCTTGTAGATGTATCCTTATAGACGTATGCTATAGTTCGTTACAAGTTAATGACTATTTGCCTTCTCTTTCAGTAGCATTAATTCTTTCTAAATTAATAATAGCATAACGTTTTTAAAATTCTAAAATAAATCCTTGCGTAAAGAAGTGTTTAAAAAGACAATAGCAGAACTATAAAAATATATTTCGTCAAAACGAAATACGATAACAATTGTAATACACATAAAGATATTTTCGCTGATTCAATAGCGACGTGACATGAAATCTTTTATGTAACATTAGAGTGTTTCAAGCACTAAATTGTTAAAAAATATTTGGCGGATAATCTTTTCTCGCAAATCATGTCTCCAGTAATTATATTTTTAATTCTCAGCGCAAGGGGCTGAAACGTTGAGATCCTTCGATATTTCTCGAAGGATCGATATTTTTGTTCGCGTTGGCCTTCGAGCTGTGGATCGTTGTGTTGTCGCAATTCGCGCAATCTTTTTCAGTCACGACTATTCTTTGCGCATTAATTTCATATCTCTCCGTGCTCGCAAAATCCTCATCTATGCTTAACTTATGATTGGAAGATGCGATAGTATCTTCTACGGTACGATCGTTGTTAACCAGATCCGTATAGGTTTCTGAATCGTTATCCAACAGAAGATCTCCCTCCTTCTCGCTCTTATCGTCCAAATTCATCTCGTGATATCGCGTTATCGGAAGACTAGTTGTCTCTGAGTTTTGATTCTCCTCGAACTTCGACTCTTCGATCGCGGAATGATCAGTCAACTGCTTGGTGATCGACTCCAAGGGGGATATTATCTTGTTTGCAAATTCCTGTCGCTCTTCGGGTTCCATCAATTCCGATCTGTGTATGATATCGTTTCTGGGAATCAAATTAATATTATTAAATTAAATTTTTGATGACACCGAGACATCGAGTGTTTCGAGTTCTTTTTTTATGAATACAAAAACGAAGCAATTTTTTGACTACGATTTATAGTCGCAAGACAAAATTCAAATTTAATTATTCGAAATGAAGTTGATTGACGAAATGATAAGAATCAAACGTGATTAACGATAAATTATTGGGTGCCGCACCTGCTGAGCTTATTCTTCTTCCGAGGGTACAAGTTTAGATGAAGTATCATTTGCTTTCTCTCCTCTTCTTCCGATATAGGCGTAGGGCTAGGTGCAGCCATAAGAGGTATAGGTTGCGGGGATGGATAAAATTTTGGTATAGGATTTCCATGGTATAGGACGGGCCTTCGGAGGTCGTAATCGTCCGTGGATCCTTGCGGCCTAGGCCACGTCGTCTTCTTATTCTGCTCCATAATGTCGGTGATGGGATAAATGTCCAGCATTACGCTGAACGGCTTCGGTTTCCGGTTCTTCGTTATGGTGTTCGTCGAGTATGAGGCAACGCTTTCGTATTGCGGTTCCGTTATGACCGGTTTGTTGTAATTGACTAAAGGTCGGGAATATATGGGGTCGTAATAAGGGCTGTATCGATGTACTCCGGTCGGAGAGAACCTTAAAGAGAATAATTTGATTAGGGCTTCTTATGAATTAGTGATATATACGATAATATAATTTATTCGCCAAAGTTGTATGTTTATTATGAAACGGAAGATAGTTCTGTAAAGTTGTATAATGTATAAATTTTTATCTCCCCAATTCGATTCGTTAGTATTATCTTAGATTCAAGATTCTTGATATTATAACAACTTCTTTCGATTACAAACCTTACGTTAGACGTAGCTAGGAGATTGACGTCCGCCGGGTGTTTCGGTTTGTACTGGTAGAAGGGATCGTTACTGTACATGCCCGATTTGATCGGATAGGAAGGTGTCTCGTTTTCCTCGGAGTTATCACTGCTGGACATCATCTCACCCATGTCGGACATCAGATCGTACTTTTTTGGATTCACGTAGACGCCAGTGAATTTGATGCCGCGATTCGGCATCTCAGCGCTGTTCGTCAGATACTTAATGATGTCCTGGATACTCCTGGACGAATGCGGGTATCGATATTGCGTCAGCTGCGGATATCTTGGCCGTTTGAATGACGTCGGTTGCGGCGTCTTGAATTCCCAGTGAAACGGCGTAGGTCGGGCCTCCTCCGCGCTTACGTCCTCCTCTGTGTCCGGATATTTGTGCCTGCCAAATTGATGAAGAACTATCGTGTCAATCCGGCAAGCGCGTAAAACTTACTTGACGCGTTACGTAAATTTTGACGATGTCATTAAGTTCGGCTCTCTCTACGCATCACAATGAAAGTGATGAACGACGTCGGCGAGATTTTATGCAATGTACAATTTGTAGGACCGATTTAGCGTGCGCAATGGCACAATGTTACCCAACATAGAAAGTATTCCTTGTACATTAACATGCCAATGATATTCGCGATAAGCTCGGGATTATTAATGTGAGAATTAAAGCGCCGATGTAATTTCGACGTTTGCACGAGATGCCAATTCTTTCGCGCTGCATCGAGCGCAGATTCTGATGTCGCGTCAAGTCGACATTTACAAATCGTTACTTGCCGTTCGAGTAAAAAAATGTCCAGTTCTTAACATTTTCGTTTATTTTGATGAATGACGATTCGGAGAAATCGGACGCGCTGTTAAAGTAGTCGTAGATATTAATCACGATGACGTTCCGTTTACCTCTGTCTCACACGATAAACGATCGCATGATTATCGAACAATTGCTTGGTGTCGGGGTCCTCATTTTCATTGGCATCTTCCACGGATTTCAGCACTCTCTTCCGCTGCTTGAAATTGTGCAGATTCTGCGCTCTCATCTCGGGCTCGCTCGCTTTCGCGATGCGTGTCTCGACCGGCGTTATATCGCCCGTTGCATTTCGTTGCATGAGAATTCCGTAGTTCTCATCGTCTGAACGATCTTCTATGGAAAGATCGTCTGTGCGATTAATCATGGCTTCGTACTGAGACGTGGCGTTTGTAGGCTTTTTCGCGAGATTCGGTGACTTCTTGAGGGCATTTTGTAGTATGTATATGTGCTTCGTTTCTTGATTGATTTTGCTGTTCCCCGATGTGGCGGATGTAAAATCGTACGTGAATATCGCCACCTAGGATTATACTAAATTATTAAAATTTAAATATATAACTAATATTTGTGACATCTGACAATAAACCAATTTAAAATTGTCAAACGGTGCTTGAGGATTTATAATATATATTACGAAGATAATGAAATGCTTTTAATATCTGCGAGGGAAAGTCAAATTTAGTGCGTTCTATAAAATTTCGGCAAACTAAATACTATATATGCTACTTTTTAACGAGACCTCCAGTTAGTTCTTAATGCAACGTTAATTTACGATTTTACTGCAGAAGGAAAATGAATGATAGCGATGTGAAATTGTATAATCAACAGTTTATAAAACCACGCACGATGTTTATCCAGCTTTGGAAATAACAAAGATGCAATTAACCCACGTTCCCAACTGGCGAACGACGGCTAATCCGTACCGAAACACAGTTAACGCCCTATATGTGAAGCGTGCAGAAATCTTCGCTCGCTTGGCTCCCCATGCATGGAAGGGATACCCAAAGATTCGCGGTGAAATTACAGTTCCACACGCGTCTCCGACATTAATCACCGGAGAAAACGCGCGAAATGCAATTACGTCTATTGTTCCTCGCGCGTGGAAGAAACTCGCGAAAAACCCCGCACCGTTTAATTATCATATCGCGGAGACGCGCTTAACAAAATCATGCGAAACAGGATGCGTCGCAAATTATTGTACAGACGACCTGTCGTGCAAGGTCATTGTCCGATAGAAATTGCATAGAACGTGAAGCGAAATCATCGAATGGAAGACGGCGTGCACGCAGGTGAATAAAGTGTCAAGCCATAAGCATCGCTTTATCAATTGTAACGCATTATCTTATATTCTTAGTCCTGAAGATTTACCGAGTTTATCAATTTACTTATAGTATGGTATGTTTATACTTTTTATAAAATAAAACTATTGTTTTGCTCACGTCATGAAGAAAGGGTATGTTAGAATACGTAAGAAAATTAAATACTGCAATTAAAACTATTTGTTGTGTAATTATGGCACACTCGATTAGAATTCATTACTGTGCGTTTTTAACTTTTCTGCTTTTAAGCCTTGACTGTGAAAATTTCAATTGTGAAGTTCAGTTACAAGCTTCAGTCGCGTTCTAAAATATTTTCTAACGAATGCGACAAATAATTAATAATGCCTGCAATTCTGTTGACAATTACTCACCAGTATCACCGTTACCACCACCATAACTCCGATCGCAAGTTTCCGCACGATTAAACCGTAGCGACTCCTGTTATATCGATCACCACGGTCGGAATAAAGCCCTAGCTCGGAAGTACTTATGGCGGATCTCCTGCCGGTTTCAAGCATCGCCTTCCGAGAGGTCTGGCGACTGGTGTCCTTTACGATTACACATTGACGATACTGCGTATCCTTAATTAATCAGCTTACCGTTGACATGCCTCGATATGTCGATTCGTTTCACCTTGCCATTGTCATCCGATGTAACCGATGTGACCGTCCGAACGATCGACAGGTGTTTCCGCGGTAAGGATTATTTTGACAAACGATAGAAGACTGTTTCGGCCCGATGATGTAGCCGCTATTTCGATCTGTATAGAGCACGCGACGTTGCTCTGTCGCCGCTTCTCACGCAACTAACGATCGCACATTTCTCGGCACGCAGTTTTCACTGGCGATTCTATCAGCGCCGTAGAGATTTCCTTTGTTCGTGGGGGAGGCTCGTTATGGTAAGTAGAAGGCAGGTGGTTATGGGCTACTTACTTCGATGCCAGACTCGAGTGCCACCGAGCGCGCACGACATGCGAGGAAAATCTCTCACCGTTCCGGTGCTTGACCTGCTAAATACGCTTCTAACGCCCCATTTTCGTCTGCCAAAGTGACACTGGGATTTCTTGCTCGTGATGTACACTTTTGTCACACAAGTGTCTATACGCAAATATTCAGAATAACAGAAAGCGGAAGAACGTACGCGACGAGGACCTTCGGATTTTAACATGTCGAATTACGCAGAATAGATTATTTATAGAAATCTATGTAAGTCGCTGCAAGAGACTAGAAATAAAAATTAATATATTTCTGTGAAAAAAAATTGACTCTCTCTCTCTCTCTCTCTCTCTCTCTCTCTCTCTCTCTCTCTCTCTTATTAAAATATTATTCTCTAAAAGAAAAATATTTGTGATTATTATGAAGGAGCCTGTGAATAAACGTCAACTGATACAATAATACTAATAGTTTTATATACGTCCAGCTTATAAAATATAACAAAAGTATTTTTATAATTAAACATGTTTTAATGCACAAAGTTATATTGTTAATTTATTTAAGAAACGAAATAGTTTCGATGTATATGCGTTGTTACAATTGCGCTTTCAAATGTAAGAACATGCTTCCCACCAATTAGCACAATTAATGCAATCCTTTATACGTCTCACTTTGTCTCACGTTAAATACATTGTTGAATTTTACAACAATGTGATATCGTAACATTGAGAAATTACTTCTGATTTCAATGTTTGCTCGAAGATACATTTTACGTTAAGACGGAAAGGTATGTAGGTAGCATTTTTCTAAAAATTTTTATTCTTTTTTTTTCACACTCGTTACACATGTAAAAAGACACCGATTGCTCGACTAAATCTTTATCTGGTAGAAAATTCTTATCTGCGGTGAAAATGATTGGTATAAAAAAAAAGCAATACTCTCTAAATGTTCGGTGAACGATTTAGCGCTACCATCGGCCATTAAATACTAATCTTTGCTAATTAATTAATATTATGCATACTAATATCAAGATTTTGTTGACCGGTAACGCGCTGTAAGTCTCCCGCGATAGCGGCTTTCATCGTTTGCGAGTTTCAAACGGGATGTCGGGGATCTGGTAATTGTATCCTACTGGTCTGGATGTCGTGGGCGGTAGTGTTGGGGGTGGCGCTGGTCTTCCGGTTGGTGGCGGCAAGGTCGGCGTACTAGGTGTGATGCTGTAAATGGGCGAGGGTGGCGGCGGAGCCGTCACGGTTGGATACACCGGCCTCGGGGATGACGGCGGAAGATATGGTGGTGGTCGGGTTTTTGGCGTTTCCGGAGGAGGCAAATAGGTGGTAGGGGTCGGTGGAGTGGTTCTGGGCGGCAAATAAGTAGTGCCTGGTCTCGATGATGTTGTACTTATAGTTGGAGTGTATCTAATTGTGGGAGAAGTTGTCGGACGTCTCGTAGTAAATATTCCAATTCCAGTGTCGATTGATCCAGCTCCAATTTCTGTATATCTTTCCGTTGTTGTCCTCGAAGTTGGTGGTACGTAGGGAGGTCTAGTTGAAAATGGCGGCAGGTAAGAGGGTGCAGTTGTAGGAGGAGGAGGAGGAGGTGGTGGTGTTGCCTTAGTTACGGGAGGATACGTAAAGACTGTTTCTGGTGTAGTATAAACATATCCCTGCGTTCGTGGTGTTGGTGGTATTCTTGGTGGCGGTGTTCTCGGTGGCAGATACGGTGGCGGTGTTCTCGATGGGGTTGGTGGGGGTACGTATGGTGGTGTTATTTTATACGTCGGTGTTGGTGGGGTTCTAGGCACCGTGTGTGGAAGTGTCGGGGTGTGTGGAGGTGTTTTAGGCGGAGGTGGTATTCTTGGTGGAACAGTTCGCGGGGGAGGTGTTTGCGGAGGCGGTGTTCTTGGTGGGTAAGTTCGTGGGGGAGGTGTTTGCGGAGGCGGTGTTCTCGGT
>NW_011967238.1:634355-743232 GCF_000949405.1 Vollenhovia emeryi | reverse complement strand
TCGGTGGTGGAGTTTGTGGAGGTACGTATGGTGGTAGTGTTTTAGGCGGCAATGTTGGTGGCGTTCTATTCGCCGGACTTGGTGGTGGTGTTTGAGGTGGCGGTGGCGGTGGTGTTCTTTGCGCCGGTCTTACACCTGTTGGCGTCTTCGTTATTGGTGGCGGTGTTCTCGGTGGCAGATATTGTTGAGGTACGTATGGTGGTGGTGTTTTGGACGGAGGTGATGGTGTTCTTGGTGTCGGTGTTCTCGGTGGCAGATACGGTGGCGGTGTTCTCGATGGGGTTGGTGGGGGTACGTATGGTGGTGTTATTTTATACGTCGGTGTTGGTGGGGTTCTAGGCACCGTGTGTGGAAGTGTCGGGGTGTGTGGAGGTGTTTTAGGCGGTGGTGTTTGCGGAGGTGGTGTTCTTGGTGGAACAGTTCGCGGGGGAGGTGTTTGCGGAGGCGGTGTTCTTGGTGGAAAAGTTGGTGGGGGAGGTATGTATGGTGGTGGTGTTCTCGGTGGCTGTGTTTGTGGGGGGATGTATGGTGGTGGTGTTTGCGGAGGCGGTGTTCTTGGTGGAAAAGTTCGTGGGGGAGGTGTGTATGGTGGTGGTGTTCTTGGTGGCAGTGTTTGTGGGGGCACATATGGTGGTGGAGTTTTAGGCGGTGGTGTTTGCGGAGGCGGTGTTCTTGGTGGAAAAGTTCGTGGAGGAGGTGTGTATGGTGGCAGCGTTCGTGGCGGTGGAGTTTGTGGGGGAGGTGTGTATGGTGGCAGCGTTCTGGGTGGTGGAGTTTGTGGGGGAGGTGTATATGGTGGCAACGTTCTCGGTGGTGGAGTTTGTGGAGGTACGTATGGTGGTAGCGTTCTTGGCGGTGGAGTTTGTGGGGGAGGTGTGTATGGTGGTAGCGTTCTTGGTGGTGGAGTTTGTGGGGGAGGTGTGTATGGTGGCAGCGTTCTGGGTGGTGGAGTTTGTGGGGGAGGTGTGTATGGTGGCAACGTTCTCGGTGGTGGAGTTTGTGGAGGTACGTATGGTGGTAGTGTTTTAGGCGGCAGTGTTGGTGGCGTTCTAATCGCCGGACTTGGTGGTGGTGTTTGAGGTGGCGGTGGCGGTGTTCTCGGTGGTGGAAAAGGTTTCGGTGTCAATGTAAATATTTTTTCTGGAGTTGTATAATCGTATCCCGTTGACAGCCGAGTGGATGGCGTTTGGAATGGAGTCTTCGGGGTAGTGTATACATATCCATCTGTTCCTGGCGTGGGTGGTATCTTTGGCGGTGACGGTGGCGTTGGTCTCAATGTCACTATGTTTGTCCGTGACCCTCTGTTGACGTAATCATAGTTTACAACGTAATGTAAATGTGATCTTGTATTCAATAAGAATTTATTATTTATTATTACTTAAATGTTGTTTGGTGATAAATAAAACTTTTTTAAAGGCAAATTTATTCAAGCTGGTAATATTATAGAGGCATTAATTTAAGTGTCTTAATTACTTACTCAGAAGGTAAAGTAAAAGGCTTAGATGGTGGCTCATAGTTGTAACCCTGGAACTGTGGGCTGTTTTCTATCGCACGTTTGCTTCTCTCACGGTTTGCATCTGCGTAACATGTGGAGAGCACGGCCACCAGTACAGCCGCCCACAGCAGCTTCCACTGCAAATAGTTTTTGTTAAATTTTCACAATTCCAAATAATATATAAACTAACTTGATTATGGTTGTATATGTATACTATATTAGATTAACGGTAATTATTATTACAAATATTTTTTGCGTTAAACTAGATAATTATTGCGTTAAGGATTACCAATTAAAAGAGTAAATAAAAGTTATTTTATTTACTCTTTCTCGCAATAATTAATCGAACGTTCATGCATGCAATCCTAATAGTTGGAGATCATCTCCGTGGGATAATCTCACGCTTTGCCCACGGTGTTCTTACATAATGCATCTTGATCACGACCACGAGGCGCTTTGTATTATGACGATGTTGATCGTGAAAGGTTCGCGAGTGTAGAATACGGTATATTGTCTTTTCATTGATTAACGTTCGACAATGCAAACAATACCACTTACTGCAACTATGTTAAATACTTCCCGTTAATATAAACTTTTTTATGTGGCGGAGCACACGCTTTATTTTCAGCAATTAAGTTTTACTGATTATAAAGTCTTCTTAATATATGTAAATTTTATATATTTAATATTAGATTTATTATCTGGTTATACGATGTTAAATGCTTATAGTGTGCTACTTTAATTACTTAATTTTTATTTTTTGTAGAGAATATATAACATATATTTTATATTTAAATATAAAGTTTTAATATTAAAATAAAGATTTCTGCCTATACTAGTACACTGTATTTGTTTCTTCAATATGTTTGGATAATCTCGCACCTGCAAGTAGATGCATTGCGGTCTTGTTAGCAGATTCAAAGGTGCCCGTTTTATTTCATCTGGCATTTCCGACTTGCAAATTAAATCGCCGTAACGTCTGTGCGACAGCAACTATGTTCGATGAATGATGATTTTGTTTCGAAGAAGTGCGTCTGGTGACCTTTATAATTTATACGGAAGGATGGCAGCGCGTGCGCCATGAGGAAATATAGTCTTTCCCGATTTGTATTTGGTAGTGTGTGAAAGGTTTCTATTGTAGAAGTGTTGGGGTCGGTCAAAGATACGATACAGATTATAAGATCGCGGCAAAAGTACTGTATATCCCAAAATCAGCAATATGTAAAGTTTCTAAATTAACAAATAATCAAGAAATATAAACGACCTAGGCTGGCAAATCTCTTTATTTAATAAATTATGACGTTTCGGCCAGTAATACTAGCCCTTTTCAAGTATGACTTACGCTAATCCTATCGATTGTTGCAGCAAAAGATCTACAAACGTACATAATAGCAGTTAATAACAATAAATTAAAGATTAGAAAAAGAAAGGAACTTAGATTAATTAACTTACAGGAAACAAGTCGTAGTACCTACATATAAATCCATCGGAATAATAAAAAGATCCAGTACAACACTCTGCGCACCAACACACAAATGCCTGGTCAAATATAAAGTCAAAGGGAAACTGCCAAGATTAAGTCGAGTGGGAACGGTAGTTGCGGTCAACGTATCGTCAAAACATAAATCTCGTCCGGGTATTTTATTTAATTAGAATTATTTATAGAATATATATAGAATATATATAGAAATAATTAGAAAATAAAGAGATTTGCCAGCCTAGGTCGTTTATATTTCTTGATTATTTGTCTTTTGTCACTGGCGACTTACCATTTCCAATAATTTATAATTCCTAAATTAAAATAAAATGTGTATCTTTTCCATCGGTAACATTAATTCTCAAAACACTACAATTGAAGTAAAATAAACGTTTTGCATATATTTGAATATTTTTATTATAAGGAAGATGAGTTTAAATTAATATTCTGGTTCATGGAAACCCTTTAAATGTTGAAATTAAAGTTTAAATATTTTAACAATAACAAATTAAAATAAGTATAGCGAAGTTTAAATTTAACATTGACTTTCATCGGTTGTCCCTTTCTGATTGCTGTGCAATTAGAATTTTTCTAATAGAGAATCCAATGATATCGATGATACTCTGTGGCATCAGCTAAGTCAATGGATTACGATCCGTTAACTCGTCACTATATCTGTTCTACCTTTCGCCTTTCCTATATTTACTTTGGACAGGTTCCTCTCCTAATGTGTTATTGCAGGACCCCTACAACAGTTCTCTCTTGCCTGGGGCTATATAATAATCGCAAAAACTTAACAGTCATGTCAGATGATTCGATAACAACTTGTGATCTCTGACAGATTTTTATTGCTTATGCAAAACTATTGTTAAAAGTTTCAAGCACTATTGAACCAAGTATTTAACAAATAAAATGCATAAGGCTCTGACGTGAAATCATAAATACAAAGTAATAAAGGATATAAGAGCCAAGACAGGTTAGTGTCTTGGCTCTTACATTCTTTATTGCCAAGTATTTAAATTAGGAGATTGATTTTTGGTTAAACTGAAAGAAAGAGAGAGATTCCTTATAGATTATTATATTATACTTAAAACAATCTTTTACATACCTAGCTCTTAGAAGTTCGTCTACAATTAATGAAATTTGTCTCATATATATTTGAAGTTTGAATTTATTATGTTTATATTCTCATTTTCAATTCCGCATTCAATTACTTACTTGCTCTAAAATGACCAACCATGAACTCGTATTATGACAAAGACTTCAAGGTATTCATTGAGTTTCCAATCCAGGAAACATTCATGCCATTATTATGTACATAAAAATTATGTGTAGAAAGTGTTCGGTAATAACGATACTAGTTTTATTGAGGACGGCGTAAGTTCGCTCAAGTCTCTCGGAAAATTACGCAGGTTGCAGTTATGTAAATGTAAAGGGACTCGCGCACAACATTCTTGCAACTGCGAAACGATATATTATTTCATGAAAGAGACGAGTTCGTGATTTGCACGGTGTAGACCGTTCCTATGCCGAGCCCCAAAAGTTGTCTTTGATGGAATTTATGACAGAATTTATTTGCAAACCACTTACCGGTGACATGAGCAATCGTCCTATTCTTGCAACTGTAGGATGCTCAAAAGATTTCAAGAAAGAGGAGGTTATGCTTTCTCAAGAGTCTCGAGAGATCATTTAAATTTAAAATGCAACGCAATAGGACGTAAAAGAGTAATTTCGAAACTTTATTGTCCGAGTACACGCGCGAGTTTTTTTTATCGCAAATGACTATCTCACCGCGCGCGATAAGTAGGGCAATTATTAGAGCATAATAACTATGCGGACACCCGGCAGTGTGCTATCCTATTTATTCAACTCTGTGCGAAGGTCCGTGCCGATTAAGTAAACAATCGATCACTCTCACAAAGTATCCTTAGACACTTCATTTACATTTGGAGAAAGCGAGACTTCGCGAGATGCTGCCCGATAAGCGACATGGACCTCGATGGCCTTTTTCGCATTGGGTCGACGCGTGGCTCGTGTAAGGTGCAAAATGTCTTGCGCAACGCAATCGAGCGTTGAAATTTCTAATCACGCGACTGTCGCTAATGGACATACGGAAGAGAGTCGATCAAATTGAGAAGCAATCGCCGAAGGTATAGAATTTATTGTGCAGACCTTTCTGAAAAAATTGCGTAGATAATGAAGGGGCCCTCAAGAAAGCGTTGCAGACGTCCAAAAAGTTGATTTTATTATAATAATTAAAAACAGCAAAATGTGTAATTATAAAAACTTTCTACATAATTGTGGATCAAAAATTTCAATTAATTTAATAACCACTTAATAAGAGACATATTAATATATGTAAATCAAAGGTGATTTGAAGCTTGAAAACTCTTCACTTTAATGAAATCTTATCGGAAAAAAAGTATTATCTTACCGCATGAAATAAATATAAAAATATTAATTAATAATGTATGTATTCAGTTTTCACGAACAAAAGTATGAATAGTATTTTCGAATGCTTGTACCGGATTTATGCAAATCATGCAACCTTTCCTGTTAAATAAATGTCAAGGTTTAAAAAGTTGTAAATAGCTAAAGAAGTAGCATTGGAATATTGTCGAATCAATATTCTGAATGATGTTTACGCGAGGAATGTATGGCAATAAAAAGTCCCGATAATGGTCTGACCGATAGTCACATGTTTTGTAACAGCGAATTATCGAATCAATTCCATTAACGTAATCGCGTTACTCATTGATTGAATATTAATTGTGAAAAACATGCGGTGAAGAGACTTAACAAAGTTAACGGTCGTCTTCTCGTGATTACGTGGCCATTTGTAACAGACGAGAGAAGCTGCATCATTAGTATTCGTCTGCTGCGGCATGCATTACCAAAGCAGGCAACGTAAAAAATATGCAGCTTATGATAAAGAGTTCTGAAAAAATTAATGTGCTATTTTATAATCGTTTGTGCAGAAAGTAAACAAAACGTAAGCAAGATCAAATATGTATGTATTCAATTCATATATATATAAATGTATACTTCACGCAACACAGATATGTATTCGAAGCATCGCTCGGAGGTTCGTGGAGAACTTTCTTTCGCAAGATGCGATTCTTCGCGCAACCTTGACAGAAAAAAAGCAGGTGCTATAATTCACAAGCGACATCCAGACTGCGAATCGCAACTTGGCCAGTGGACGTTAACCGCGGAGAAAGCAATTTGTCGAGTTCGGCTTAACGCAGCAGACCGCTCTTAGCAAAACAGGCTTAATCAGCGATAGATGCGTGTACGTTCAAAGGATGAGCGTGCACTGCCGGGTCAACCTTATAAGGTGCAAATATAGTTTCTTGCATAATTCGTACGAGTCGCGAGCGAGTTACGTCTTACTAGCCAGATACGATTAAAGCCTTCGGGAGAGGTGCTTTCCAATTATCTCGCTCGACGATGATAAATGCTCGCATCGATTAACATCTTCACTGATTGTGTCACATTTCAAAGTAAAAATCACGCTGAATATTATGTTATGCACAGCAGAAATTACAAACAGAAGGAACATTTAATTAAAAGAATATTATACGCTACGTGAATTATCAAATTTTTTAATCCTAAGTTTAGTCCTGATTTTCAAATTTAGAAAACATATGAAGATCGTTGCCATTTTTATTCACTGGTCTAATTTAACTTTACAAATCTCCAAAGGATTTCATTAATTAACCTTTCTCAAAAACTGCTTTTCTTCTAATTAGGATAACACTTCATTAATTCGTCTACAATTTTTCATATACTTATACAACAATGTAAAAATATAAAAAATAAGTAAAGATATTGCATTAGCCAATACAAGCGTTATTATTAATCATTTGTTCTTTAATAGCTATTAAATATTAATTACAACGCATCACGGTTCATCTATGAAAAATATAAAAACTTCTTATTACATCGTCATTACCGATGTTTTATCGCACTTGCGACTCGTAATTACTTTCTGCATACGGTGTCACGTCTCTGTCGTCGAAGAACAACGCGGTTCGGAAAGACTGGCGAGCTATTGTCGAATGCCGACAAAAGTCCTGGCCGTGTAGTACGGTGTTTTCACTGCTTAACATGACAGAGCCGTTTCTTTCCAAGCTACATCGGTACGTGCGAACGGAAAACTCGTGCCTTTGCTTTTCAACCCCATGACATTTTCACGTACGTTCAACTGATCGCGTGTTACATAGTAAGAAACTTGCAGTAACTCATCCGTTCGCCGCAGACGAATCGTAAAAAGTACCACTTTCCTCCTCGTATTAGGCGTAACGGTATATAAGCAATTACACTGCTTCATGCTGCGATGGCATTGTAGTAAAAACTTGCAGTTGTAAGTTAAAGACTTGGATTGTGTGCAAAAAGTACAATAAGATCGCTCTGTAAAAATGTAAATTAAATAAAAATTAAATCGACATTAAAAGCACTTGTAAACGCGGTATTAACACTTTGTAGCATTTAGAGGAAAGTATTTTTATTTCTCAAGCGAATTTGCCGAAGCAACGCTGGTAGGCTATCCTACATTTGCTTTAAGTGTTTCTTTTTAATCATGATCTCTAGACGAGAGTAAAAGAATGTAACGAACAGTCGATATTTCGTGAACTGACGTGGGATGCCTTGGCATATATAATTAAAAAGATCCAATCTCGCGTCGCGAGGAATTTCTCGCTGCTGCCAAAAGGCAGAAGTTCGCGCGTTCGCCGATTATGATGGGCCGCATTATAATTGCATTACGCAAGCGGACTGGCGGTTGACCTCGCAAGATCGGTCCTGTCCGGCTCGCAGGAGAAAAACGAGGGAAGAGCACAGGTGGGGGAAGAAAAAGGACAAGCAGGTATTTATCGTTATTACGAAAGGACGTGGGCTCATCTTGAAATTTACTGACCAATTTGGTCCCCGCAGCGACCCGCTATTGTGTAATCAAAATACCACAATAAACGGCACCGCTGGTGTCGACTGGTTACTTGGCTACAGTTCGGCTGATCGACGCGAATACGGGAGATGAGGATGGTGCTCGATAAATGCAACTAAATGTCGGCGTACCGTATTTATGCCAGCGTTACGTCGTTCGAACGGCGTGACTCACGTGAAACGGGTGTCCCACCGCGAAAATCTCTATCTCGTATTCGAGTCTTGTTGACGAATGACTGTTTGATATTGATATATAGCGATCGGGCTGTAATGACGGGTTCTGAGATGCTCCGAATCGCTTTCTACATCGCGTAACGCTGCTTTGCATGTCTTTCGTAACAAAGGTTCATGGACTGTATTTCAAATTGGAATATTATATCACGCGTTAACGCGATTAAATCAATAAAAGTGTAAATTAGAAAATGCTTAGAAATTGATGGTTATTTGCTACGATGTTACAATGACATATCGATGGAAAGCTGTCATCGACTTTCGCCTGGCATTTTCGGTCATCCTTTTACCATGTGGTTGAACTTTAAAAGGACATTTTGTGAACAATAAAAAAATTATGCGTGAAAATAAGGTGGCACCGAAAGAATTAATTTAAAACGAATGCAATTCAACCACAGATAAAATTTCACAGTCTTGAAAAATGTTCTTGGGCAATGCAAGTATCTGAAATACCGAGTCTTAAAATATGTAATTACGAAACCGTCAATAATATCTGCATATGCAAATTCTTATATTATAAACACTTGAACACAAATATTATACATTTTTATATTATAATTTCAAAATAACCTTAATCCTTAGATGTAAAAACTTTTTCAAAATGTTTAGAATATTATATTCTTACCAAGAATTATATGAGTATCGAGAATTTTTATTGCGTAACTTATGACTTAAACTTATAAATTTAGAAACGTATAAATTTTTAAAAAATCGCAATAGCCTTGAAGAAGACGTAGGCTCTTCAATGGCACCTTTTAAAACACTTTCAATTTAATTAATTCCAATGATTCTCACTTAATGGGCGTAGATATCAATTAGTTTCTTTTGACAACAGCGGAATGAAGACAGATCGAATATCTTGTTCGATCGATAGACGACCAGAAGACCTCCGAAGAGACTTGCGAAATGTATTTGGATGAACGCACACATTTTTGCTGAGTGAATAATATAATACTATAGAAGTACGTTTATTTTTGGGAGGTCGCAACCAAAACGGCCGAGTGACATCAAGAGTTCTCTCGTCTTTGTGGCCAGCTATCGACATAATGCCGGCATTTCTATGTTAACACGTTACTTAACGCTGTCGAGATACGATGTGGCGACGAGCCATAAATATGACTGTCGTATTAATTTCGAAATTATCACGATCCATCGGAGTCCCAAGGATTTAATTAATTTGTATTGACGATTATAAATCGTCAATTAGTTATCTAAAACGACCGCTCTCGCAATCTATACAAACTTGTATTTGCTCAACAATTATCAGTAACACTATCGATATGAAAAATGCAAAGATGCACAAATTTACTTCTTGATTTAATTATATAATAAATAATTTCTATTAAATTACACTGTTTACAAATCTTGTAATAGTGCACTTTTCTTTATACTAGGGTGATTGACTTTTAAGGAAATTATTCCCGAAATAGCTCAAAATAATTTTTACTTCACAAGAAACAAATGCAAGATCAAAAGAGATCAATTTTAAGGATAGTAAAAGCAACTGTAAATTTTACACAAAATTATGAAAATATCATTCAATACCCGTTACTATACTTATTCTTTGCATTATTCGTAACACATGCCAGCTCTGATGGTTCAGAAATTGAATAGTCATTCCGTGATGGCAATTGAACGGAGTAACACGCGAAGATACCGAATTGAAACCCTTCGACACGATTCTCGGTCGTAGCGAATCAACACGACGATTCATCATTCTGTCGACGGGCGATAATCTGGGGATTTAGAAAAAAAAATCTTCCCGTGGTGGAAGATCAGTTTGCGTAACACGCCAAGCACATGCTTCGGCAGTAATTACGACATTTTTGCGGATCGCTAACGATGCGCAGTCATTGACATTCAACCCGAATGGATGCTAGGCAACGGGTAGATCAGTGAAAGTTACTATTGCGTTGCAAGAGCAATTAGTACCATAATCAATTAATCGTGTAGATTATAACTTGAAATATATATTTTATAAATAAAACAACGTTATTTATTCCGTATGATTTTTTAATTGTGTACAATGAATTAACTTAATTTCTTTAAATTATTTATAATAATTATCAAAACGTATTTCTGCGTAATTGTAATTTTAATAAATTGCCTTTTAACACGTTCTTAAATTAATTTTTCTACATTTAATTAATATTCTGAAAAATTGAAAGATATATTTATTTAATTATAAAAGGTTACGTGGCTGTTTACGTAGCTATTATAGTATTACATTAATTGAAAAGTATCAATATATTTCTCATAATGCAAAAATCTTTCACGTGAAACTCGCGTGGTTTTGTATAAGTTAACGAATGAATATGCGTTTCCATTATGTCATGTATTAAATGCTGATGAGTGTCCCGTTAAAGTGTGACGTTCTTGTACCGCATTGAACTGTGCCAATGACGTAAAGATCGTCACTACATATCTACGTCTCATTCATAATTTCTGTATGCAAATATCACAAATATAATTGTAGAATTACTTTGTCACCGAATCGATTACATCGATTTTTATGACTACATAAAAATTTATCTACAAGCTTAACGACAACACAAATTAATTATATGTTATGCAAGTTCTAATCGTACGCCGATCTTTAACCCTCGGTTGACTTGAGCAAGAATTTCAATTATGCATCGTGTTGGTGCAAAACTATTGCACGACAATTTCTCTAACCCTACTACTCGCGTCGATAGTTGCTCGTTAACGTCCAGGCTATATGTAATCGAGAGACTGTACCGCATTTGATTAGCTAACGAGGGAGTGTCACAGAAAAGATGTTACGCATGTTATTGTAAATGTAAGTAATAGAAATTTATCAACATCACATATGTACATGAAGTTGTGGAATTTAAAACTGTAATGTTAATGACAAGAATTTTTCGAAGAGTTAATTAAAGTACTCCGTAACGAAAATCTCAATTAAAATGGATTTTTAATTAAATTAATTAATTAAATTATGATAAAGTAGTGTATAAACAATAAGCACGCGATGTTGGAGTTCTGTGTTGCGTTCTAAAGCACAGAAATGAATGAGAAAAGTGAGGACAAATGAAAGCGATTAAGATCGCCGAAAGACTACTGCCGATCTACGTATCTTTTGTATTCAGTTCGCTTAATTTGCATAGGGTGTGCTGGGCAGTGAACTGATGAGAGGTCTTGTATAGGTCTTGTAACTGTGCCTTATTTGATGCCGAACAGAAGACACGGTTGTATTACGCCATGAGATCCTCGAGACCTCTAATGGCACGCGAACCGAGCAGTTTGTTGGCGTGTAACTTTTTACGCGCAGAGAACTGCGCGATTGACCTTTACCGGACGAAAATCTACTTCGTTACGTGATCGTTCCCATTTTAATCCACGCATTAAGCAAGAATTAGGCATTTTTAACTCGATCGACTAAATTTTGAAGAAATGTGCAGGTAGATATTACATAAATTGCTAATACTGGTACATTATCTTTCGGTCTCCCTCTGTGATCTCGTATCTACGCTATCGGTGCAGGATCGCTATAAAATTAATTCACCAGCTAACTAATTCACCAGCTCGTGACTAATATATCTTACAGGAAAAAAGATTAATAACAGCGTCTTCTACTTCAGAATGCTTTTAGAAGTCACGAAGACGGAGAATATGATAGTCTAAAATCATTTTTACAGAAACAAATGTGAACAAGTTAACGGATTAGTCAGTGAATGGTATTCTACAGAAATTTTATGCATTAAAATCATTTTACGTGAAGAGAATATAAGCTTCACATTTAATAAAATTTAATCTTCTAAATAAAAAAACTTGCTAGTCGAATGTGTTAATTTCTAAATTCCTGCAGTTAAAATCACAGTTTAAAATATTCTCGAGATCGAAACATCTTCTGCAATGTAATATATTAACATATTGACTAATTTTTTATGAGTAAATTATTTATTTAATCCGCAACATAATATAAATTATAAATAGATTAAATTAATGGTCAGATTTCAAATTACAGAGAAACGAAGAAACAATATTTCGGGGTTTAACTTTAACACTTTGATGACTTGATATAAATCTTTCTTCTTTTCTAAATTCTCAGAAATTATTTCAATCTATTTCCTTAGATAATTTTCAGTCTGGCTACTGCATTCTTTTCTCACTTGTACACAATGACTTCAAACTTTTAGCTTATATCTGAAGTTATAGCTTATATGTTTTCTGACAAAAAGGTATTTTTTATAGCACTAAAAGAATACATATTCTTTTACCATATTGTCTTGCAAGACCGATTTTAGGTTGAGGAACAGTAATAACCCTTGACATTTGCAACCGCTGGCTGTCTCGCTATTAATTCCTGCGAGAAGATTGGGTTTATGTGTAAATACCAAACGACAG
This sequence comes from Vollenhovia emeryi, assembly GCF_000949405.1. Classification (NCBI taxonomy): domain Eukaryota; kingdom Metazoa; phylum Arthropoda; class Insecta; order Hymenoptera; family Formicidae; genus Vollenhovia; species Vollenhovia emeryi. The sequence goes on along the minus strand of NW_011967238.1, from coordinate 730,717 downwards.
GCTCACCGACGAAAACGCCACTTTACAGAAAGGAAAGTGCGCATGGCGGGCGTTAATACTCGGAAGAGTCGAAAATCCAAGGCGCGACCGGGTGTTCTCGCCATTGTCACGAAAATGCATGCGGAATAAATTATCGCCGTTGCATTCGCCGAGCTCGATACTTTCTACCATGAATTCTTTACGTTATTGCACCATGACCAAATTGGAACTTTAAAGCTAAAATATATGCAAAATATATCTCATAAAAAAACTTACATAACGACACACCGGACTCGGTAGTATCTTAAAACTTTCTTAAAGAATTTTTCTCTATGAAAATCGAAAGAGTTTGATATAAAATACATTTAATATTAATATTAAATATTAAATAATAATTGAGCTGAGAATTTTATACAAAAAATGCCAAATAAAAGGTGATTTTGTTCACCAAGCGAAAATCGAGAATATCACTTTGCATAAGTTACACTTGTTATACGTTTACGACTACGTTTTCTTTTTTTACAAATGTCGATTTCTATCACTTTTTAAAATTTGACTAGGAGATTATCATCACTTCTGCTTTTTACATGTTCTGTTTCCACCTCTGTCACGGGATGTAACATTATTGCGACGTGCACGAGAAGAGGATTCCTAAGAACTTCAGGACATTGGCGTGAAAGATCGATGAATGGTGAAGGGTGTATCGTGTAAAGTTCAATTTCTCGATCTCGGTTCTCGAATAGCAGCTATTTTCCACCAGTTTCGTTCACTTGTATCTCACTTCTCAAGAACACTCGCCGACGGTAAAGGGACTGGCGCAACCCCCTTCGCGCGCTGAGCACACCACCCACCCCTGTTCGCGCCCATTTTTTCTCACGTCACTTTGCGTCCACGATTCGTGATGCACTGCTACTTACCATGGTTATAACGCTGCGCTGATCACCGATGAAGATGACCAAAATAAACGAACACTTCAAAACGAACACATACCTCACTCGGGAGAGCGCGAGCGTCCCGGGAGGTGACTTCTTCGTTCGCGGACGACCAAGAGCATTTATAGGATTTACCTGATTGACTGGTGGGGAGGACAGAATGTTCGGTCCATGACGATTATTGCGAAGCGCGAGACGTCCGCGGGAGGATGCTGTAATTCTTCTACTTCCATGCACGTACGCGGGTGGGGGTTGGACTGGAAAGGTAGAGGGAGAGAAAGAGCCGGAGAAGTACAGAGGGGAAGAAAGAGAGAGAGAAAGTGAGAGTGAGCATCTCGTGAGAAGGACGGAGCCATATTCCGCGATATTCCAAAGGTCCGACCGAACGGACGATGGATGCTGAATGGCGATAGCCGAAGGACTCTGTATTCGTCCCTGATCTCAGAGCGAGCCGGCAGACGTTCGGAGATGATGGTTTTCGAGAGACTCAAGGACATTCGCGCAATCAAAAAAGAGGAATGCTGATATCGCGTCCGTGTCAGCTACTGGGGCATATGCATTTCTCGTGGACATAAAATAAAAAAGAACACATGGATTCGGTAGTAAGACAAACGATGTTTCTCTGAAACAAACCTCGCGGTGTCCTTAATCTCGTGGCACAAGCCACAAGCCAAATAAGTGCGTATGTTAAAAAGTGTATGCAAGTTTCGTGTTTATAATTGAGTTTAAATTGAGTTAAAAATTTAATTGATTGTCATAACACAACATTGCACTTATCAGTTATCTTTTTATGTAGATTAGCTTCATTGAGGCCTGGTTTCACAAACATCGCTCGTTTCACTAACATTCTTTTTTCTTTCAAAAGAAACAAGAGGCGAAGAATGAATTAAACTAATTGTAAGATCAAAGTTAAGCGACGTTGGTGAAATCGGACCTACAAGACCAATGGAATTTGTTGCCCAGAACGTTATTTAGAGTTTAATATAAAACGTACGCTTGTCGCTATTAAATTAATAGAGAAATAAATTAAGCTTTATCAAACGTCATTGAACTGTATAATCTATTACAGCATTGCCACGCCTTTCCTGCATTCTTTTGTACGAGAAGACACCGCACTATGATCCACCAAGAGTGACGTACGTATATATTTAAATATCAACGGGACCAGGTTTTGTTTTATATTTTTACTTTGCTACATAATTAAGCAACAAAAAGTTATAATCAATAATTATTATGTTAACGCGACGATAAAGTTCACGGTTTTGTTATGCAACTGCTTTCTTCGTACGTTTTTAAGCTTTAAGGATAAAGTGGCGATAAATATCGTGTGGATAAGCGACTGAATAACCTGGGAAGGCTTGTAACAGTCTTTGCCATCGTAAATGTCTACCGTGCGTCTGTCGAAGGCGCCTCTATCGATTTCGTCGATATAACGTAACGCAGGAAGCCCGGCACACACGATCGAATTTAATTGCCGTCGTAAAGCGAGGGTGACGAGCGCTTTGCGCAAATTTCACGGACCGTATTTACAACTTGTGGATTTTGGTATTGTCGACATTTGAATACTGCGCAAGAGTATTATAAACTGCGCGTGATGTAAGACTAATCGATTTACAACTGCCGGCACGACGAAAGCTGTTGGCAGAATTTTGATGTTCACCCGCTAATTTCTCTCATCGTAAAGGCATTAAGACCGTAACTGCTTCTAGTCGTGGACTAAAAGTTATTTGATGCATTAGCTTAGATTCTTTTGCTTCCATTTTTTTCCATTTTTATTGTATATCTCTTTTTCAGATCCTGCAATAACATAAAATCGTATAAATAAGATAAAGTTGTTACCATAAAAACTTTTACGTAAAACATATTTCATCTGCAGTCATTAATGTAATTTCTTCAATTAATTTTAGTTGATCTCGCGTGTTAAGTCACAAGTGGCGTGCATTTGAATGCAAGACGCGCATTTCACACGACGGCGACTTTTCACTTATGCGGGGAAAAAAGTGGCGAAAAAAGCCGACAGATTTTCATTGCGCAAAGAGGAGGCATTAATTTTTCTTCTTGAGTCATGTAAACTCGTCAACGGGCTCGAGACGCTTAGACACAATGATGCTCGAACGATCGTCAACAGGTCATAGCAAACATTACGCGAACTTGCATTGAGCGTGGCGATGCACCAGCTATCGCGGAGTCCAATAAGAACTTAGTGCCAGTGGCGCAAGTACTTAGAATAAGCGCCTAAGTTATTTACTAACGGGAATAGTATTCGTCTAGAGAAATCTTCAGTCTGTGCACTCTTCTCGTTTGTTTCAAGGTGGCAGTCAATTGCGGCGTCTGAAAATTATAAATGATTCAGCATATAATTTTTGAGAAGACGAATCAATTCGAAATATATATATATTTTTTTAGAATGTGTACTCTTGGACCCTTTTACTTTATACATTTGAGATTAACTTCGATTGCAATAACATTTTACTAGATACCAATTCCTTTTCATTGCTTGCATATAATTATCAAATTATTTTAAATTAATTATTTCTTATCTCTAACTTATGCACGTATGTACAAAGCGACAATTAAGAGTTAACAAAAGTCTCAAAGATTTAGTTTCCACGGAATGCTACATTACATAAAGATGCAATCATCTTGGCGACAGAGACGGAATGTCTTCCAACTATCGATTTATTTCTTCTCTGTCGTTATAATATTTGCAACGTCCGGACGAGTCGACACGTTAAAAAACAGAAATACATATCACCGTCGTCAGATTTATTACTGGAATATTCATCCCGCAAAAAAAGTATATCTCCAAATGCAAAAGACTTTTGACTTTTGAAAGGTTTTCCCAGACTCTATGTTAAGTAAAAGCTGCTTGTTGCGCAACTGTTAAGCGTAATTAAAAAAATAGAATATTACGAAATTCTGTTTTTCTCTTCTTATTTCATATTATTTTCTAAAACTATTTCAAACTATAAATACTTTCTACATTTTTCCTCGTTCGTAGCAATCGTCTTTATATCTTTATCACTATTATTCAAAAGGTTAATTTTATTGCACTTGAAATAGAAATCACCTCAGATACGAATAAGCGATTGTAAAGCCTAATGAATTTTTAATGCAGACGGGCTAAATACGATCGCGAATAAAAAGGATTGCATCCTCCACTCGTCGCGTGAGAAATTTCTCCGATTGCAAGTTAACTCGCCACGCGCGATGATTTCAGAGGCGTGGGTGCCGATCGCGCGTGAGAAAAAGATTTCCACCTGTAAATTTTCCCCGAATCGTAACTGTGAGAGAAATCGTTAATTATAATTAAATAAATAAATAAATTTGTATGCTGAAAATACAAAACGTATTTTGATATTTTCATCTAGATTTCGAAGATCGCAATTTTCTCGTCCGTTCTCACTGCATTCGACGTCTTAGTATGTAATCACACAAAGGTCAAAATCATGTTCGGCACGACCTCAGATCGCCGCTGCTGACCCTCATTAGGACTAATTGAAATGTTCTTCCTGATTGACGCTCTTACATCCGCACTTTTGTATGCCTCTCGATCTGACCGCGAACTGCAAATAAGTCCCTCGACGCGACGTTGTAATTGTCCATGAATGAAGTTCGCTTCTCGTGAAGCTAACCTTTCGCTTAGTATTTAGTTCTTGAATGAAGGGGCTCGACCACAGAAAAGGTCGTGATCGCTGCCCGCGCGACCTTCGCTTGTCTCACCGTTTCTGCCAGATAAGCCGTTAAAGGGATACTCTCGACAGAATAGGAAAATCGGTTTCTAAACGACGAAACAGCTGTATATTAAAAAGAAAATTATTTCGTCAAAAATTAAAGCACTTTCGCAAATTTATTACAGTTTCCAATTAAGTTTGATCGGTATTTAGGCAATGCGGTTCCTTTTTGCAATTAAGGTGCGTTTCTTTCGTCATCGAATGCATTAATGATTTGTGATAAAACTTGACTTAACGCCGTAAATGTTACATTACCACCAGTCACTTTTGTTCAGCTTCGAAACTCGAATTCATTAACATTGATTATGACAAAGTTGCGATTATCTTATCGGTTTATCAACAAGGATGTAAATAGTCTTTGTTTCGTGGTACGAAACGCTATGTACGAATTGGTCATACGAGAGTGAAAATTTCGACACACTTGAGAGTTTGCGTATACGTGATGCTAACAGCAGAGCTTGGTATCTTGCCTTTTCCTTCAAAGACACAGATAGAAGAGAAATTTTCAATGGATTCAGTGAAGAGATACAGATACAAGTTACATTCCTTGAAGATTTAGATATAGATACACACAAAATGCAATTATTTTTTCGGAGAAAGGTACAGATACAGATAGTATCTGTAACTATATCTTTAAAAAAAAATACCAAGCTCTGGCTAACAGTGAGTGTTGGATATCTTTTATAATTTTATGTTTTAATTTATAGCTGATGAAACTTTAATTTTATAGCCGATCGGTTTACACTGTGCTATAAAAAGGCAGACAATTCCTAAACAGAATGTTCAGAGCTGATATAAATTTGTCTACCCGCTTGGTCTGCAAAAGAGGACCTGACATAAAGCATTATCACCTCCTGAAAAAATTTTCTTGACGCTACCTGCAAGGTTTATTGCAGCGTATCTACGTCTTCATATTACTATTAATTGGCGACCTTGGGAAATAGAATAATTCACTTTCCGTCTCGTTCATGAACTGTGAATTTCATAATTTCGTAGTGAGGCCGTCTTTCAGAACCATAGATTTCATAAGTTTCTAAGAATTTGAATAAAAATTTGATTCTCATTAACACATCCGTAATAAATGTTGTCGGCTCATGTCTTGATCAAAAGCGGCTCTCGCGTCCCTGAGAAACGTAAAAGTTTAAGGATATATTAATCCTCAGATGCATAAAATCTTTCTGTATTAAATAAAATAAAAACAGAAACACACATGTGTAAATAAAAAAATATACACGTATCAAAGAACATTTCAAAAACAAAAATATAGAAGTAAAAACAATTTCAGATACAACGAATATGCAACGAATATGTAGGCATTACCATGTATTTGCATTTAAATTATTGCGTATATAACCTTCCACATTCTTGGAGTCATTGGAATTCGGAAATCCCGAAGGACGTCGCCAGTTCGTTACTAATGCATTTTTTTAGATAACCGAAAAAAATATTAAACCTTTAAGTAAATATAGCCATATCGTAAATCAATTGAACCTTACAACAGGATTCTTCTAGTCTCCGCCGAAAGCGTCTACAAAATTTGATTTTCTTAATCTTTATCAATTCGCGTTCCGCGTAGAATTTTGGTTTTATAATAATTATGAGATTAAATGATCTCATATTGGCGAAAGGACTAGGAACTTGTATTGGAGAAAGAAACTTTAACGGCACTACCCTCATCGTCAGCCGCTATTATACTTATGAAGTAATAACAAGCATTATGAAGTAACAAATTTTTACTATATTCAGCGCCTCGCTAGTTAATGCATTAACTACGTTGCAGAATGTTCGCATATTATTTCCCAATTCATTAGGAATGCACGCGGCAGTGTAGCGTTTCGTTGTTGGATTTTAGATTTTCTGCAGCCTCCCGTTGAAGATTCACAGTCGAGGGGCTCGCATTATTATTCCTTGAAAACTTATTAATTCTGTTGCGCTTCGAGGAGCGATATAAACACGTTGTATGAGATAGCGATCTGAAATGTAGTTTCTATCATTATTAATATCACACATTGGATCGATTAAACGTAATGAGAGTGTAAAAATGTCAGCAATTATATATAATTGTAGACAAAAGTACGGTGTTATCAAATTATAGTAAGATGAGCAAATACAAAATGCAAAAGTGTATTATTATCAGTCATATTTTCGACTAAAATTTTGTCTAAACATTTATTGTATTTCCTCATTTACTAATGTAACAATTCCAATCTGATCGACTCGTTAATACGATGATAATGACAGTTTGTTGTAAACGCTTCATACTAGTGGCCGAGATAGCTCCCATTTCTCAGGAGTGATGCACCAGGAATGCATTGAATGCGTTCTAAGCAGACACGCGAGATAACATGAGCGGAAGCTTGCTGGTAATTTTCTCTATTAATTAGGCTTGATCATAATTAATTGATTTCCAAATTTACTGCGATCTGCCCGTATCATAAGAAATTTCTAAACAGATCCTTAACTGCGAACGTTTTCGGATAGCTTCGTTGGTAATATTCAGTATTGCAAGGAACAAAATGATAGCGATAATGCACTCATGGCCTCGTGGACAAAATTTTCGCCATTTAAATGTCACGAGGGCGCCGGAGTTGTTTGTGGCAGGCGACGCGTTAACCGCCGTAATAACCACCATCGACGTGCCGTGTATCAGATATTTTACTTATCTTCATATCTCCATAAATTATCCATCAAGGTCACTTTATGAATTCTGCGTATGCCTCATCGATTGAGTTTCTATCGGTTATTCCAAAGAAAATATTAACAAGCGTTGCAAAACAAAATTTTGCCGCGAGAAGCAAAACTCGATAAATTATTCATCTAGAATTATTTAAAGTTATAATTGCCAAAACCGAAGAGACAAGTCTAGTTCTTCTTTTCAGCTAACAAACGTTTAGGTTACATGGTTGAAAATGTTTCTGCGGCATTGCGATCGAATAAACTCGTTCTTTCAAGACGGGAGATTTTTACAGTTGAAATTCGGTAACCTTGGCTACATCCTTGAGGTAGAATGGAGAATGTTACAAGTCACTTCTCATGATTAGAATATCGCTCGGCGAATTCTTGGCTTTTAATTCCTAGAATAGTATCAGACACTATATGCATTTATCAGCTAAATCTTGAATTTACTAGTTATCTTTAGGAGCCAGTTGTGAATTATTAATCGAATTGTTACATTATTAATGGCACTACTGTTATTTTTAGTATCAAGCAACAATTACAGCAAATATTATCAAGCATTCTGTGTTTACAAGAAAACATAATGATTTTTTAATTATTCATTATTTGGTTATTGTTTTATGGAACTATTTTGATTGACCTTTTCTTATTGTGTATGAAAAATAATTGGTTCTGGAATAAATTAATACATTTAATTAATATTAAATAGCAAGAGTTATAAATCGTTGATAATTGTAAATTTGCATTAGACCGTAAATACTTTACAACATTTCGTGATGTCGTCCTCATTCGTAAAAGTACGAATCGAGTGAAAAACCTGAATATAATTCGACACGAATTTACGTTTCCTATGAAATATCAAAGGTACTGAAAGAGCAGCCGCAGGCATGATGAGGCGTGTGATGTTACATGGTCAGTCCTCGGCTGTTGTAAGCATGATGTAAGAAGAAAAAGAAGAAGACGAAAGCAAAGAAGACAGGTGTGACCATCGCGGCCTGTAATAAGAAGACAAAGAGCTTTGTATCGTGAATATTTTGTCTTTGTGCGTAGGCGGATATCTTCGAGACTACTCGAAACTTCATGATCGCATTGGTCGCACCTGTCGCACTTTGCATAAACATTTGTAAAGATGATCTACTCGGCTGACGAAGACAATGCCTTTCGCAATTTTAAAAACAAAGAAACGATCATTGAATTGAATTCTCGTGAATTATCGAGGCATGTTGAGTTATTCGTTTATTTATCTTATCAGTAATATGAAAGTTTTTATGACAATAATAATTGCTAACGAAGCCCACTACCATTTAAAATTCTGAAAACGACAATGGTAAAATTTATTCTTTTTAACGATGTAGGTACAATTGTATTCTTTTAAAATATATTAATATCTTCATACCTGATAGTATTATATTTATAATATATGAATATATCTTGCAACATTGTGTGACTTTTATAATTTCTTTAAGAAACTTTATCGTTGTTTTTAAAGAATTTTGTCGTAGACATATTGCGTGCACAATTTGACACAAGCGTTACATGAATATGTTCTTCTCACGTTGGATCAATCTTGGCGACAAAAGGATACAATAGAGAGAAAACATATATCATTTTTTAATTAAGCTCATTCTTCATATGGTATTTTAAAGAAAATCCAGAAGAAGGCCGTTGTTTTGTGTCCATCTTAACCATGGTAATGACCATAGCCACCGTAGAACGGATATCCTAAGCAACAATAAAGAAATACTTTAATATTTCGTGTGAACGATCTCTTTGTTCAGGAAGCGTGGATGTGCGTGTGTATATCTGAACGTGAACGATTTCTTTGTATGAAGACAGATTAGCATGCGTATGTAAGTTTGCATAGTTTGCGCGATATAAACTTGTATAATAAAAAGTTGTCCTGCACATAGTACATTCAAAAGTTGTGTATTATTTCGTCGTAACCAACTTGTTTATTCTACTTTCGCCAAATGGCTATGCTATATTTGCTAAACTATATTTTGCAAAAGAACATAATTAATTCGTCATAATAAATTGTTTAAAATTAGATTAGAATTTTTGATTTATAATATTTTATAAAAATAATAGATTCTTATATGAAAATGTTACATTAAATAATTATAAAAATGAAATATTAAAAAATATAAGAATTAATCGTCATACAACATTAAAGGAGAGATACAGAAATGTGTGAGAAAATGGCATTTCTATAATAAAACTGGAACAATGTGACTTTTAAAATAAATTAAACATACTTTATTATAGATCTTACCGTATCCGCCGTAGCCAAATCCATGTCCATATCCATGACCATATCCATGTCCATACAAACCGCCGTAGCCGCCGTAGCCGCCGTAGCCACCGTAGCCACCGTAGCCACCGTAGCCGCCGTAGCCACCGTAGAATGGGAACCTATATCCATAGCCATATCCACCCAAGTATCCCGGTTTTGCAACTGCCACGCCGATTGCAACGGCCAAGAGCAGAGCAAGGTACTGTAACACGAACAAAGGATTAGAACATTTCAAGGAACAGCCTGAATGTACCTTGAAGAAAATTTAAATCTTGGTATTTTCGAAAAACCCTCATTTTTCTTTGCAATTACATTAACGCGATATAATACAAGTAAACTTTAAAATAATCTTTTAATGATTTATCTGCTTTATTAAAATAAGGAATTAAGAAATTGAAAAAGTTAATTTTACATTTAATGTCACATTTTATTTCAAATATTTTGTCCATTAAAAGAAAGGATTAGGAATATATTACAAAATAGATAGTTGCAAGCTTATTCGGATTAACGGTGCGGTAATCACGTAATAAGATTATCATTTTGTATGCATCCTCTTAGGTTTTATTCAGACGTGTTGTAACAAAAAGAAAGCAAATATCAATTTGATGAGTGACATTTCACAATAATGTAAAATAACATAGCATTAAATTTACAAAATTTATAAAGATATTAATTAATTCAATTATAAAACGTACTTTCTTTTACTTTATCGTGCAACATTTCACTGTCAGTGGAAAAACTAACAAGCAACGAATTAAATTGCCATACTTAATGTCTAGAACAATTTTGACTCATGTACTCGTCGTACTTACAAGTTTCAGGTACGCCATTCTTTCTCGTATTTGCAATTGTTGTTTGTAGTCCGACGTTGGCGTTTTGTTAACTATCGCGCCGATTTTTTTCTCATCTGTCGCCGTCGAACACTACTGTCCATCGTTTCTGCGACACTGATGCTTTTATAAGAAAGGCGGGGTCTCTTTGTGAGGCGGTGGACCCCCCACGAGCGGTACGTTTTTCCGGGCCTCGCACTGGCCTCCGCCTGTTGTGCTAATAGGAAACTTCATTGTTACCCTGGGATTATGCGAATTGCGATTTTGCGTTATGAAAGAAACGCGACGCGGCGATGTGCGGTAACGCACGTGTGACGGGGTCACATTAGTCCACGCCCGGTGGGCGCCTTGACATCCAAATTTCTTCTTCGACGCGACTGCTCGCGTGTGTCTGCGGCGCCGTAAACCCCTCATTATAGCAGGAGAGACTCATACGTCGCAACCACCGGTTGCGATACTTAATGCCGCTGCTGTAATCGTTAATCGCTTATCGCCGGCAATAATTCCCGAGTCCGCCGGTGAATCCCAGCAGCAAACTGACTCCAGGGAGGAAACGCTCTTCTCCGAGTATCGTAACCGAAACAGAAAGAAGTGACAGACGAACGATGATTACGTAAACCGGGATTCTGTTACAAAATGTGAAATTATGTTGATAGACTGCGTACTTGATATATGTGTGTCCGATTTGTCAATTGTGTGGCGACATTCCTAGTGACGGCCCTCTACGATCTGCGAAAGAAAGAAGATAGATATTAAAGAAGATGGACATTAAAAATTAAGAGGGGCGAGATAGACATTTATTACCTATGCATTAGTTAGAGATACTAGACCTAGGAAGCGATCGTCAGTCTCCCGATACTCTTGAGTTTTGGAGATTAATATACGTATTGAGTATTAATATATAGAATGATTATTAATGGAATGACGCCTAATTACAGTGGCATAATGCTCTCTACAAAATACAAGATAAATGCGTTGGCTTTGCGATAATCCAGCATGTATAACATAGAATTAATTAATTAATTCAGCTAGGTCTTAATTCCTCGCGAACGTTATCTTTCTCTCGGCCAAACTTCCAATATATTTTTATAAAATGCGACAAGTACCTTCTGACCCGCCTTATCAATCATGTCTCGACAGAACACGTGTAATACGCAGTTTACATAATTACAGTTTCGCATAATAATGACGTGGTTAACACGCAGAAGATGTTGATGTATCATATTGGCAATTTTAAGATCGGTATTTATAATCCGTTTTCATATTTAAAATCATCTTAAGTATAGTCTTAATGTGTTGTAAACCAACCTAACCGATCACAGAGCCGTATTAACATCTTAAGATATTATATCTCGTCGATCGACGTCGACACCGTCAAATTGATGTCGAATCGACGTCAATTTGATAATATCGATGTCGATTCGACATCGTTTTAACGAATCATTTCTCACTGGGTACTTAAGATGATCTTGACATAAGACTCGACTATGAATACCAGCCCAAGTCTCATTCTTTTGTAGAAAGTCACTTAAATATAAATATTTTACTCATTGATATTTTCTAAGTGGTACAACAAGAAACTGTCGATAATTTAAGAATTGTAAACCTATTTTACTATTATATTTTTCTGTCGACTTCTTCAATTGATAACGTACAATTTTGCTACTTCGATATTCCACCCGAATAGAATTTACAAGAACACAATTCATATTTACGGTTTGCACTTCTGTTGATCGAAATATCATCGATATGAATAATTCACGATTGTCTTCGTTTTTATTGGAATATGATTTTCTTTGTTACATTTACCTTCACAGTCGATTATCCACGTTTACCAGCAATTTATTTCCCGTTCCCAGCAAATGAGATCGGATCTACAATCGATATTCATAACAGCGAAGGATTTCCTGCGTGTTACGTAAATTGTTACGCATTTACCTTGAATTATGTATCATAATGGGATTATAAAAAAGATTTTAACTAATAGCTAACTCTTTAATGTAAAAATAATAATAAACAGTTAATATATAAAATAAAAATGTTTAATATGTTATAATAAATTAAATTTGATTGTCATATACATTTAGATTTATACTTATTGTGTTTTAATTTAAAGCAAAAGGAGACTGTTACTTTTTCATATACATAAGTCAAATATATTAACGTTTCGTTAACAATTTTCTTCTCACGTAAGAAAACGGATGCTACTAATTGCATGAAAATGAAATGTCTCTAACTTTGCGTGCCTTGCATAATCGCGTTTCATATCGTCATTGACGCAGTAGATGCGACGTATATGCAAAATCGTATGGAGGCCGCGAAAATTACTGGACCATGCACGCTTCATGCGTTATTGTTAGAGACAAAGACTAATTGTGTAGATAAAGGCCGGCGGCAATAATCATGAGAACATATTCTATATCATAATCCTGAGAACGCTGTAACAGAGATTGATAAATACGAATGTATATACGTGTCGCGCAGCACCTGTAATTAGTGCGCCTGTTAATTGTCGACTTATCTTTCCTACAGTCAAAGGATACCGCATCTGTAAGTGGAATTTATAACATCTTTCTGCATATATGATCGGTTTATAATTTATTTTTTTATGGGATACATAATTAATAACAATCAGCATTTGCATAACGTCATATGTTTCTTAAAACTTAAAAGAAGAAATTCCTACAAGCTATTTTTAAATATATAATATATAAGTTATAATATATAATTTATATATTTCAATATATAAATATATGAGTAATTTTAACATTTTCCTGCAAATTTTAAGCTAAGCCTTGAAATTTGTTAACACCTAAAATTATTAGTTTAATATTCCTTCCAATTTATTATTTCTTCAATTTTTTGTTCTACAAGCAGAGTATTTCCTAAAAAAAATTTTTTTAAAGAAGATAATACTTAAATGTTTTCGTATTACGTCATACTTTCCTTATGTCTTTTACTACGGTACATTATAATTTTAATTTCACTTCCTTCTACCAAGTTTAATGTTTCAGGGATCAGACTCTTCGACTCTCGAAATTAACGAGGTTGATCCGCTTCAGCTCCTTCCCGCCCGATGTCCTGTATCGATTCGAACTTGGAGCTGGGGCTACCACCTCCTCGTTGAGCGCAGTTATTCGTTCGGGATTCTCGTTTTCCGTGAGTCCAGCTGGTGCTTCCGTTGTTTCGCCCGATTCACCGGAATCGGCGGGCTTGCCTTTCGGCGGTAGATATTTTTTACCGTGAAAGAAAGGTCCGTAAGGATGATGGAACGGGAATCCAGCTAGATAAGGATCGGCATATATGGGATAGCCAACGGGGCCAACCCCGACCACAGGGCCGCCCTTGAACACTCCATGGAAATGGTCGTAGGGCAGAAGATTGAAAGGGGATGGGAGGCCGTGGAGGTGAAAAGTCCCCAGCAAGGGCTTGACCCAAGGGGGCCCATAAGGAGGCGAGTATCCGTTTTTTGTCGAGTTATTTTGATCGCCATTGCCAGCCGGTTCTTCGGTTTGTCTGCTATTAGTGTTGCCATTAGCATTGCCATTAGCATTGCCATTATTGTTACCATTATTGTTTCTATTATTGTTGCCGTTATAACCGTAACCATAACCGGGCGGTCCGTAAAAATCGGGCCCGTCATAGTAAGGCCCGTGCCCATAATATCCATTGCGTCCGTTTCCAGAGGAGTTATTTCCGTTTCCCTGATAGGGTCCGTAGGAGTCACGATTACCGTATCCTCCGTAAGGAAATGGGGAATAGGGATGAGGGTAGCCGAAATAGGGCGAACCGTAGCCTCCATAGTTGGTCCTATTGTAATCCACTCGCGCATTGTCCTCCGAGCTCGCCTCCTCCGAAGATCCACCTCCATACGGATGATGATGGTGTCCGTACGGCCCGAAACCGTGGAAGCCACCGTAAGGCTTATCTAAGAAAGGTCCGTGGGGGAAAGCTGCCTTCGGAAAGCCGGCGCCATGATAAGAAGAAAAAATATTGGTGGACGATTCCTGGATATTACCGATTGACGAGTCGATATTATCGCTGGATTTCGAAGTCGCATCAAAATTATCGTTGTTTGCTGGAAAAGCGTAAGACTTATGGAAGTTAGGTTGCTCCTGACGTAAGTAGGGATCATCTCGCAGAGATCCATCGAGACGTTCGTTCGCTTCAGACCCTTTGAGTCCTTCGGGAGAATTCGCATTGGTCGCAACTAAGAGTCCACCATAAGGATAAGAGCGTGGTTCGTAATAAGCGGCTGCGTTTAACGTTTTATCGACCATGTTATCCAGAATTGAGGCATTCAAGTCGTCGCTATTCAGATTGGCGGGTTCCGTGGATTGGAAAGACGAACGATTATAGCGGGATTGCACCTCGCCCAAGATGACCGGCGAGAGTACTGAAGCTACATTTTTAGCAAAGTTTGCTAGGATATCCGGATCTGCATTGAAAAAAACGATTTAATCAAAATCTTTTAATTCGGAATTTAAAGTCCTTTTTGGAATTCTAATTTTCTCCCTCCATTAACATTAATAATCTTCACAAACAATTTTATAAAAAGCTATATCCAATCGCAAACTATTTTATTGACAAGCTTAACTGTCAACTGTCTTTTTACTACCAATTGTCTAAAAATGAACAATAATTATTGTATAATTAATAAATTTTAGGAAAAACATTTTATGCTTACTGACTGAGCTTCTTGCTGCCTTTCCATCGTTAATTGCGCACCAAAGTGCGATATAGTACAGCAACATCTGTAAGAAGAAAATTCGATATTAAATTAAACGCTGTACTTCTCTAGATGAAATAATAACAATCTATAACAATAATAAATTAATAAAATAATAATTTTAATAACCGTTTAACGGATTGTTCTTTTATCTGCGATGCATTCATAGAATTTGTATTTGCAACAAAAAAATAATTTTCTGAACATATAACTTTTATAATTTTATAATCAAGTTATTATAGCTACTTTTTTCTAAAAGATATAAAATATAATATATACTCATCTGTGTGAGCGATAAAAAATAACTATATTATAAATGATGCTATATTAAAGTGGAATCCAGCAATAGATTATTTTTCTTTGACCATTTTGCAAAATATCTAAAATAAAAGTTAGCAATTATATATAATTGCAATATATTTTTAATGCAAATTAACATTATAAAAATTTATTTAAGTATGGTCAAAATTAACAGATAAAATATATCTAAGTAATTTTTTGTATGTTCTGTATAATATAATTTAATTATAGTGGGATTCGCGGTGTATCCTGGATTTCTCGCAAGTAAAGCTACGAACTGCGTAACGCACGACGATACGGATAGCGTGACCGACGATACTCCCCATAGAATTATGCTTTATTTGCCATTGCGTAAGGAGAGACGCGTATGCATGTAAATCCGACGATCAACGCATCGTTCCAGCAGGGTTTTGCAAAATCCCGGCGAAAAGAAGCGCCGGCACACATATACGCACACACGAATGCAGATATCAGTGTTGGATACGCTTGTTATCGTATCTCGTCATGCGAAACTCGATTCTTATAATAATAGAATCGAACCGATCTGTGTATGGTCACGCCGATTGCATTTTCGCGAGGTATACATATTGCGGAAATACTGTTCGAACATATGAAACTTTTGGTGAGGTTACTTTCCGGTTGCAGCGATAACTTTGCACAATAAGTAAAATTTTTCAGTATTTCCCTGAGAAAGCAATTAATAAATATTAACTTTAATATTTCCAGAAAAGTCTCTAGGGAAGAGAAACTCGGTAACGGAACTTGTAATTGAACATTTTCTTCTGATTTATGTAAGAGTCTCGTATAAGAGAAGACATTGTTACGTTTGCGATGTTTCACCGGTTATTACTTCTTACCCGTTATTTTATAAAACACATAGTTATGAAGGAATAATTCGAAGACATTTTTTATTGTAGATATGAACATATAGATGGATAATAAACTTCCGCTGTACGCTATGACATTAATATAAAAATATGAAGTTTACGTCACGGTATGTCTTGTAGCAGAAACATGTCTTCGTATTCTCTTTCAATAGATTACATTTCCAGAGCTTTCCAATGAATAAATTCCACAGGAATAGATAAAAATAAATAGTAAAATAACATATAATGTATATGTATATATTAATTTTTATCTATTGCTATGGTAATTAATTTATCGGAAAGCTCTGGAAATGTAATGTATTGATAGAGGATGCAAAGGCACGTTTATGCTACAAGATAATTGCATGCACGTAAGATAAGCAAAAATTGAAATATTAAAAACATTGCTGCGGGAGAAATAATAATGTACCGTCTATTCAACGCGTGTCAAAAGGAAATTGAGTCTCCATTCATGCGTATTCATTCACGAGATTGATTTTCACGAGTCACGCGCTTTGCACGTGCTTGCTTGCATTTCTTCGCGCAGCATTAGTGAATCATCACTATTACGATCTGGAATAAGATTGACATATCTAAATTTTCCATGTAAAGTTACATATATTGATGATGTGTCTATAATCGTTAGGAAATTACATTTCCGTGATATATTTGTTCGTTTAATGAAAACGGGACTATCTTCAAATTGCAACAGATCTACTGAAGTTAACATAAATCATAAAATTCAAATTGTTTTCTCCTTTTCGACTGGAAATCGGTATACTTTTTAACACTAAGGGCGGATAGTTCCAACCTCTTGGTAAGTTAACTAATAGTTAAATCACACGTATATCTTTGTTTTTCTTTTAAATTTGACAAAGAGATAGACATGTAATTTAACTAATAGTTTACCAAGAAGTTGGAAAAAACTGCATATATTTATACACAACAAAAAACACACACTAATATGTACTTTTCACTAATGAAGTTCAAAAATTAAATAAGACATACTTCCTTATTACTTCTATTTTCAAAGAAAACATTTTTTTCTTTGAAAATATGATGGAATTTATAACAATTTAGATACAAATTCTTAAGCTTTAAATTATGTGGTACAATTTACAAAGTAGAGTGTATTTCAATGAAATACATGTGTCATTAATATCCTCGTCAATAAATTTACAAATGCGTCACTTAGTTATTAAATGTAATTACGTTGAGAATAACTGCGCGAATTATTTCCGGGTACTGGATTATAAAAGAGAAATGCAAATTGTGAGTATTTCGAGGAACATTCAGCAGTTTGACACTTTACACAAATCTTGACACGTGACAAAGTTTATCATTTGTGATGACTTATTGCGCTACCACAGATTGTTACGAAATTGTAATTTTGTTATTTTTTTCTCCATACGACTAACGGCTTTTGTATGCAAGAATACTCACGTGCGACGCGTAATGCATTGTGTGTGCGACTCGTGACGACTAAGGAACAGACATCGTGTCCGACGTCATTTATACTTTCTCTCCTTAAACGCCTTTTACCCTCGATGCTGAATGCTAGGGTGTAAGGGTGGTCATAAAATTGTAATCTTACATCCTTTGATTACACGATAAGCTTTATAAAATCTATTATTTATAAGCAAAGTTTATACATGCTTTTAGATTTTAGCACCTATAAAATATTACGTCATTATTTTTTATTATATTTGATATTTACAACAATTAAAATAATATTAACATTCGTTACGTTTAGAACGCACATATTCATCCTTACTTACTTGACATTTTAATATAACATAGCAGTAATGTAGTAGCATGTAAATACACAAACTAATGTGTAAAATATAGTACCGTAAAGTTTCAATCCTCGACTAAAACTTACAAGAATATATTCTTACATAATAAATATTATTATTCACAATTATGGTGGATAATTTATGCGAGTGCCTGCGTGCAATTTCGACATAAATTAACTCGGCGAAAATCACGAACTAATAATACTTCATCCGATCATTTCTACTTTGTACCATGGATGGATTATAATAATATTATGCTGTAAGATGCAACTTCGCGATGCGGGTGGCTTGACATACTGTACGTTCTTCGTAGAAGAGCTTCATCGTGAGAAGAGAGAAGTTCGATTGACTGACGTATGCATTTGATCGACGGCGAGGCCGTTTTAATAGCCGATCTGACTGATCGTGCCGACGACACCGGGGGCGATGACACTCGGAAGATTGTAAATTTGCACAGGTCGAGGCGAAATTCCCACCACCCGGGTTGCTCGGAAATTTGGCGTGATTATTACTGGCCGTTGGGTGTTGCTCAAAATGTTGAATTGTCTGGCTTGAGGTTGAGCGTTAATCCGTCCGTATCCCGGATATTTCGCGAGCATGCCGCTCACGCTTCCATAAGGAATCCCACCTGTTGAATGAGGCAATTAATACATTAGTAAAGTACAACTGCAATTCTCTACAACTGTCGCAATTGAGAATAATATAATAAAGTAAGTAATAAATAAATTAGAAACTCTGCGCCACTCAGTTCTCTTGTGCAAATAACTGCCTGTCTCCCTTTTTTACTACAGTTAAATTAATTTGATGTTTATTTCAGACGTAAGTTTTAAATGATTATACTTATGTTAATTATGATGCCACAATGTCTCGTCTACATTGAAGATTTCCGATGAATTGACATTTATAACAAGTGTAAGTTATTCTCACGAATTGTAATTTTGGAATTTGACGTTCGTGATAGTGTAAATTATACATTTATAGAATTCAGATCGTAAAGTATTTATTTTTATAAACGAGACAGAACGTGTCCATTAAATGTCTTCTATAAATGACTATCCCGCAAAAAATTTCAAGCGAAGCTATTGTGATTTAAAAGGAATCTCGCAGATATGTAAATCAGTTTTTTCAATTCGTGTTTGTGAAATAATTTAGCTGTTTGAAGCACAATTCTGATACGAAACAAGTAAATAATTTCATACGAATTTCCAATATGTATAATTTATAAAGCAATTACTTTATAGAAAGAAATACTGATTTATATTTTAGATAAATAATACACATTAAAGCACATATATTAATAAAAAGTTAAATAAATTGATTTAAGCAATTTGAGAAATGTCTAACGTATGGTTGCAATATCCAACATTGCTGTTTCCGTCGGGTGAGAGGAAGAAAGATTTCACCAATGAAGTCACCAATGATTACTAGTGCTGCTTTCTGTGGAGTCCAACCCGAATCGTATTCAGAGGCGAAGAAAAATACTTTACTTATTTATCCAACCAATATGTAATATACATGTATAAATAGTGTATCTAGTCTAGCACACACGAAAATTATTAAAACACAATCAGTTGTAAATATTTCTAACATAAATTATTATGTGTCTTTGAAGATATTTTAAAATAATTCTAATAAATAGAATCATTGAATTAATTGAATCTTAATAATTATATGTTACAAATATAGAATTATAATTACATAAATCCCCATAAATATAAAAATCTCTTTTAAATTTTGTTAGAAAGAAAGAAAGAATTGAGAAATAGGTGTCTTACTTACCGTACGCCAATCCATTCTCCATTTCATCTATCCCTGCACTGTCTGGTGCTGCTGTCGATAATGTTAGTAGTGCCACGAGTCCAAAAAACAAAGTTATCTGCAGAAAATCATATATGTGAAGTCATGATTTAGAGACTTTAATGCGTGTTTGAGAATATTTTTCTGTAACTATGTCAAGAAAATGATACAATACAAAGTATCTATTTGATATGTTGTATATAAAAATGATGTTTCTCTGTTGACAAAATGTACATGGTACAAAATTTTCTATAATGTAACTTTTGCATAATAATTTATAAGAATATATATTTTTAGATGCAATTAAATTATTTTATCAGTAAAAGTATTATTGATAGTAGGAACATTAGTAACGTGTTATTTTACGATCTTCGTATATCCTCATATAGTAAATTACTTAAGAGTTTACCATACGTGCACATTTTTTCAGTTATGTAAGAATGCAGCGATTTAGTAAAATCGCCATTCAAGCGATTGCTTACAAATTAGCCGTTCAATCTGTCATGATTGTGTCATCGCTATTAATTAACAAATAAGATTCGTATTGCGTAGGCACATGGCCTCGAAATTACTTGCATTAAAAGAAATTTAGGCAATCGCGTATAGAAAGTGTGTCGTGCTTTGCGTGCCAGTTTTTCGCACGTTTTAGATTTTGTTGACGATCTACGCTTGTTGCATAAACCTACGATCTATAGATAGTATACTAAATATTATTTATTTTTCATCTTCTTAAACCAAACGACGTCAAGTAGGTATTTTATACCATAAATATACATCGATTTACAATTATTACAATAACTTATTTGTATTATCTTCAACAAAATTATTAGCGAGAACTGTTATGTGATTTTCTTTTCTTATTTTATTGATTATTAAATATAATTACAAATCAAATAAAGTCTTTTCTCATTAAATATAATTTTTCTTCATTACTCTTGACATTATTATTATTTTCTGCAAATGCAATTTTATGTATTTTTATTCAATTATTGTCTTAACAAGCTGCCTCAATGTATAATAAAACATTCTTCTTATATATATTAAAACTTCAAGTAAAAGTATTTAAACGCTCTCATGTATAATGTAATTAATATTCTATTAAACAACAGTACAATTTTGTATGTCTTATACGATACACTGACGCATCCAATCTGGAATATCGAACGCGTTCAATCTGTTATCGAGAGTTATTAAATTTTACGTTTATTAATTTCGCAAAAGTACGAGCACTTCACATCCTGCGCGCATGTCTCTGTCGATAGGACACCCCCCGAGTTCACTATAATTTATTTCCGACCACAAAACGCCTTGTTCACGTACCTTGGCAGGCAGCATGTCGTCGTTTCCAATGGGGCACGACACGATATTAAAACGCGTAGATAAAACGAGAATACAAAGGCAAAGATCGAATTATATACACGTTGCGTAGCGCGGCGTGACACGCGTGTTAACGTTGACCAATCATACAATCAGCGTTCCCTTTCGATCGCGCGCATTTTATTCCTCCGTCTAGGATTTTATCGGAGCGCGTGCGAGGATATCGTGGGGCCCACCTTGTGACACCTTAACCTTGGAGCAGCCACCTCTCACATCGTCGCGCTGACTCCCATCCTGCGCACCAAGGACCGACTTCCTCGGCAAACACTGTTTTCTTTGTGCTCTGTTCGCGGTTTGAACGATGCCGCGCGTCCTCACCGTACAACGACAAATATCGACGATGTCCTTTTAGATTGGATGCAGTTAAATCAATAAGTAGTAAGGACGTAAAAATTTTATTCGTAGAAATTGTCACCAAAATTTGTTCGCCGAAGATTGATGGTGACAGAAGGCGATATAAACGCTGATAAATAAAATGAATTATTGTCTCACGTTAAAATCACAGAGATATGCGAATAAATACAATAAAATTAAACAAACATTATAAATGTGGATCGTATATCTTTTAAATAAATGTCCAATTGTCAAATTAATTTTCTATGGTAAATTAATTACCTGTGCATCATTAATCGATCATTTTTCTCATGTGAGGATAGCTCTCATCAAGAAAGTACTGTATCTCGAAATTATCTAATATAAAACGATTATTTGTCGTGTAATGTACTTTTATAATCGACACTAGCGACTCTGCGTGCGGAGAAAAAATGCCTGGAAAGTATCTTGTTAGAAACAAGAGAATGCGTCGCGTCAGATAATGTAATTTAAGTTGATTTACCATTTTTATTATCGCCTGTCATCGTGTAAGAATAAAATGCGTATTATTATGAAATAATTGAGCAGCATCAAACGTAATTTCTTAAGCAAATTGCTTGGCACTTTAAATGCCAAGGAACAATGTTCGAATGTAACTTTGTTGGCTCTTATTCGCGGACTGTCATTAAATTCGAAGTGAAATAATCAAGTAACTTCTCATTCTTATTTATTACGAATAAAATTCAATTGTCTCTGTAACTTAAACGTGTATCGCAAGAAGGAAAAACTCGAACTAGAAATCTTGAACTATATCTGCATGTGTGTAGTTCATTTGACAATAACAGATTAGTTCAGATTAATCGTGATATGTATATATTCGTCACGCCTGCGTGGATGGCTAATACTTCTTTCCTAGTCGTGGTCACCAGTGAGCCCCACGTTCCTTTCCTTTCCGGTACAGTATTCTATTATTGTAAGGCGAGACGGAGTTCTCTTTCTCTCTGCTATATTAACTGTTCGTATACGTGACCTAAGTAAAAATAAATCAACTACGTGTCTCGGATACTTTTATAATGCAGCTTTATACCTGTAAAAACATAAATGTCTTTAAAACATCGCATGTAAAAGATAGAAATGTAAATAAAAAAGAGATTTCTTTGAAGAAAACTATCTTCCTTTGCCATTCTTTTTTTTCCCTTCAAAAATAGTTTGTATACGTTAAATAGCTCCATTATAAGTTAACTAAAAGCCAAAAATATATCAATTAGAAAGAATATACAGTATTTGATGGGTTAAAATTCTTTCGTGTTTGGTTTTTATCAGAAAACATAGTATATATGAAAACGATATTTATCTCATTTTGTTTTAAATATTCTATGTACTTATAAGATAGAACGATTGTACAATAAAACACAACGGTGAAGCATAGATCGTAATAATTATTCACATGCTTGTGACTTTACTGCATTACGCATAATTGTTTTGAATTTCCCTCGTTAATAGATCGCTGCAAGCAGATAACAGTATAATTATCAATATGTCGCTTATTAAGCTGCACGAAAAGATTATCGCGCTCATGCGACGAAAAATAGATCAAGGGTATCCGCTCTTCGAAGACTGTTTGCGATTACGTAACAAGGTTAATAATCCAGCAGACTCACGAATTGCAGCAATTGTTATGATGATAAACATTGCTGACAAAGTACTGCAATTATAGAAGAGAAAGCGACAAAAAATATTAATTTATTAAAAGTCGTGTTTAATTATCCAATTATAATTATTAGAAATAATTGATGCATTGTTCGATTAAGAGAGTTTTTAACAAGAGAAAACAATTTTGTTAAATAAGTTTTTAAAGCACTTCTGAAAGATGCAAAGAAATATCTAAACATAAACCAAATTATTACAATATATTGCTACAATTATGACCGATGTATCATATATGTATAGAGATAAAAGAATGTAGGAAACGAAAAGAGATTCTATAGAAGTATTTGCTTTCTCTTCTGTTTTGCGTTTAAAATATTACTTTAACGAAACGATTATCGATAATGTAACAACATCACACTAATATCCACGTTTACATTATTGTATGTCTAATTAATTTTATGCTTTTCGTGGGAAAGATTTTAACGCTGAGATCAGCTCAAAGTTCGCGAAAGCGGACGAATTATGTTACCGGTTAGATCAAAAAAGATAGCGATTATTGCCGGCGCATTATAAACCCATGAACAAGTAGAAAATTTCAGCTCTTAACGAGGTTTCTTTTTGTAGTCCCGAGCGACAGGAGATATAATTTCTCCAGTGTTTCGCACGATTTCTTCGCGCGCGCGTCTGGCCCTCGCAATAGTTGCACTGACGAAAAAAAAAACGGATACGCCGACGCTTTCGAGTGATGCATTACGCAATCCCTCCGTAACGTTTATTTAACAAAAATATTCTAGGCTATATACAACAGCGTAATTAGAGGTCGGAAGAAACTATTACAACACCCTCGGTTGGATCGCGCTTAATCATCCGCGTCTAAAATGCACTTTCTCTAAAACAAAGATTAATTAACTCAAATATGCTACCGCAACTACTACAAATATTATATTAAGAATACTGTGCGTATTGAAATAAACACGAGTGCAAGTGTTCGAAGTTACCTTTTGCGCTGCGTCTTCTTTCGCAAATGTTTTAGAGTTTATAAAAATGTCTGTTATAATGTACATATAATCAATTTTTTGCGTGATACGCTTATGTTGATTTCTAATTTCTTGATAAACGTAGCCACAAAGTTATTTGTATTTTACTATCTGTTACGAAATAAAAAATATATATAAAATAAAAAGATAAAATAAATTTTTTGTATAGTTATCTACAAATTGTAAAATTAACTTTGCACATCAATTCACGGTTTATAGTAGAAATGTCTTGTTGTAATTATACGAAAATACTCTAATTATTTACGCTCTACGTAATAATACAGTCTATGCCCCGGATCCTTTATAAACTTGGTCTGCATTAACGGATTCCGCTTTTGTTCCACATTTTTCTTCTTTTCTTCTTCGTTTGCCTCTTTATTGTAGTTTCGTTCCTTCCAGTCTTCAGTTAGCCTGTCCGATTCACTCTGAGTTCTTTCGTTGGCTCGACTTCTTCCTCGATTCGGTGGAATATTCCGCATTAAGTTGCGTATTGCGTAGCTCTGAAACCACAAACTTTCATGAATGAATCATAAGTGAGTTATGTTGAACGCATAATTATATATGTATTCATAGTTAATTTTGATTTAAATTATTACATACTTAATTTATGGCAACATTATTATATATGATATTACTTTACGAGTAAAACATGAGCGATATTTATTTTTAGCGATTATTTAGACACTTTTACATATTTTTATAGTTTATAGATAAATAATTTGGTCTAACGTTTTTTAACTTAAATTCAAGTCCCTAAGGTTCTCCATATCTTTTATATTGTAATGCTATTTTTAGTTCTTGTGCATTCTTAATTTTAAAATTATTATTACAAAAAGTACACCGTCCGGAAGAACGTAAGAAGAAATTCGTGCCTTAGTAATCGTAATTCTTTGAAATCCAAGACATAGAGGACATCATATGTTTGGAGCCATATTCGGTCAGCTGAACCGTCCTGTGGTGCGGTGACAAACTTACTTCTGACGATATCCCAATGCCACTGTTGTCATTATCATTCTCATCGTTAACAATGCCGTCGTGAGTGCCAAAATCATTTATCTTCTTAACTTCCTCCTTCTTCATCCCAAAATGTTTAAAAGCTTTATCTCTACTTTTATCTTGAGGCTTATCTGACGCCGATTTTTTAATTTCATCCCCATTGACAAATTTATCTTCGTCACTTTCTTCCTTATCCTCTTGCTTTACTAATTCTGTCTTATTATCTGAATCTTTATTATCAAAATTATTACCGTCCTGTTTATTATTATTCTTTCTAACTTTCAGTCTGATTCTCTTCACCGGCTGTTTTCGAACAGACGTCTTCATAGAATCGAAGTTTTCTGTTTCGTTTGGATAAGTGGTTTTCGTAACGATCTTCTCCTTCGAGACTCTCGATAGATGCTCGATCGTTCGTGTTTTTGGTGTTGAAGTTTCTACCTGCGAATTGTCAGTCTTGGATTTAGGCGTGGCAATTGTTTTAGCTGTTGCAGTCTTTTCAGAAAAATCCGATCTATTTGTCTTCTCGCCTTTCTTTGAATATCTTTTTCGATTAGGTGTGAAAGTTGATTTTCTCGGGCCAAAATCGATGCTTGTCGAAGGCGTTGTTGACGTTGTTGTCAAAGTTTCAGGTCTTCTGCGTCTCTTTTTGGTAGGTTCAGTAACAGATGCGGCAGATGCATTATCGAGGGAAACCGGAAAGTTATTCTTCGATACTTTTCGTCGACGTTTCTTACGCTGTTCAGTAGCGGAAGGAACTTCCTTCGTCCCATCAGACTGGCTCGGCTGAACGCTTGTTACTTCCGTATCATCTAAATCACTTTTGTTTAACTTCAGATATTCCATAGGCTCTTCTTCCTTTCCTTCATTAATAACATCTTCACTCCTGAGTTTTTTCGAATCGAAGCGCGAATTATTTGTCGCATTCCTGTCAACTTGAGACGCTTTTCTTCTTGCATTCTTTCTTCTCGGCGGCTGCGTGATGTCCTCGGGCACGAGCATTCCTCTGGAAATTCCTCTATCTGAGGAAGGTGATTTTTGCGCGAACGAAGGAGTATGATTTTCTATCTCTTTTGAAGCGTTTTCCCTGGGCTCGTCCTCATCCTCTAGAAACTTTTGGATGGATCTGCTGATTTCGTGCGCGCTAGAAACCTTTGGCTTTACATCGCTGGAACTGTATCTGCTGCTGTATTTCGTAAACGGCACGTACTCGGTAGTAGATTCTTCGCTGTCATCTATATTCCTGCGCGAAACATCGCGTCTAGTATTCACTCTGCGAATTTTGGAAGGGACATTATACCTCTCCCAAGGATAAGTGGGTTTCTGCCAAGGATAAATGGGCGTCTCATACCTCGTGGATTCTTCCTCGTCTTCGTCGTCGTAAATCCTGGCGTGCTTCCGCTTCCTTCGTTCTCTTGCCAATCTGTCTCTCTTTTCCCAAGGGTATTCGTATCTGTCAAAATCGTGCAACCACCGTTTACCGTCTTTATTTTCTTTGTCGGCATGCCAAGGGAATACGTAATCTTCGCTCTTTTCTTCGCTTTCCTCTTCTGGATTGTTCTCTTCGCTTCCTTTTTTAAACTTTGACTTGTATCTTGAAAATGGGAAAGGTTTGTACACTGTCTCTTTCTCAGAGTCTCCGTCGTCCTTGTCGCTTTCGATCAATAACGGCCGCCTCGTATATGTAAAAAACGTCTGGTCCTTGTTCGTACCTTCCTCTTCCTTCGATGACAGCTCCTCGGAATCGTCGTCTTGTGAGAATAATCTCGTCTTCATCGTCGTTTCAACCTGTTCTTCCATTTTCTCGGAAGAATCATTTTCCCATGGATTCGTCACGCCTCTGGGATAATCAGTCTCTTCCTCCTGCTTCTCTTCACTGTCTTCAGATTCGTGATCTACGTTTGCACGATATTTACTCGATGGCGTTGTTGCTTCCTCGGGAAATGTTTCCGCGTATCCTGGTGGATCAGACTCCAAATACTCTCGCAAATTCAGAACTTCCTTCGAATCTTGAGGATCCGTCGATCTCGCCGTGGTCGTGGAAACATTCTCGTTGACACTCTCGCGAACCTGATACGTGTTGGTCGTACTTTCCTCCTCGTCCTCCTCAAAGAAGCTTTCCACGGATTCCACATCGGTCCCGGCCCTGTCCACTTCTGGATATTCGTCCTTTTTATGATAAATCATTTGTTGTACAGCGGATTCTTCTGCATGATAAGCCTCGGTTGTGCTACTTTCTCTATCTTCTATTAGTGACGTTGCACTTTCAATTCCTGAAGTGTTCTCGGTTGAATTCATTATCGTAGGATTGTTCTGCCGATCATCGACTGGTTTATTCTTTCTTTCGATGCGATTATACCGGGGCTCCTTTCGCCTGCTGTCTTCATCCACCGTCTTTGAGCTCGTGGTAAACTTTCCGAATCCTCTCGTGTCCCACTTGGGCTTCGAGTACCTGATTCGATCTCTGATCGTGTAGACAGTTTTCTGAGGTTTACTCTTGAAATCGCTGCTCGTGGAATTTCTTCGTTTCTTCTTATCATTAATCTTCAGAATCGTAGACAAACTTCGATCTTGAACGCTAATTGGTCTACTCTCTTCGATCTCCAAATCTAACGGTTCAGTTGTTACATTTGTTTTGTTCGTTGCTTTTTCTATCAATTTTACTGTCAATGTATCATTTCCAACGGCAGCGACTTCTGTAGATCCATTAACTGTAGCCTCTTTATTGTCATTGATAATACTCTCAGAAGAATTCTTGGCGGTGTCATCTGTCGTGCTGCGTTTGTTCAGCTTGATAGTATGGTGGTGAGCGATGATTCGCGGAAAAGTCGGAGATCTTATGAAAGACACTCTGCTCTTAGCCAGCGGTCTATGCTTCCTGTAAGTTTGCCGATGAATTAAATACTTCGGCGGGGGTACCAATCCTTTGATCTCCAACGACTTCGTGTTATTTATAACGTCAGTAACGTCAGTTTCATCCGACTTTGACGTAATGTTTTCTTCCGATGTATCATCCACAACTTTTACCGTGTTTTCGCTGCCTGCAGTCGCCAGAATCTGCGTGGGCGGCGGCAAGGTCGTCATCTCGTAGACCTGGTAAATGTTCTTCATGTTTCTAATATTACCCATCACATCTTCGTACACTTGGTTTTGATAGGAATCGGTTTGGTAAAACTTGGGCGATGGTGTCGTAGTGGGGGGGATTTTTGACCAAAATTTTCGATTCTTCACTCTGCGCATCATGTTGGACAGCTTCGTGCCGCGCACAGTGTGGAGATACGCGTCCCTTCCTCTTCCGGTTTGCGGATCGTGTTTGTAGTTGACGCGTATCGATTCGAGGGTCTCGTAAGGACGAATTCTGTTTCGCCACTGGCGACTGCTGCGCGACTGCTCCGGCTTTTTTGAAACTTGAGGCACGACGTATTCGTCGTTCTCTTCAGGGAGCACCATAATTTTTGAGGAGAACTTCGTGGGATTTAACTCTGTCGGCGGAGTCGGTTCCCCGACTAGTTTTTCGCCGAACAACGGATTGTCGAGGGGATTCTCATCGAAGTACTTGGCCTTGAAGCAATCCAGTTTGTTTCCGAGACCACGAAGACGCGGTAGATCTTCTTGCGGGCCTCGTTCGGGATCCGGCTCTTCTTTCTCGGGCAATACTTTGTCCAGATTGGACTCCACCTCGTCGCACTGTTTGTAAGCGTTCCGGGAATCGTAGAATGCCATTCCACGCGAGGTCTTCCGCGGTATTGTTGCGGGATCGACGACGTACTTCAATGCGGACGCGCTAGGTACATCCTCGTTGTTATAAAATGGATACTTGTTCAAATCTATGGCGGCTTCCGTCGTCGTGGAAAAATCTTTTATAAGATCCTCCTCAACAAGTTCCTCGACGTAATCGAAGCTGGGAATTTCAACTTCGATTTTTCCATTTTTCTCGATCGTCGGCGAAGCCTCGTTTTCTTTCTCGTTAAAACGCGTGGCAATCTCTTTGTCGATCACATCGCCGCTGATTTTCGGAGACTCGTTCAACAGTTCTTCGTGATTATTTTCATTTACTTTGTTCTTGAAGCTGTTTATCGAATCTGCCTCACTTTCGATGTCTCTTTTCTTTTTTGCCAATTCTATAACAGTCGTGTCATTTATTCGCCCATTTTGCTTTGCCGATTGGATCAATATCGATCCTTTGTTGTCTATCTTTGAAATGTCGATTATTATTTCTGTCGCGTTCTTCCTTTCACCGATAGAGATAGTGCTATTTTTGTTGTTGGATGTTCCGCTCTCGTCTCCTCTCCATCTCGTGGAAAATACTAGTTTTATACCATCTGGAACATCGATCGGTGCATCGATCGCTCTCCGACTCGGCAACTTTCCTTCCGATCTATCAATTACCCTATCAAACGAACTTTTATCTTGCTGCTCCGATTTAGTGTCATTAGTCACACCATTGTTTGCCGCTGCTTTCACATCAACATCCATAGCGTTGCTGTTGCCGTCGCGAAATTCACCTTCGTCGGATCTTTTTCTCCGGTCGGATCGCCAGCTCGCTTCGGAATTTAAAGGGAAATATCTAAACGGGTTATCTCGTCGCTGCGGTTTGCCACTGAGATGAGAATGGTGATTGTCGTTCTGCTTATTGCTACGGTAATTGGCGTAAGCAGTCGCCAGCTGTAGCGGCGGTGGCAATAGTTTCGTGGTCGGAAGCGAATTTTTACGATAGACGGGATGCACCGGCTGGACATGGGCGAAGGGATCGAAACGGAACGGTATTCTAGCCGGCTGAGAACGATGTTGATTTTGCAATTCGTTTCTCCAGTTAGCTTCCCGAGGCGATTCACTTTCGGTGGATATGCTCGAACGATTCCTCGGCGAAGGATGATCCGTTAAGAAGATCGAATAAGTAGCTTGTTGAATCGGCGGCCTCCTTAGGGTAAGATCGTCTGAAAAATAGGTCTTTTTTTCTTTAGAGAAAGACTGGGTTTCTTGATTATTCTTAATATAATTCAGCATCTTATTATACTTCGCATTTAGGTCATCGCGAATCTTACTGTACTCGTTCTCTTCCTTGGAAGATGACGATGAAACCTGTTGATGAGGAGATTGAGTGACGGATTTAACGGGTTTCTTATTATGAGACGGCTTTGCTCTCGCTAGAACCCTATACTTGAGCTTATTTCTGGTAACGGCAATGTTGCTATTGTCGAGAACAGGACTGAGGAAAGGGTTTTCATGGTACTCGGCTATTCGCGCGTAGGCTTCCTTGGTGAAATTGAGTGTCACGACAGCGGGAGTGCTGCTGGACGCAGTGGTGTCAAGAAGAGTACTTGTTGAGTCCTCTACAGGACTTAACGATGGCACGCTGGTGAATGTTCTAACTGTGGATGTAGTTATCACGCTGCTGACGTAGTCGACACCGCCGCTTTGTCCAAGTAGATGACGACTGTGCGTTTGTGCGGAGGTTGGACCGAATTCCACGTGATCGGAGAACAAATTTCGCGGACGGAAGCTGCTCGGGGCGAGGAATGTCGAGGGCGACGTTTCCTCCTTCGTCACTAAAAGATACGGACCGTGGCCGTCAATGGTTGCAACCGCGACCGGCGTTTGCGCTTCCTGTTGCGGATTCATGGTCGTCGAGTTCGATACGAGCTCGGATGGCTCGGTGCTCGATGGGCCTTGCCTCGCCTTGAAGTAATCCCAGAAGAGCTGACTGTAGCTAACTGTCGTCGGCTCGTCGATGTGTCGAGACGGAGCTGTTGCGATCGGCGCGACATAGCGCAGGGTCGTCTGATCGACAGAATATATCTGCGAGTTCGGAGAACTTGTTACAAAACCATGGGGACTTGCTGGCGTTTCAACATCAATTGGACTTGTTTCTTCAAACGGGAGCACAGTTGTCTCGTAATCCCCAAAGAGGAGCTTCTTATTTTTCGATTTGCGCGACTTTGTTTTCTTACCCACATTATCGTTTTTTCGCAATTTGGATTTGCGCTTCTTTGTCTTGACTGACTTATTCTCGTGTTTTAAATTATCTTCTACACGAGACTCCTCCAATTCCGAACTATTTACCTTGATATCATTACGAAGTTTCGATTCTTGTGCGCGCTGATATATTTTCGAATTTCTCTCAGCCTCTTCAGCATCTTTCTCTACGTCTTCTTCCAGCTTCCCGATGTTATTCTCAGCAACGAATTTAGGATTTAATTCAGATTCTTCCCCGCCGTTTCTGTCGTATGCTATCAGATTATCTTCATCATCTGCCTCCTCAAATTTCTCTTTTCTCTTTTCGTACATATGGTCTTGATAGTCTTCTTCATATTCCTTGAATTCATCCGGTATTGAATTTTTTCCTTCTCTGTTTTTAGCACTTGAGGAGTTTTGTCCGCTGTTCTTTCGATTATGAAGCTTGTGCGCGAATCCTTCGTGAAAATCGGCGTCCCTGATGTGTCCCGCGTGGTCGTACGCCGAGTCCTCGTATCCCTCTTCGGTGTAGACCGTGTTGACCTTCGAATTGGTGACAACTGCCCTCAATCTGGGCGCGTTACGCCTCTCTTCCTCCGTCTCCGCGCTTTCGATCGCCTGTCGCTGTGGCACTCTCCTCACAGTGTGGCTTCCTCGTACTTGAGCATGCAGCTTCGTCGGCACGAAGTCCAGAGGGATGTCTTTTTCAGGTGGCGGTTTCGCCCAGATTCCAGGACCTACGTATTTTGGTTGAGTAGGCACGTCTCTAGCTTCTTCATGGTCCGAATATGGTATCACATGGTCTGGAGGCTCTTCAGGGTCGTCGTCTTCTCTATACTCGTTACGCTGATGAGATGGCCGCACGAATTGATTGAGAACATTCGTTTCCGAAGAATGGAGTATCTCTTCCCCTTGTATACTCGCCGAAGTGGGTAAATAGGTGGTAGAATCTTGATAGATCGACGCCGTGGTGTTCAAGGGCCAGGAGCGATCTGTAATTTGATCACCATCGCCGATGTCGATCGTAGTGGTGATTGTGTAGAGACTCGACGACACGTCATGGATGCTGGCAACCATCAGAAGAAAAATCATAATTATATTAAAGGCTTCTCGTTGTTGCTCCATTTCTTCGGATTGTTCTTCGCTTCATAGCACTGTCAAGATGAGAAAAGATTGTTCGATGTATGATTAACAGTGGGCCATTAAAGTGCACTTTTCAGTACGCACATCTTATCACAATTGTTACGCAGAATAATAGTATCGAAATATTTAGCATTCAAGCTCAAGAAAGATACATTGCAAATTCATTTCAATATTTGAGAAGAAGTATATTATATCAATCACAAATTTGTATCAGTTTCCGATCGAATGAAACGACACCGAATATAAAATTCGCTTCGTGAACCACGAACCACCTCGCGGTTCAGAACTCTTCACAACGGCGGAAGAAGACGCACTGTTACGTTACTCGGCTTTCGGAGACCGCGGATTCTGCGGACGACAGGTGACGCTTATCAATTTGCGTTGGTCGCGGCAAAGGAGAGAAAATCGCGGTTTACGTACGAGCCATCGGTGTGATTTCTAATCATCTTCGATCGAGGTCTTTCGTCAAACTGGCCGGCGGTGCGGGCCGCGTGGCCTAATTTATATTTTCCAGCCATCTGAAAGGTGAGGTAGGGTGAAAAACGTTGGAACGACTAGAGACCCTGCTCCGCGAAGCGTGCAGATCCGATCGTTCAACGATTCTGTCACTCTCGATTGGATTCGTTCGCCAGGCCGTTTCACCCAGACGCCTCTCTTCTCCGGTTCGCGTATTAGAAACTCCGACGTATAGCTCAACAGTATCCTAATTACTATGCGCTCGTACCCTTAATTTTACTGCGCGATCACGAGCGCCTCGTGAAAGACGCGCGCGAAGAGAAGCGCGTCGTTAATCGAGCAAAGTGTGCCGCTATTAACGCAAAGTGGAAGGACGCGTGAAAAGCACGTGGACACGAGATTACCCAGCGGGACGAGCTGGGTATTCTCATACAGCATAGCGCGATTTACTTCATTCAGTCAGCTGTAAACGGTTCGTTTCGCCGGCTGCGCTCCACTCGTCTCGGCACAGCGATTGTGCCGCGTCTTTCCGCGTTGGGCCGCGAAGCGTGTCGTTCGGGCCGCGGGACTTTCTTCGCTTCGACGAGCCCGCGAGAGGATGGATTATCATAGAATGTAATTTCCATTTCCAGAACAGCTACGAGCGCGCTTAGATAGATAAGTGAATTTTCTTGCGTGCAGTATTTGTCATTCCGATACGATCTTCGCGTGGAAACATTACAAACCGGCGTTTGTAAAAACTGATCGAATTACCAGATCAAACTTCGTTTAATACTAAAATATAAATCCTTATAACTTTCGAAAATTAATTTAATCTGTAATTCTTTTGCGTAATAAAATACAGATTAGTAAAAAAGATTGTCTTTTTATATAACATTGTATCTTCGAATACATAATTAAATTATAGTAAAACAATTATTAAAATGCAACTATTATTTTAATATTAAAACGGGCGAAATTTTCTATAATTATATATTTATATATGTTTTCTCTCTCACGTGTTAAAACAACTAAAAGCTATTTTTTAAATTTATAATTATGAGCATCGGTTCGAATGATTTTACGATTGCGCAAACCGAGTCGACTGTGGTAAACGATACTATTTCGTCATCAATCTTTAGTCTCAATGGCGCAATATAAAGCTTTTTATGAAGATGAGAATGTGATTTTACGCACGTTGCTATGTCATAAAAAAACAAGACGTACGTAACAGGTGTGTACGTTGATTTTAACTATCTTAGTCAGACTGTTTTAGTACTCCTAAAATACTTTTCCGACATTTACAGTATAATATATATTCCATGGTATGTCATATATTGTCTCTTTTGATGCAGACTTTTTAAATAGACAGCGCGTCTTGTTTTTTATTCTTAATGCCAGAGTAATAAACCTAAGCGGTTTCAATTTCAAGCGGGTTAACAATTTAAATCAAAAAAATGAAAAATACAAATTATTTTTTAACTTTTATAGTGTAAAACTTCATTAAGTCGTAGCTTTTAAAATTGATATTTAATCGCTTGTTAATGTTGTTCTCTGTCAATTGAAATAATTGAATTCTAATATTGTTGCTAAGAACGCGATTTAAATATTTAAGATAAAAATTTTATAAATTTATATATGCATAATAAAAAAGACTTAATAAAACTTAGAATGGATTGATAGAAATCAAACCACAACGGTAAAACAAAACTTGATTCTTTCCTGTTTCTACTCTGTTAGTGCGCACCTTGTAGAGAAGTCTTTATAAAACACACAGTTACGAGAAATTTAGCTTTCTCCATTTGTACGAAGATGCGGATTACATTAGAATCTCCTTCAGATTTTGCGGAAAATAAAAATCTCGATTTACTGTAAAAGACCGAATGTTCAGTCATCCTGGCACGACGGCGCGCTGTACAGGAAGAAGGAAAAAGTTTTGCACTTCTCCAATACATGAAATGTGAAATTGCATTCACAGATGACTGATCGAAGTTACGGCAAATAAACTGTGATCGTGTACATTTCATGCTAACAGCGATTGGCATTGCTTGTATCACGAATAAAATTTCGAATACTTTCTCTTGCCGGCTATAAAACACATTACAATTGAATCAGCCTACGTCAAACAATTATAAATAGGTGTTCAGATTAAAAAAGAACAATCTAAGAATACTTTATTGGTGATACAAAACACAATCATATATCGTAAACTCCTTAAGTATAATTTATAAATAATTCATAGAGAGAGGTAACAATTAATAAATATCAGATCAAGATGAACATGTCCAAAAGTCCAAAAAGAAAATTAAACGATCATTGCATCTGCCCATTTTGGCCATAATACTCTTACATCTGATGTCTTCTCGTTATTACTACACAAAGAACTTTTCGTGTAATATCCGAATAAGAATTTATCACCCATTGTATCTTTGCGTCACCTAATTAAACGATAAAGAGAATTAAATAAAGTTCTTGGTTAAATTTTTATGATGCCTTGCAAGATATTTACATATCAGATAAACGTATAGCTAGGTTTTACTTATAATTTTAATTAAATTTTGGATCTTTTTTTTCCTTTTCGTTTGAACTCGACTCAAAAGAGCCTTAAAAAGGCTCGTAAATAATGAACATGTTAGCGCACGGAACACGGATGCGTTCCTCTAGGAAATAATACTCTCTCACGATTGTAAATATTAATGTAAGAAACGCGAGTCTCGCGAAATACGTGATTTGGAATCTTCATTACAGTAGAATGTCAGGTACTCCGAAGAAAGAACACTACGATCTAAGATATCATCGGTTTCCACGCGTTATTGTCGCTTTGAACCGGTGCCGACTGGGTGGCAAGTTGTGGTTCCGCGGATTGCAGCATGGAAGCTTCCGGTTTGAAAAAGTCTATAATTGGGTGATAGTTATAGTTGATTCTCCTCTGCGGCTCCTGGTATTCGTCGTCGAAGCCTCCGTTCTGCAGTCTCGACGTGGCATCCACGTCCTGGTCGAACGGCTGACTGTACCTGGAAAATTATTTCTGACTAGACATTTCAAATAAATTTCAACAAGATTAATTTTATAGTTTTTTGTTCTTGTAATTTTTAAAGATTAATTTCAGCTTCTAAAATTTTAAATACTAAGACAAAAAGTGACGTTTCTTAGTAACATTTTGTTCTTTTAATTTTTTAAAGATTAACTTCAGCTTCTAAAATTTTTAATACTAAGACAAAGTTGACGTTTCCCATCAATTCTAGGTATTATAATCTAACAGCGATTATTCTCTAGCAAAGTGTTTTATAAAGAAAAAAATCTGTTAAAAGATACTAAACAGATTAAAAATAAAAGTGTTGCACGCTACTCACCGGTTGGCCGTGCTGTTACGAGAAGTCTCCGTGTAATCCTCGTGGGCGGTAGATTCTCGTCTGAAAGGTGGCCTGTTGAGTCGGTTGGGCCTGCTGCTCTTGGTCAATGGACCTTTGTAGCCGGGTGCTCGGGTATTGGGCGCGTGCTGTTGCGGCAACTTGTCGTATGGCCGTGGGATCGACGCGGGCTTCTTCGGTCTAGTTCTATTAAATAGAGTAAAGCTGGGTCTACTCGTTGGACTGACCTCCAGCGTCGGCTTCTTGTTGCTGGATACTGAAGGAAACGAGTATTCTCTGAAGTCGTTCAAAGTCGTGGACGACGGCGAATAATTCTGAAGTAAAGTACCGTGGATGGAATCGTAGCTCAAGGTGGGAGTGTACTTGGTAATATGATTGAGGACAACGGGCTTGTTGAGATCCTGAAAGTCATCCTTGTGATCGTTGATCGTCGCGAAATCCGCACCCGGGAACGTCTCCTTGGGCTTCATCGGGGGATCCTTCTGATGCGGCGGGAAAATCTCGGAATAGCCGTGCACGTGGCAGCTGCAGCAGGTCGGAACTTTGAATATGTCCATGTGTAGTCCTAGTTTCTGGTCCCAAGTCAGCAGTCTGTGATAGTTGTAGATTTGCACGCAGGAGGAACGGTAGTTCTCGGAGATAAACGAGCAACTTGACTGTGGATTGCTGTGAGAAAAACATGAAATGTTATTAAAATGTTATTTAATGGTATTAAAAAGAACAAAAAACATTAAAAAGAAAATTATATATTATTACAAAATGTCTATGTAGCTTTTTTTTCAGTCGTAAGAAGAAATTATATATCTACGTGTATACATATGTGAATTTTAATTCGTAATTAACGTTTTATAATTCTTTACTACAAGCCACATTTTACGTAAGATAATGATTTATAACAGGCAAATATTAACTTAAGACTTTGAGAACGGGATATTACGTAAATTGATAATTAACGCCCAAATAAATTACTCTCCCTTCTTTGAATAAAATAAACACTGGTTGCCACACTTACGAGCATTTCTCCAGTCGTATCGTCTGGGTGTGTTCACCTGTGTTTATAATGTATTTCCATACTCCAGAAGCAGCTCTCGCTAATTGCGGGCGAGCGTATTTGACAGTTGACGGACAAGTGAAACCCTCCTCCACGTTGTCGAAGGGATTGTCAGATCGTCTACATCAAGAGCAAAAATATGCATTGATATGGAACGTGCGAGAAAATCATTTTTAGATGCTTCTAATTAATCACGCTCATTTTTTATTTATTTAAAGTTAATAGAAATTTAAAATTAAAATACGCTGCAATATAAAGCTTGGCGCTTTTCAAAAGATGAGTAGAAACACGGATCTTTAATTTACCTTTTAATTTCATTGCTCTCATATCTGTTCTCGAATTTATTCTCCAACGATAGGGCACTCGGCAATTTTTCTTCCGCGCTTCCGTCTTGCGCCTTGTAATCGGTCAACAATGCGGATACCATTTCCTTATTGGATCTTAAACTTCTTATTATCGCCTCGCTAGAAAGTTAAAGTCGTTATTAATACTTTTTCGCGAAAGCGAATAATAGTGATATTTTTACTAGTCTGGAAAATTTCTTTTATGCGTATTTCGTTACTTATTTGAAAGACTAAGAATGATGTAGACTCGGGTAATGACAATTTCAGAGGAATTTAGCAGAGGAAATACCAGCGAAATGATATTGCAATTGCTCAATACTTGGCTCTGTAGCACGTCAGTGCAAATTATTTATTTGCAAAGAAGATAATTTATCAAATTTAAAAAAACTATTTCAAGAATTCTGTAACAACGTGCTATCCAACTCTACTAGCTCTAACTCAAGCTAACTCTTGTAATTAAGTTCTTTTAAGGTCTGCGTCCACGCGAACTTGGACCAAGTTCTAGCATCGCGGTCACAGGCCTTAATACGGTCAATGCTTTATTTATCT
The DNA here is from genome assembly GCF_000949405.1 of Vollenhovia emeryi. Lineage (NCBI taxonomy): Eukaryota > Metazoa > Arthropoda > Insecta > Hymenoptera > Formicidae > Vollenhovia > Vollenhovia emeryi. The sequence continues at coordinate 692,568 of NW_011967238.1, read as the reverse complement.
CTACAATTCCCCGTTAGTTTAATAATACTCTCGAGAAGGAGAGACGCGGAAAGTGAAAACCGCCGTCTCGCCAATTAAGATGGACCGGGAGATTTTAATCTCGGCCGTATGCAAATTGCCGCATAACAATGTTCGTCATTAATTCAATGCCAAAACGAAAGTTCAGGGCAGACTCACTGCGGATAATCGTTGGCCTCGAGACACACCGTCTTTGTGAAGAAAGTGCATTCGTTTTCCGAGGGCCTCCTCTTCGGCTCACTCGGCCGCTTAGACGGTCGCATGACAGGCGGCCTCGATAAACCTGCGGAAATCATCCACGATCTGTCTCGGCCCGTGCCACTTTTATCCGACGCAATTTACGATTTGTCGATTACCGTGAAAAAACTGACCTGTGTAAACGTTCCGCCTGTTCGGAAGAGACGGTCTCACGGGCCGCACTGGTTTCACGAACACGGGTCGCCGTCGATCTTGAGGCCTCACTAACCGCAGTTCTTGGGCCTGTAATTCCGAAACACTTGTTTTATAAAAATTCTCATTGTCACATTATCACATTATTCGTATATTATTAAATTTACAAGATCCTTTTAGAGACCCATCTTTATTTCCCTTCTTCGGCTGATTAATATCAATATATAATATTGCCTAATTCGTCACTTTTGTCGCTAATTTTAACGAGGTGCGATCAATTCGTAATCGCACTTTGGCGTGCAAACATAAAATTTGTGAAATATTCCTTTTAAACGCCTACAAGTATTGTCCGCGTACGCTGATCTTAATGATCGTTTACTCAAGTATACTTGAGACATTGCCTGCACCGAGTGCGCTCTATGTAACGCGCGTTTAAAATCGTCGCAGATTGAAAAGACATTAGATCTATTAACGTAGCAATTAAATATAATACAGAATTCTATGCCGAAATAAACGAATGTGTCGTCGAGTGTCGGGGAAGAAAATAATGAAGTGGTTCTGCTTCAAATCGGTGTTTTATCTTATACCGATCACTTTCCATAAGAGAAGCTCATTGTACTACCGTAGCTTATCTATTCCCACGTAGAATAAATCAACATCCGCCTATATCCGTTCAAGTCGCTCGCTAATTAATGTCCGGAATGGAAAGTCGTTCTCTCGCGCGATATATCTGATGGTGTATAGTAACCGCGACATCACCACTCACGAGATTCAAGAGATGGTCCTTGCGACGAGTCGTCGTAATAAAATATGTCGAACGCGTGAAAGTACTTGCATAAAAGGTGTTGCTTATAAAGGCCGCCGCCACAAGTGAAACCACACGGTGCGCTTGTTCTAAATCCGACAATGTCGCAATATCTAAGTATATGCTGAATGAAGATTCGACCAATGTTATACCCTTTAATATACCATGTTACATAAGCCAGAGGTAAATTCAAATACACGGTGAAACTTACGAGGAAAAAGAACGCAAGATCAACAATTTTCAACATACATGTGTATGCTGATTTGGTACGATAAAATTTGTAAAATGCATATAAATGATTTGTACATAAAAATATGAGTTTTTGCATAATAGGATTTTGTAAATTTATAAACTTAATTTATATATAAATAAATATATACATATAAAATAATTTTTAATACGTTTAAAATGTGTTAAAATAATCAAACAATGACTATAATATAAGGATTTTCAATTACGGTTCAATCCAGCGGTCGGAAGTAAAAATGAATGATACGTCGATTTAGAATCTGCATAAAACTAATCAAGGGAATCTACATATCATATTTATATGGCAGATACCATTTTAGACATTAGCTTGATGGTTTAGAAATCGCCGTAAAGCTCGAATTTATTAGCGATTACATGCATAAAAGCCGATATTTACAAGCATCGCGCCGTGAGAAACTCGTCTGCTAGGGAAAATATACATATTTATTAACCGGTGGGATAAATCTCGTTGAAATTTACGACAAGTGGACATGTCAAACTCGACTTTCTACCGTTCTCCGATAGCGGGAAAAAGTCGACGCGATAGATCATTTATGCACGATCACGCGCGCAACGTATAAAGATAATAATGTCATTTTTTTATCTGCACGCGCGTTTAACTCACTTCAGGTAACGCTTCGGGCACCTCGTCCGAGTCCGAGTCCTCGCTCTCCTCGGAGTCGGAATCGTTGGATATGATCTTCGCTATGTCCATACTGATCGGCAGCATCAGTTCCCTGCTCGCGTTTTCTCTGTTTCCGCCGCCGAGAAGTGACCGGACTTCCTCAAGTGGCGGTGAGGTCGTGTCGTTACTGGATATTCTCGTCGAAATTAACGTCGCCATCGCCAGCTTTTGCGGTGGCGACATGCTACGTATTATTGGTATTACTTCGCCGATTTGTTCTCGCTTCTCCGGCGTTTTCATCGCCTAGAAAAAGGACAAAGGAGATTAGTTTCATTTATGTGAAATCAATGACTACAGAAGACACGTACTCTCCGAATATCTCATTTTATCGATTAGTCTCTTACAGAGATTTAAATAAAATAATTGATAAGATACCAAAATGTATTGCTGATTATTGGTTATATTTAAGCGAATGTAACGCCTAAGATTAATTTATAAGTCAGCAACCAAATGTATCGCAAATATTTTTCATAGCTCTATAAAGATTTATAGAAACTTCACATTTCTATAAAGATTTATAGAAATTTTACATTCCTATAAAGATTTATACTCGTACTTTACACAATTCATATCTCATGAAAACTAAAGAAACGATATTAAATAAATGTCATTCGAAAGTTCTTCATGCAAACGTGCTCACTCACGGATGCCACTACTTCTCGTACTTTGCTCGTTCTGTTTTTGACGTTTTCATCAGTGAGCTTGAGGGACGTCGATATTGTCCCCTGAACTTTCTCGCTGTTGTCGACATTGCCGACATTGTCGGTGTTGTTCTTCTCGGCATGGATTGGAGACAGCACAACTGCCTAAAAGATGAAACCAAAAGTTGCACGCCGCATATTGCGATACACAATTTTTATAATGGCCGTGGATAATATTATTAGCTAACTTAATAATTACATCTTGTAAAGCATTATATGCAATGTATTACTAAATCTGGGATTACATTATGCATTATTATGCCGCTACCTGCCTAATTAATTAATTGTCCGAAGTGTTAAATGGATGTTATCTAAATCTTATTAATACGGTAAATTATAATTAACAGTTAGCTAGGAAGTCGTGGCTGGTGCGAACCAAAATATAAATTTTCATAAGCGAATTAAAGAGCATGTTAATTAACTTCTGGTATCGCTAATTAGTGGGCGTCGCGCGCGAGACGCCGATTTAATTGAATCGCGAGTGAAAACGGCGCGTGTGGTTCAGGGAGACAATAAAATGCAACTTCCGGAAAGAACAATCGTAACGAGCGTGCAAAGCCGCTATACATAGCCGCGAGTGAACTGCAAGGAAGCGTAAATTACGTTACACGTATCTCTTGTTTGCCAAGAACGTGGACCGATTATCGCGCAAGAGATCTTTCTTCTTCTCTTTTTTTTTACAAGAAGGAAGCCTGTCCGGAGAAACGTCGGCTGCACGTTTACGTTCGTTGCACCGGAAGCGCACAGTGGCTGCAATGAGCTTTTGCAGGATGCAAGAGATCGCAGTGCGATTCTGCGCAATCGTCGAAAAGGGAGCCCCTTAATATCTCGTCGCGAAAGTATTACTTATGCAAATTTAAATGACTCGGTAAATATAAGATCTCGCTCGATAACTTCAATATGTAATTTATATGAATATAATTTTTGCCAAGACTTGGATTTAGTGAAAGTAAACGACCGTAAGTTTCATTTAACCTGACTCTTGGCAGCCTGTAATTGGGCGACGTGATGAATTTATTCTCCAATTTAATTATTTTCAACTAAACGAGTTAATTATCATGAGTAAGAGATAATTATGTCGAAAGCTAGTTATTAGCCGCGAACGTACATTTATACTCGGCGTATTAATGAATGAGGGGGGTTAATATTATATTTATCGGTGCTTAAGTTTCTCATCAATATTAATAGATCGGATCATCGTTCTCATAATTAACGCTTATTAATTTCTTATTGTGCTCTAATAATTAATGGAACAAAACCGCTTCGTACATGCAAGAATATCTCTTTTCGATACTCTAACAAAGGCAGCTAGTTTCGCTAAAATACGATCGAGCAACAAATGCAGGATGCAACTACGCTCGTGAGAATCCTTTAACCACGATACATCACGCGATGCAATATGCGCTTCCAACCCCAAGAGAATCCACTTCTCTCTTGAACATGAATGCCTCGATTATTATCCAGTCATTAAAAATGTATTTCTTTCTAATTTGGTGAAATGTGTGTGAAAATAAGTCGTACGGTGCTGCTCACTTGTAAGCAAATTTATAAAAGTTAGAAATTACCCGAGAAAGGAAGATCAGTCAATTTTTTAATTTTTATCGAGGGCCAAGCTACTTCTTGCTCCCACTTATTATCAGAATGAAGAATCTAGACTGAAAAATTTAAAAAAAAGAAAATGACACTTTGTACAGTTGGTGTATTTATTATAATATTTTCTTATATCTCTTTAATACGATCTTATTGGAATTAAAAAGCTATCGTGCCGTTATTATACATATATTTATGTAACGACCTAATAACCGTCGACCCGATGATTTTACTGTGTACGCATTCAATGGGTTCTCTGGCAATGAATAAACTCGCGTGACTACGTTTGAGCATTTCGTGACAGGTATTTCGAGTCAGTTTCCATATTTATCGTGTTAAAGCCTTTCGCGAATTCTCGCGCGAGAGCGAACATGATATTTCAGTGCATGTGTGAAGCATCTATTACTTTTCCTCATTCCGACCAGCGGCTGGATCAAGGTCGCAACAAAGGTTGTTCCACTTTGAATCAGGTAAACTGACGCAGAGAGCATCACGCGGTCAATAAACTGAAAGAACGAGGAACTTCATTCATTCGGCTTCGAGAACAAGTTAACGTCGATTCGAAAATTAACAGCTAATGAAATTATCTTTTAATGTAGTTATTAATAAAGAAATAGTAAAATGACACCGATAATTATTTCTTTAATAATTGGCTTAAATGCAACTTTTTAAAAAGAAGAAAGAAATTTAGATATTTTTACATAAAAAATGAAGTTCCTCGTCCATTCGTTTTTGAATAATTAACGCGCGATTAAATAAGTATTAAGACTCTAAAAGCTACAAAATGATGAAAAAATTAGCAACAGTTAATAAGAGATAAGAAATTTCATAATTTTCAACCATTTACACAAAAATTATGTAGCATCGAAAGACAAATTAAATCTTACCAGCAGCACCCAGTACGACCGTCCTATCCTCATCCTATCAAACCACTAAGACTCATCAACAGTTTCAGTATCAACTAATTTATAATTATCACGGTTTCCACTGTCACTACCACTGTAACAATTTAGCAATAATCTTTCAGCACCAACATGAAGCAATGTCATTAAATACTCAACTGTGCTCGCTCAGGTTGCGCTTGCGGAGTCTTTTTAACGACTGTCGGACCACATCTAAGAAATACGAAGAATCTTCGTTATAGAAGGATCTCTCGGTACCAATGTCCGTTCGTCAAATCCACCTGCTGCCGATCTGCTCTTTGAACTGGCGCAAAACGTTAGCTCTCTCGTAGTGGTAGGAGACCAAGAGCCTCCCCGCATGGTCCACGTGGGGATAATGTAGGAACACGGGATCTCCCCCTCATGCAGCCGTGACCGAGAAAAGAGGACCGTCATCGGGTTGGTGGATAAGCGTGTCGTACCGGAGAGAAGGAAGAAGTCGGCCAGCCGAGCTCCTCCTCTGCGTCCGTGTGAGAGAGCGCGGCTTTACTCTCGGTCAATAGATTACACGCAGCATCGCACACTTGTATTACGGTATACAAGGTGTTCCAGGTTCACCGCACTTTCTTCTGTCTAATTATTTTCTCATCAACTCAAGTATCTTCCCTAAAAGGTGTTGCGATCCCGATAGCTTTCGTGCGATGAACTTTCGAAGACTTCACGGCTTGAACTTCATTTCATTTGAAACGGACTCTGTTTCTCAACAAGATTGATTCTTTTTAGCCAAACATTCGTTATGTGAAGATATTTAAAGTTTTGAAAACGATCATTTTTGTCTAAAAAAAGTTATCTTTAAATTTTCATCAGAGATTTAAGTCCAAGGAAGTAAGGAAAACATAAGACACTGTGTATACTATCGCTATACTTATCGGGTTAACAGATGATCAACATGCTGTTCTTCCTGTGATTGCTATTCCGGATCTTGTACTTTCAATGTGACACTCTATTGTGTCGAGAAAGTTTTTCTTCTCGATCGATCATAGAGATCTTTTTGTCGCATGCGTGAAGCAGGTGATTCTATAAATTCACAGAATGTCTTCGACAACCTATATACTGATAGAAAGTCCGAGTTTTTTTTTCTCGTTAATTTTGGACAATCTTTCTTTAATGCGTATGAATTGTAAATTTAAATTAAAATGTCAGTACATTCTTTGAAATATTTTCCCAATTAATTAAGCCCAGACTTAGAATTCTGATAAATAAAAGACCACTCAAAGTTATTTTGAGAAATGTTAAAATTGCGTTAAACGGAGAAAGACATGGCACTTTTACTTGTTACACGAAGGCTATTTGAATTGTCACGCATGATTCAACTCGAGGTCCAACGCTTTCGAAAACATGTTTTTATTATTATAAAATGTCACGGTTGGCTGGCTACTTAGGTACTCATCTCATTTAGAAAATGGCATATTGTCGAAAGAAATTAATCGACATAAGCGCCATAATGAATTAACGGATATAGTCATTTTCTCTTGCACTGTTTTTTATAGCACGATCAACAGTATACGATTGTTTAGAGAAAGTTATCCAATTTCGTGCTTGGAATTTTCTACACGATGGGATATCGATCATGTAGTTCGTTACTCTTGACGTACTCATCGTAACAACTTCGAAAATCGATTTCAGAAACTATTAACGAGCATTTTATTCAAAGCTGGTTTCGCGTTAACCATGTTTTATTAGCAGAATTAAATAATTCGGTTATTACGATCTAAATTAAGAATTGTATAATATCGCATTTATTACTAGAAACACCATGCAATCGCAAACTTTCTCACTTTAGAGTCACAAGAAATTGCTTGGAAAGCGCACCAAGCACTGTAATATCAAGTGATCTATGTAATACTCGTGTAAAGGTAAACGGCGAAAGTGTTATTTTGCATACACGGTAATATAATATTTGCATCAAGTTCGACACGAGACACATTAAAAGCGCAATAAGATCGCGTTAAGATAAGCACGAATCGTGTAAGAACACTTTCTCACATTAATTATATTTTGCACTCATTATGATTGTCATTAGTACCTTTTTGATACGAGCCTTCTCATTTTCGCGAAATCTAAATTTCATTGATACATTTGAAATAGCATTTAAATGCATGTTACATGAATCTAATTAACATGTATATTGCTTAAGGACTATTTAAGCCTTGTCTTTTTTTGCGAGACGGAATCAATCAAGATTTATTTCTTCTTTAAAAATTTAATTTTTGCCACAAGTATAATAATTTTTATTATTATATTAGGTGAAAGTTCTGTATAAGGACGATAATGTTAATTATGGTAAGGACGATAGGAGCCTTTGACAATTTTTTTTATGATATTTGAATATGTTTGCACTTGGATGGAAAATAATAAGAACACAACTTTAAATATCGACAAATTTAATTATTATTTGACGATAATTAAATTTGTCGATATTCAATACTCAAAGTTGCATTCTTGTTCTTTTCCATCCAAGTGCAAACACATTGAAATATCGTTAAAAAATTCGTCAAAGGCTCCTGCCGCCCTTACCATAATTAATATTATCATTAAACATTTTTATATATGTATGTCCTTCTAAACCTCTTTATAACTTGTAAATTAAATGTATCACACATGGATATTAACCGCAGAAAACTTACACCTAATATCCAAACAAGAATTTCCGGAAGTCACGGTGAGGGCAATTTGCGGTAAAATAACGGGAACTGACGTACAGCGTTAAATCTTTTACGTCAATGACTTTCTTCTTCGCGGAAACAACGCTGCGCCCGAAATTCACCGCAGCTTTATTCCACTCGAATTCCTTCGGTTCCCTCGTCGAGCTCGGCACTCCGTTTCCAATATAACAGCTGCTTGATGACGGCGGAAGGGGTGAAAGCGGCGCGGCGGTTTTACGTTACGTCCAAATGGCATTTCGATGTACGATAGACAAGTACTTGCTGTCTTCGGTTAGCAACGTGTTAACGCTACCACGGCCGTGTGATACGCATGCCGTCGTCAAATGGCGTTTATCTAGTGCGCGGTTAAATTGTTTCAGAGAAGTCGTGAATAAAGCGTGCAGCTAATTTTCCGATATTAAGAATTACCAGCCTACTTTCGTGAGAGGATGAACATTATGGAATGAAGGACATTTATTCTGCGAAATGGGGCCTGTAAAAGTGTTTACTATCAACGACGTAGATTACTATGCTTTTTAATCGAACTGTTAAAGTATATTTTTACGAGGGAATTAAATTAGGATAAAAATGTAATAATGTGATCTCGAGAGAAAGGGGCGACCTATAGCTACGTGGCTGATAAGATAAGAGCGTCTAAGGCACTAAAATTTGCAAAATATATATCACGTTGTAGCATCAAGATAAAAAAAATTGCGTGTCATTACGGTGTTTCTTAAAGTTAATTAAAAAGTTACATACGGTCGTGATAATTGAATTCGTTGTCGATATCTTTGGCAGCTTCTCTCGTCACTTATAGGGTGTGTTCGGGATCGCACTATCAGCTCTACTTACAATTAGCGCTGAAAGCGTCGTTCTGTCTTTACTGCTTATCGTGCGTCGAAGGAAGATAGAACGACGCTTTCGGCGCTAAGTAGCGCTGATAATGAACACCATAAAGTAATTGACAGACTGGCGATCGATATACATAAATTTACCGCGTCTTATATCGATCCGTAAATTGGCATTACGTTATCTGACAATATTATCATCTAGGAGTGAACAGAATAAACATTGTGAACCGTGAGAACACAAATTCGGATACGAAGACAAGTGTGGGAAGAGTCGACACTCGAAAACGAAACGAAAGCCTTCCTGCCTACAAAAATTCTCTTTGAAATTCTAGTACAAATCTTTCTTTGAAAAATGTTATAATTTAAAAAAAATTATATATCTTTAAGATGTGTCACAGATATGTGAGACTATGTCTTAAAGATAATTTATATGCGTCTCTCTCTCTCTGTCTCTTGTTTTCTCGAAACGGGACTTGGTTTAATTTGCAGGAAACGAGTCTCTCAAATAATTCTCACGTGGCGCCAGTCCCATTCTGGAAACAGGTTTACTCTTATTTTTTAATCGGTCCTTCCAGCCTGATTGTGTCATTCTTCCCTTTCCGGATTCGCGTCCGAATCGCGGACAGGTGAAACGCGCCTGCCAGAACAGCCACAGAAGAGATGTGGGTCGCGACTTACGAATCTCTATACCTGCAAAATTGTGCTGATTAAAACGGACAGGAGGATTCTAGATCCCGAAAATGTATCACGAGAGTAATCATCCTGTAAAACATTACATAATCGTTAGTCTTAAAATAAAGAGGACAGGGCACTTTGTGATTGTAAAAATATCACATGTTTTAATCTATTTTCTGTATGAAGTTATTTTCACCACACTTGTTCTACTAGCTTTTAACACTTGAGATTCTTATATGGTTTTGGGAACTTGAAACAAAATATGCTTATGCCTATTCGCATTAAAGTGGGACAGACGACCAAACAGCTCTTCGTAGTCTAATCTTGTATTCCAGTACCCTGAATATCTAAATATTTTAACGATCTGTGGCGGGAAAATAAGGAAGCTGTGAATCAGCATGGCGTGTAGCCGTATACGGCTTTCTTAACGCTCGATTTCTAAAAGATTACGATGATAAGCACCTTTGGGAAAAATAGCAATAAAAAAAAGTAAGGTGGGATATTGGGTGGCGTTATGAATGAAAGTGGAACGCGCGGGTCGTTCGCGGGTCTTCCTTTGATTACGCTTCGATTCTTAACTCCCACGGATTAGAAAGGAGCGCACGAGGGTTCTGACTGCGAGACTCTCAGAAGATTTTGCGGGCGAAAGTCTTTAAAGGTAGCTGAACGTTGACATTTTTGTCGCCGTCGCGTGCGTACATCGTAACCTCGATGAAATTGAGCGTGACCCTCTAAAATGGTTTGTCATAATTACAAATAACCGTGAAAGATCCGGACATTAGGGATCGATTAGAAAACAGAGAAAGTTAGCATAAACTCAAGTCACAGATATAAAAATATCATAGTAGGAGTAGAAGGAAAATAAAAGCAATAATTGTTTGTGGAAAAAAAGAAAAGAAAAGAAATATACAAAAAGTGCAAAAAATAAATTGTTTAAAAATGCTATAATTATTCTATTTAAATAAAAATATCTCGCGCGTGGTTGCTGTTAATAAACTTGTACCGAAAAATTAATGTAGAAATTCACTCGTATCGTGTTGTAAAGTCGTCGTTAAACCATCTTATTATTAAGGTACAAGAAGAGAGTCCCATATAATTGCAATTTACGACTATCACTGTGTTTCTAGAAGATCGATCACGTCGATCGACGTTGATGTAAATACCTTCTAATTGAACTTTCGAAAGTATATGCTAAAAGCATGATTAGTTTCTCCATCTAAAGACATTATTCATCAGTCAATGTACTGGTTATAGAAATATATGGCGTATCATCTTGGAAAGATTAGTGAAGTTCGCAATTTATTATACTTCCTTGATACGCAGAAAAGTGCAATATCATGAACGTGACTAAAATAATTGACTTTCTTCCACACGTCAGTCTTATCACAATTATTATAATTCTCGTTCCTCTTGAAAAACTAGAAATGCAACTTATGCCTTTATTATGGACCGGCTTAAATTTTCTGCTTCGAAATACCGAGCCTTTAAAATATTACATATAAGCTTTTCGTTAGTAGCAATCGTGTTCTCTTCTACCGTGCTTAACAATTTTTATTATTTTTTCGTGTTTGAGGAGATGTCGATCGGAGCTTAGTCGCGAGATAATCGGATTCATCGCTTTGTTATCGAACGCAGGGGAATCCGTTGCCACAAACGGGTCCGGAACATTTTATGGTTATTTCACGAGATTTCAAGAATGCGATCCAATTTACGATAACGATCCGCGGCGCCGGACACGTCGTATTTCCCGAGCTGCGAAGAGCGAAGACAACTGCATGGGGCGGATAAGTGTACTCGACTCTGTGGATACCGTATCATGGATACTGATGAGAGTAAGCCGATACTTACGACCTCGAGACACTAATCCAAGAACCAAGGCCGCTATTACATAAAAACCTGATTATGGTGTGGCTCGTAAGACAGAAATTAAATATAAAAATTCATTGCGCGATTACTCCCGTATAAATTAAAGAATGTCCCACCTTTGCATGTAAGTAAATATGTTGTGCGTAACAATAAATCGACGACCATTAATAATATCAATTTTAATTATTATTCCTTCGGTCTCTAAAATGTAAAATATATTAATTTTACAATTAATTTCTTACCTTTTAGTTGCGCTCTTAAAGAGCATTTCTTGCGATTTTTCTTAATGCAGGAATATAATCTGAAAAGAGTTTGTTTCGTGTAAAATTGTTATTACTGATACGCCTCTTTTTAATTCGGCAATTACAAGTTAAAGCCGACACAAGAGCGTTTCGTTCGTATGATCGCGATATCGCCACGGCGATAGGGAGGTCTTAATTAATTTCATTAAGCCGTCTTCTTCGCGCCTTCGCGTCTGGAAACGGCGATCGCCAGATCGATATCCCGGTCGGGAATTTGATTCCTTCGACCTTGCCTCCTCCTTCTCCCGAGTATAGTGCGGTGGCACCTGTAAATCTCTGCCGTCTACCTCCTTTTAGCCCGCGGACTTTGACAAAACGCGCCGGACGTATTTGCATACCGCGCCTTTATCTCGTCCGGCGCACGTTTGCGCGCATAAATCCATATTCCCATTGCAGTAAATCTGCGGCGTCCGTCGCAAACGCGATTTCATAAATCACAAGGACCGAAGGTACAACCCGCCTCCTTCTAATTGAAAGAGAAGGAAGCGTCTTCGGCCGAGCAACGCGGATCCAGGATACCTCCGAGGAAAAATCTCGGACAGTAATTTCGTTTGTTTCAACTCTCGACGATCCAATATCTACGATTTTTAACTATCGTCATGCCCTCTTGAGCTTCTGTATTATTATATTACAAAATTTATTTATTCCCAGAACTGAAAAGTCTCCCCTTCAAATTTAACCGAGGGAGAAGAAGCAATAAATATGGAGTAAATCATTGCTAAAATATCAAATATTTGTGTTAAACATTTATACTACGTTGTAATTTCGTTGCATTCAAAACTTTTGGTTTGTAATAGGAAGATATTTCATTCAACATATGCAGTAGATAAAAAGCGTATTTGCACTTTTAACTCGAAATAATTTTCCATGAGGAAAACACGTCGCTGCAATGTGCTTTACTTGATGCGTTAGTAAAAACAAAAACTGTATAGTCCGACAGAAATAATTTGCAATATTGGGAAACGTTTGAAGACATTGTGTCTTCAAATTATTCCAAACAAGATGGACTATACACAGATAGCAAAGAGTTAACGAGCAGATTACATTTACAACATATCGCGGATCTTTCGCGCTAAGATAATTAATGTGTGTGCGTGCAGCGCGATAACAATTTCGCCATAATTTACGTCGTCATTTTTCACACTTCCGAGGCTATCTATTTTAAACACTTTACGAAGGAAGTGGCAGTCGGAAGATACTGTCGCATGCGTACACGATGATTTACATTATCCCTTTGTCAAATCTGAAAAGACGAGCATTATACACCATTATACACTAAATTCGCAAGGATTAATCTTGGCTGTGAGAATGAAAAGGAAACTAAATCTTTACAACTACAGAGCAGCAGTAATGGCGACGCAAGAAGTAGGGCGGGTGCCCTCTCGCCTCTGTAAGAAATCGTACTCGATTTAATATTTTGTTTCGCGCTTTCAACTTAGAAGCAGCCAGCAAATTATACTCGAAGCGACGAGAGATTCAACGCGGCGATACGAGATGTATCCGAGTACGAGCTTCGTTTAAAGAAACAATTATCGTCCGTTGTTATCGCAATAAAGAAGTAACTTCAAGTTAGCTAGGCGCTTTGTCCACAGTGAGCGATCGCGGTTTCTTCTCGTACTTGTCGCGAACGCGTATCAAGAAAGTAATACGATATGCGGAGCGGCGCGAGCCGCAAACCGACCCGTTCGACTGTCACCGCGTGAATGATTTGGTACAATGAGAATAGACTTCGACCGAAGTGTTTACGGCGCTACGTTATTTCTCGGAAACGGCGCTCGGTGTTCGACGCCAGAAATTCCAAGAATTTCCACGATTGATTAACCTCAATAATCGGCGAAATTTAAACATATTGGAAATTCAATCTAAGTAAAACGATTGAATTTTCTCACAACGTTTACTGACAAAAGTTCTTAATACAATCGAGTCTACATACAATATTGGTCGCAACTATTTCTTTCGCAATAGTAACGCACAAAATACGACATATCTGAAAACGATGTCTCGAATGATAACGACAGAGTCGAGCCGTATCAAACAGCAAAAACGATGTCGCAGGGGGAGATAGCAAGATATAAAAATAATAATCAATTGACAGCGGAGATTCGATCAATCTTTTTCTCAAGCGACCGCGATATATTATATTATATCGCTGATATCGCTAATTTCGAGCCAATTCGTAACGCTTATGAAAGCGGAGAAGAAAAACAGCGTACGATATAATCGATACCGATCATCGCCCCAAAACGCGTCGTGAAAGACTAGAATGATTAAAAATAAACGCGTCGGGCGCGATTAAAAACGCGGGATGTACAAACCTAACGACAATTAATAACGAGAATTATTGTTACAGTATTACGGCGAGTAATGCGGTTCGAAGAGTGGGGCATCTCTTTTTGATTTCCGGCAAATATAATATTTATTGTTAAATCTATATGTGTGTATATATATATATATATATATATATATTACGTAAGAGACACAGTATGTACAAATGTTGCGACGCAGAGCTGAGTCTCGTTGTGTTTTCCAAGTTTAACGTGGAGAACTAAGTCTTTCTGTAAATTGCCTTCTCTTTTGTTTCAAGTAACAAATGAATATCAAAAACTTAAGGCAGAACTCTCTAAGAATAATGTCCGCTATTGTTTCGATAAATTGATATTTGAATATCTTTCTAATAAAAAAAATAATTTATGTAAAATACATTACATGCAACAGCGAGCCTTCGAAATGATCAATTGTGCACAATCATTGCTCGATGCATACATTCTTGTATAAATAAAATTATTAAGACGAAATGTTGAAAGATTAACAAATGACACGTCGTGTAAAACTAATTGTAAAAATTCTACTTACCCAATAATTCTCTATTCTAGATGAAATACTTGTGTTTCACGGACTTTATAAACCCTCATTGCGCCTCAGTATCGCGCTTATGTAATTTTTTTTTCATTTTTTCGTCATTTATCACAGCACAGCGCGTTACAACGTTCCTGTGTTCTACGTTCTGCGTACCTCAGCAAGATGGAAATTGCATAATTAATTAAACATGTACTTGAAGAAATCGTAAAAAACATCCAATGATAAAAATCCATTTGTTATTACGAGTGTGCGCGACGTTGCTGCCGAGTATATGTCGTATTCGCGTAATAATAAATTAACATCGCATCTTGTCATTACAACTCTGCTATTGCACAGCGATAATAAGTACAAATAGTGGACGAAGTTGAGCTTGCGGACGGATTACGATTTTTACGTACTGATTGACGAATTTCGTACAACGAAACATTTCTTGATATTTCGCCATTGTAGCGTCAAGTAGCCCCTGGTTATCGACCCTATTTTCAAGCGTATTTCACAAAACTTAGAATACGCTTCGTACAAAATTCCTATAAATTTCGGAGGACAAGAACGGATAATCTCAATTACGTTCTGTACTCGCGAAGAGAAGTCACCTCGAAGATCAACACGTCAGAGAATTTTCCCTGCTCGCTTAGCACCATTCGCGCGTGCTGAGCGCGAGTCTCTCCGCGGGCTCGATCTTCCGGTGCGATTGAGAATGAACCTGAGGTTTCCTCCGCCGACCTCTCTCAATCGGTGCACTCAGAGGCGAAGCTCTCAAGGTCCACGTAGTGCCCGTTCATGTTGTCCTCCAGCAGCTGGGCGAGATCCCTGCGTAGAATCTGGAACTCCGGCCTGCGGTCAGGATCAGCGTGCCAGCATCGGGATATCACCCTGAAGAGCTCGCTTCGACAATGCGAAGGCCTCTCCAGCCGATAACCGTTGTGCACGTTCCGCATGACTTCCCGCGCCGTCATATCCGGGTACGGTGTTGAACCTGAGCAGAAAGCACAAAGTGGTGCGATTATTACGATGAGATGTCAGCACGATGGCTCGCGGTAGGAAGCTACCGTCCACTGATTAGCGTACAATGCTTTAACAAGGTACAAAATGAACATTTTCTCCTTTTCCCCGGTGGATATCGGAGATTATCGTTGCGCGGGTGCATGTAGCTACATCAGATTCTCTGATTTGATAAAAACGACGAAGATGGGAGATTCACAAAATCGCTATACAATTTTGACGATACATTTGAAAATTATATTTTATAGATACATTTTTTTCTTCCCCAGTGTAATTTGTTATTTAAATAAAATTAATAAGTTAATATTCTACAAACGAGCGACATTTCCAAACTGTCAACGTGACACTGCACAAGCGCGCCCTTATTTTCATCAAACAACGAAACAAACGAACAGTCTTTTTTCATTTTTACATTAAGGGACGTTCGAATAAAAGAATAATATTTATTCCAAAGCTACCGAAATTAAGCAAGTCACTTGGGTCTCGGAACGGACGATGAAGGCACTTACCTAAAGTAACGATCTCCCACATCAGAATCCCGAAGCTCCAGACGTCGGTCTTCGTCGTGAAGAGGGAGTAGATCAACGATTCAGGGGCCATCCAACGAATGGGTAAGGCATTCCTGCCGTGTCTAGTCTCGATCACCTCGCCGTCCTCGTTGGCGAACCTCGACATGCCGAAGTCGGCGATTTTGCACAGCTTGTTGTGATCCACGAGGACGTTTCTGGCGGCGAGGTCGCGGTGGATAATCTGCGCAGCGAAAGAGAGAGAACCAAGTCAACCGATGAACGACCGGCGCTCGAGAGGTGCATGTTCCATTACGTGTGCGATTGCTTACGGTCTGCCCGCATGACGGGGAATTACACGCTATTACGAGTTCGGTGCAGCGAGTCGTCTCGAGAAAAACTCAGCCTTGAGTCCGAGCCCGCGCGCGACAAAACGGGATTCGCGATAGAGGAGAGGACCGGCGCACGTCTTTGCGAAGATAAATATTGTTTCAGCGACACGAGTGCCGAGTACTCGTCGGTGGACCCGATGAATCTAGCAATATTAATCCTACGTTATGTGCTCAACTGCTGGAAAGTAAGGGTATATGGGAAAAATAAATAAACGGCAATTTTAATTCCATCGACAGGTTCTCGTAATGTGACAGGTGAAAGAAGCATCTGCGCGGTTGCCTAGTCACCAAATATAGGCGACACAAGAAAATGTTGAGGTGTATGTAATTCGATCGCGGACTCTCTAGAAGTGAATCTGTGATCACTGAAAACATTTTGCTGCCATAACTATCAATTTCTAAACGGTTTGCTGTCGCACCTAATATTATACAATAGGCACAGTAGCACAATATTTAGCTATCACAACTAGATATTAGCTGTCCACATTTTACAACTAAAATTTAGCTACCACATGTAGGTTTTAGTTACGGCAGCTACGTTTTCTTTTCCGTGCACTGATTTACAGTTATACGTATACCACTGCGATTTTCAATGGTATACTTGTAACTGTAAATCAATGACTATTCCACTGTTTTCAGTGATAGTCCACTGATTGACTTTTAGAGAGAAGACTGTGGTACTCGCGTTGCGCCATGATTTGACGCAGCCTCTCGCCATTACTATTAATTATATTTTAATTATATTCAACGTGCATTCGGCCAAACGAAGTTTCGCTAAGCGACTCCGAAAAGCCACAAACGACAAATCAGGACGACAATTATTATGCGCAACGCGGCTGATGCAAATACGACGTTACGAAACGTCGGGCGTATCAGCTGTGCGCTCGTCGCTGAAAATTCTGCTTAAATGCAACAGGCGCATCTAGAATGCATCCACGCACATTCGCAGCTGGTACGGCACGCGTACACTATCATTTAGCGACTACGTAATTGTCTATTAACTCGGGAGAATAATTTTTGCTGCGCCGTTTCCTGGAAACTATTATACAAACGGAAACTGGTAATTCGACATTTGACGGGAACGATCGGGCGCTCGCAGGAAGGCTTCGGGCTCTTTGTTTCCCTAATTGCCTATTAATCGCCAGGTGTATCCTCCTCGGAGTCGCTACGTGCACTTCCGCCAGCAAGTGCAAATTTTCCTCTTCCTCTCCGCGACGCGTAGTACGTGCCGTTCTAAGAGGGAATTTCTGAATGAAAAAAAATATTTACTCCGCGTCATTTACGAACGTCCTCGTTTTAATCGATGATTCCGCATCGAGCGGAATAAATTAGCACGCCTGTTGCGCACAAACTTTCGTCTCGGCTGTTTGCACGAAATGTTGGCAGAATTTTTGGGATACCGGTTCGCATCGGCGATACTTGTATCGCATGGCAAACATTCGGTCGACTATATGTTAATTTTTGTTTATCGCGGCTGCGTATTACGATCCTGAATATATTATCCAAAGCCAGTTGATCGCCTACCAAAGCATTTCGTAATAAAAGTAAATCATCCGCGTATAAATAGAAATGTATACTAAATACGTCATGTTCCTTAGCTTAATTAATAGCGATATAAAAGTTTAAAAGTCAAAATTGTTTAGTGCAATATTAATATTTACGTGTCAAAATTAAAAATAAAATTATTCTTCTTGCGAGGACAGCGAAAATCTCTATAATTTAAGAGTTAATCAATGTTTCCTCGATGACATACAAACAACATAAAATCTCTGTCCATATTTCACTACTAATATGCAACATCTTAGTCGCGAAACTAATCAGATCGCGTAGATTGTAAAAACGCTATTGAGGGCCATTTATCGCTCTCGAATCGAATAAAGAAACACTGGACGGATATCCTCCAACTCGCTCTTTATGAGACATAAAACTCAATCTTTGCCTAGTGACACAGATCTCCGGACAGGAACGATCCTTTCGCGAATACGATGTTGGTACGTTTTACGACTGTGTGAAAATGTTTGAGTTTAAACATCATTAGCGGATTATTTGTCGTTGTCGCAGTCGATGCTCCCCGCAACCTTCAAGGTAGGCGTCAGATGTCCTCGAAGGACTCTCACTTTTCATTTTTTTTCACAAAGTATGTAAAAATTTAAACGAGGTCTTTTTTTTAGACCCATCTATAAATAGACAGAGATGGAATTTAATCGAATCAACAATTAAATTTTCCTTGATAAAAAATTATAAATAATTAATAACTCAAAAAACTTTAAACAAAATTAATACAGTATATTGGAAAGAATTATGTTTCCTAAGCGTTAAAACAAAAATTTTTACTCGACAGCAAATCATCAAATGCATCGCTATTCTCTAATGTATCTAATTGCAAATATTTATTTCAAATGCATAAAAAATAATTAATACCAAAACTTATATCCTTCAACGAGTATTCGGGATGATATCCCGAATGAATAATCGGTTGGCCGATACTTACGACATAGGGGGGCTCGTTAAGTCGTGGGGAGATTAAGGAGAAGGCCTCTATCTAAACATTTTAAACGACTGCGGTGCGTATCGAGGTGTCGCGCCGAAATTTATCGCGATTCGTTTCCCCTTTTGTTTAGCGGTCGCACCATCTTATCCTGTCGGCGGTATGTAACGCAAAGAAAGAAAAAAAAACGAAGAAAACTCGCGAGGAATGAACTGCCCAGCAATTGTCAAGCGATCAAGCTTGAAGCTACTTTTTCTCCTGCGGCGAAACAACAATTATTTATGTCGAGAAAACTGGAGGACCTTCGCTTCACAAACGCGTGGTAAAGAAAAATTTATTAGCACGCATTATTGCACATCGATCTCGCATCATTGATATAATGTCATTGAGGACTGGCAAGATCTCGGCATAATATTGCAAGATTTTATTATTTTTATTGTGGAAGGGATTTTTTTCCTCTTTGGCGGACGACAATTAGTTACATCGAGACTTTGCAAACTTTTACTTACAAGTAAATATCTTGAATAAAAATGTATCAAAAAATTAATATGATACTATAATAGCCTAGTGATTGAATTGGAAGAAAGTTTTGAAATTATAGAACATCAAAGAAAGGTGCACAAAAACGAGAAGATGTACACTGGACGCATCAATTCCATAAAATTTTTAATTATTGTAATGAAATTTATTGTGATTCGTCTTTTCTCGATTTCTTTTTATGGAGTTGTAATGAACCTCATCACGCGCGCCGAAGAAAGTCGGAAAGGAAAGCGAAATAGAATGTTGGTTATTCTATGCGGGCAGATCGTATGGGAAAGAAGCCTTTGCGTTCATAAATATGAAATGCGGAAATTAAAACATGTCAGGTGCTCCCACGAACTTTGAAGTTAACAGAGATTCAACTGATTCTCAATCTAATTGTATTATTAGAGAGAAAAACGGTTAAATCTGGATAAACTCCAATGTTCATACTGAGAACTGTCTTGAAAACACTCGTACCTTTTTTGATGCAAGATACTCCATGCCTCTGGCCACGCAATATCCGAAAACCGTGAGATCCCTAGATGTCAAGGCCGCCGAATCCTCGCTGAAGTTGTAAAAGTACTGTCTGGTGCGGTGATCACGCAGGTACGCGAGCAATTTGCCGTACATGACGTACTCCAGTATGAGATAATGAGGCTCTGCAATCAGAGAAAATCATTAAACCGTTTATGTTCATTCATGGAAAAACGCATTGGAGCGTATCGCTGGTGCGTTTCGAATAAGGGGATCTGCATCAACGAAGAATAGCTCTTATTCATCAACTCTTACTCATGATTCAAATGAGTAACGCGATTTTTAAGGGACGAAGCGAACGTAGAATTACGAGGTGCGCCGCGTGCATGGATTTGCTTCAATGACGATTTACCATTCAAGGCACACTTTATCGCGGTCCAATAAATTGAAAACATCGCCGTGTGCGTAGAGAAAAACAGCATTTTCTCAGGCATCAGTTATACTTTCCAAGGTCGAATTTTACCGACTGTATTGGCACGATCTTTGTTGCAACGTAGTTGTAAGAGACGTTAAAGTAATCTTCTTCTTGACACGCTTAAATTGCAAATATGTAAATGAATCTCTGTGTCATAAAATTATAATTTTATTGAATTAAATAATTCATTTAAATATCGCATATTTAATATCCGAGAAAAAGGATTAATTGCAATTTGTACAGTTATTTGTCATTATTGATTAAATGTCACATTTCATCGAAGTAACATTTTCGAATGTTCAATATTTAATAATTGCTTTATTGCAATTACATTTTATGTAGAATTTATTGAATTCTATTACATCTACTTGCAATGCTTTCGTCGTAACGACGACACTATAAAACGGTATACGGGTGATTAGCGAAACACACGATGAGGATGTTGGAGAAATATTTTACGTTCGTAATTTAAGAGATGAACACTTGGAACAGCCCTCGCTTAGGTAGTACGCGCTTGATTGTAACTTATGGAGCCACTTTTGTCGGCGTGTCGAATCGTAATTCTCATATTAGGCTGATATTAACATTCTCCCTAATAATTCTTGTTCACCAAGTAGCGTATGTATCGCGCACTCCTCGCTCCGAATTAATTGCGTCAGTATGTTTCTCAAAGTGGATTAAACGTAATGCTTACAATGCATGTTTCGATCGTATTAAGTCGTGCGTTATTAAACGTGTATTAGCAATTTAGTATCGTGACACTGCGCTGAATAAGTTGTGTCGCAATTACCATGCTATACTGCACGCCTATACACGAGCGTCGTATCGGTAAGCTTTAATTAAATCCGACAGAAATTGTCGATAAATGGAAAAGTACAAATAAAAAGGTCATTGTTAAACTTCCAATTACGCAAGAACTTATTGAAAGAAAGACGAGAAAGATTATCTTACAAAATTATTGTGCAAAATCACTCTTAAAAATTAAAAAGTTCTAATTTTTCTACCTTCATCCGCGTGATCGATTAGTTAACAATGAAAATCAATGGTTTCGGACATTTATATATATTATCCATGTAACTAATATGCTATAGAGAATTGCAATAAAAAATGTGGAATTAAAGCAAAGCTTTATATTAAAAAAGTGCATTCCAAGCGCAATGTCAGTTATTATCGTGTTAGCATAATATGTCGAAGGTCCATTGTCAAATATGCGCGTTGAATTCGCACTTAAAATTCTACATTGCAACTTTTCCGTCGCAAAAATCGCGGATCCGCGCCTATGTCGATCGATATGGCACGCGCAAGATACAATAGCCGTGACGAATGCAAAGCAATACGAATGCGGAACGGCGATACGTGGGCTGTGGTATCGTTCACGTTTCATTTTCACGTAGATCATATTTTGCGCGTGCAATATTGATAGGAACGCATTCGCGAAACGACGAAGCGACAATACAGACCGACGCGTTGGAACGAGTTTCTCTCGAGTCTCTTTTTAATTTTACATCATATGCAAATTATTCGGAGATAGTTGACTGTAAACAAAGTTATAAACGCGCTGGCATCGGAGACTTCGACGCAAATCGAGTTTTTAAATCACAAAGTATCTACAATGACGTACAATTGATTCCGTGAATTTGAGGACAATTCGTTTCTGAGATGAAGATAACGCGAAATATCAGAAACTCATTTAATGACAAGTTTCGTCGCACAGCGAAATGTAAAATCTAAACCTAGCCGTGCTATCAGTCTCTTAAACTTCCAGAATGTTATACGCATGAAAAACTCGTGCTAAAAAGAAGATTCGCACACTGCGTTCCTGAGATCGCAGGTTTTAAAGAATGCCGCTCCTTAATGTTACTCCTATTTCATACGTCGTGAAAGCAAATAAGCCGAAACTTGATTAGGGTCGAAAGAAAAAATACGAATGATGGCTAAATAAGAGAAGCTCGTCATTTTTATCGAATACGAAGCATTTTTTGAGACAAAAAGGAAATTGCTTTACGATAAAAAAATTTAACACAATCCTGATGATGTCTTCATCAGGCGTTAATGCGAGAATTTAATGCACGCGATAAGGAGGAAAATATAATCAGTTTAATTTGTGTTTCTAAAATCGACGAAATAAAAAAAATTTTCTTCAATTTATTCGAAATATGAGACTTTGTCGAACTTGTAATATATCTACACTCAGCCCCCTTAATAATTTTCTTAGCCGAGGAACGACTGTTCGACATCAGGTTTATTTTCGTCTGAACGGCGATCGTAAAACGGTCAAAAGACTTTCCTTTGACGAACGTCGCCGGAAAGAAATTCGGACGTGGCCGCAAACGATAAATGCGGTGGGGCCGAAATTTAAATGTCGTAAATTTTATACGGTGGCTCGTCTCGCGTTCCTGGACCGCCAGGAACTTTCCACGTTCGCCATTGTGCGAGGGTAAAGCTGCAGAGAGACCCTTTAAGGCCCACACCTTGAGGTGCGTCAGCGACGCCCGAAACGCAGACACACCTCTAAAGTCCGCGATTTGCCACAGCAATTATCTTGACCTTTACTGCGCCCACGATGAGTATTTTATCATTACGATTGCGGGCTCACTGAACGAACATCTTTCCTTGCCGAGTTTATTTCTCGCCCATCTTCCCTAAATGATCTTTTTCAATGCTCAAGTGTTCATTAGCTCTATCCCATTTTATTTCGCTATTCATGAGGGTAGAAAACAGTTGATTTATTGTAAAAGATTATTAATTGACGACACTTCATTAATTGAAACAAATAATGCCATCGAAATGTCAAGCTTAAATGAGTCCATCTGCTCGGATCGTATCGTTGCTCGCCTTTTTATTTAGTTTCCGCGAACGGTACGGCCGTATCGCGAGGATACCTACTTAATAAACGTATTGTGCCGCGAACAGGCACTTCGCAAAGATGCATATGGAAATTTATACGAACGATGAGAATGACGATACTGAACAGTGCGTGGAAGAACAGACGTATTATAGTCTCTGCCTCTCCGTGATTCATCTCGATCTATCTCACATTCAAAATTGCTTCAACTTTTTGGACGGTTCTACCGCAAATTCCTCGTAAAAAAATTCAATGAATTAATTTTCAATCTATAATAAATATTTTTTTCGTACGTCAATTGTTAAATTCAAGAATAAAAAGTAATACGCACGCAATACTGTGCGTAAGATTTCAGAAATAATAATTATCATATCTTTTGCGTTTAAATTTGAGATATTATCATATACAATACGGTATATTTGATTAAAATTATTTTGATAGAAAAGCGTAAAGAGTATAAGAGATATAGAGTTAAATGGCACATGTGAAATAATATATTTTTAACAGAGTTTTATAAATTATTTACTGCACACAGAATTTTGCGTATGTTTCTTTTCTACGCGGAATATTATTAAAATTCTAGAAACATGTAATTAATTTCGCAGTTTCGTAATAAAGATCAATCTTCATACGAGTATAAGTAATTCATTTATCCGTAAGGAAATTATTTGCCGATTCGTTGCGCGTACGCTTTCGATAATGATCCCTCAGCACATCAAGCTTCTTCAATTACTTGATCCGGTATTGTGGAAGCAGAATGTTGCAATTTTTAATCAATGAAGACACGATAAAATAACAGAGAGCCATCCGCGCGCATCAATTATACTTTTATTTGCAAACAGATGCAATCGCTGATATTTTTACGCAAACTTATGTGATTCGTATGAGGAAACAATTGCGTCATATCGAGTGGAAAATTGATTTGGCTAAAAAATATTAACAACTCCACTTACGTCCATGAAGCCAGATTTCGAAACAGACTATTCTGATTTAACGTCAAAGACACAACATTGCAGGAAAAATACATAATATATAAATTGTTTACACGACGATTTAATTTGCAGCTGTCAAGTTTGTGGATGTTAACTGCAATTATGGCGTAGATAACGACACAACGAAACGGATAAATCTGCCTGTGCGAGACAAAGCGATTCTCACGCAATTATCATAATGGCTGTCTAATTTATCGTCCAAGCGCGTACAATCGCAGTAAAGACAAACATTTTCACGTTGACCGTTTAATCGTTCCCGTGTACCCAACTGTCTTCTTATGCAACCATTTAAATCATATGAACGGGACACTCGACAACAATAAAATACGCAAAGTGCATTTTGCACATTCTACACGCGCAAATTATCGATTGTCTATGTAAATAAGTGATTTAGAGAAGCGATAAAAATTTTTTTCAAGGCAGTTATAATTTCGGCGAGTCTCAGAATTGCAAGTGAATAAAGTCATGCGTGAGTGGGACGAGATAGCGATAGAGATTTGTCATTTTATTATATTTAATTATTTATTAACTGCACGGGATACGTTGTTCGCGGAAATTTTAATAGTCTGAATAATGAGCTAGGTCGCCAACTCACTGCTCGTCCGCGAATTTCGATTAAACCACAAGGACGACTGGTGGAAGAAGCATCGCGGGCGCATCGCGGCGGCGGCGGCGGCGACCCGATTGGAGGAGTCGCAATCCAGACGCGGTTCTATCTCTGTATACCTCTCTTCGGCGGGACTTGATTACTTAATTACTATATACCGGCGATCCGTGCATTCTGCGTCGAAGTGCCGGCACTTAAAACACCACCATCGGTTTTTATAAAGTGTACGCTGCCAAGGCCCGTGCGCGAGCGGCGACATGCAAGGTCGTAGATAAGTGACGGTAATGAGGAAGATTCACTGGGTACAGCTGCAGGTGCAGCGCCGATTGTTCGCCGATGCAAATCGAAATAGGCACCGCGCGAGGATGCGTTTCCACGGGAATTGCGCGATGCGTGTCGCACCGTCGGTACGTGTCGATGCCATATGGTGTATTTCTCCTCGGTTGATTATACTGTACGATGCGCAACGTATGTAGGAATCAAGATGGAAGCAATTTTTCATTAATTGAAAAAAGATAATACGACCCTCGGTTGGACGCTTCGTGCAATTACGTTTGAGAAATCTTGGTTATTAGATTAATCAATCTTATTTTCTTATTTTTCAAGTTGTAAAGGTATGCCACTTTTCAAGGAAATTTGTAGTAAAATCGTAAACATTAATTAGGACATGAGTAAATGTCTAACGATCTAATCTATTAAATTAACTAGAAAATTATTCGCATCTTTTTAATACAAAAATTAATTTTTGTATTAAAAAGTATGTTATATATATACGCTTAATTCCTGCATTACGTTTTCATCGTAGAAAAATTAAATGAAAGGTATAAATAAATCGATGTTATGTACAATTTACCTTTTTCGGTGCAACAACCTAAGAGCGTGACGACGTTTGGATGGCTGCCCAATTGCTTCATGATTTCGAGTTCCCGATCTAAATCTTCCTTCTCTCGATCGGAAGCACCTTCTTTGACTGTTTTTACTGCCACTAATCGGGTTGTGCCTTGATGACCTGTCAAATCATCGGCCTCGGCCTTCCACACCTAACAATTCAATTTAATCACATTTCAAATATCTACTAACGAAACTTGAAAAATATTTGATTCCTTTTTAAGATAAACAAATAATTAACTCTTGCATTTTTTTATGTATTTAATTTAAATAATAGCGACGATCATTTTATAAAATAATTTTATAGTCATAATTTCCAATTTCCTCGCGTCTGATCTACGCCATTAGAGACACGATACTTTGGAAAATTTGTAATCTTCACCATGGGAAACAATTACACTGAATCACTGATCCTTTTTGTTACTAGAAAGAATCTATTGCGATAGATTACACGTTCCACAAGTTTTCCCACAATCACTTTCGCATAATTGATTTTCAATTATACCAATATTACGCCAACTACTCATTATTGTATTTCATAAATAGGTACGGCGGTCAAATCGCACATATCGAAAGCTGTTATTACTATTGAAACAATGCGGACAGAATTGCACATGCAGAAGAGTAAACAAAATCGCTTGAGGAGGAATATCGGAAAAAGGGACCACTACGTTTGTTGCGAGAATTACGTTTTCCGTATAAATTTCAGGCGTTTCATAAAATCAGCCTGACAGCCCAGCGAATTACAGGCTCCCCTTTTTTATAGGGATGTCGCAGAAAGTATATTCTCACCTGGCCGAAGTTTCCTTGCCCGAGGACTGTCTGTAATCTAAGCTTATCTCTAGGAAACTCCCATCTGGATTCTTGGGATGGCGGTGGCGATGGTTTCTCAGCTTCGTGACACTGCGGAGAGTCGAGAGTTAAACTGCAGTCTTTAGATTTGTCCAAAAATAGCCGTTAATTCACATGCACGAGAGCAAACGTTAGACGCGTCGTCTGGAATTAATATGTCTCACGCCTATCACTAACGTACAATTTTTTTCCGCGTTAAGGAAACGAACTTCCGGGATTTTCCATTGACGTCTATGCTCTCTACATGTAATGCGATTCCTATGCGAAACGTTATGAAATCAATTTGTTATGTCTCACATGCAAACTCTAAATATTTATTCAAATTATTTCCTCGGCTAAAAGACGGAGAAGACAGCTGTTAATAAAAAAATTGCATTGATAAAATTAATATCTCACTATTAACGTGTATGTTTTTTACTCCAAATACGTTTTTGCGCGATCTTTAAATAATTTAAACGAGAAAAAACTCGCATTACGCACCGATCGCGTCGAAAAAGCTGTGCAAACAATTACTATGTGACTGCTGTCTCATTAAATATGCAGAACGTTCGTTAATTTCTCACCAAGTGCTGTATCCTCGGTAGCTTTGTGATCGCCTTCTCGATGGACGTCTTGAAGTCGCCGTTTTCGAGATTAAGAGCGTCCTTCCTACAGCTTATCTCCGATGACGTGTCCGACTCCTCGAGCACCTGCATAAGCAAATCAACGTCAGCGCAACGTGTATGCAACATGCCGCTCGCACGCGCGTCGGGGAGCCGCTTGAATCGGTCGTCACTCCCATTTAATTGGGAAGCGCAATGCCGCGTGGCAATGAAGATCAGCGAGGCAGATCAAGGCGCCCCGAGAATATTTCCGTGAATAATATGGTTGATATAAAATGCGACGACTATACCGCGATTTTACGGAAATACAACGCCATTTCTTACAATGGCGAAAAAAGACGCGCGCAAATAACACAAAAATAATGACCAACTGTGCCCATCGTGGCTTTCGAAAAAGTTAAATCAACTACAATCGCGTTGAAGTGTGATTTTTTTCGGAGCATCTTGAAGTATTTTTAATTGAGAATAGCAACAACGGGAGTAATGTTATATATAGGGATCATGTAAAGGCGAGTGTTGTCTTACATTATATTTTTTACAGTTGATATAAGTTTATAAATAATTTCTTTTATGTTTGTAATAAAATAGAAAAGCGATAAAATTATATTAATTTTAAAATTTAATCTTGCACCTGTTTCTGTTTCTAACCTTATTCTCTCTCTTCCTCGTACATCTGTAATTGCTCTGAGCTTAATAAAGAAGTTCTTAATGTACAGAGAGTTTTGAGTTTTCCTTACTAAATCAATATTAAAAACGCAGCATCAGCATTTTGGCAAGTTGTTTTTTATTTAAAAGGTGCAAATTGGAAATTTGCAAAATGCAACATTAGCATTTTGGCAAGTTGTCTATTCAAATTTGGCTTCCTCATAGAGGAAGCTTTGTGAGTTAATGTGCAAATTAAAAATTTGGAAATTGCTCATTCTAACTTGTAAAAATGCAAATTGGAAATTTGGAGATTACTTTGTCATCATGAAGGAAATATTAATCAATATTAATCTAAATCAATATTAATATAAAAACTCAATAATTACGCGACATATTATCATGCACAGATTGCTTTGAAGAACATCTCTAGCCAAGAATCGCTTATGTTGTGCGAGAATCGTGTGAAAAACTTTGCTTGTCGGCGGCAAAATTTCAATCTCGAAGAACATAGCATGCTCGAGTTTAACATCGGGGCTTCGGGCGAGTCCCAAAACGATCCCCCTTATTTATTTGGTCCCTGTGTGTACTCGTCCTTTCTACCTCCTCCCATTTGCGTACTCCTTTTTTACCGTCCACGCAAACCTTTACACCGCCATTCAGATTTATTTCCATGACTGTCAGATTAAATTTAAATTTATGTTCACGTTATTATTTATGAATGTCCCGCCGGCGTGAAAGCATTTCGCTTATGTCATTTCCGGAAATTTTGTGGCTTGCACCATTAATTCCGCTATAGCTTCTGACACCAAAAAATGTTTAACGCTTGTTATTTGTAAGAAATGGAATTTCCGCAATAAGAAACTGTAATATACAATAGAAATGTGGTACACCAAAAAATATTACGACAAAGAACAAATATCGAGCTACGAATTTACGATTAATATTTCGGTGGAAGCACGTTATCGATGTAACAATTAATAATAAATGCAATGTTTGGCACAAATATTCTTATTTTCTGATGTAATTCTCTCGACGAGGCTTGTATAAAAAGATTTTCGACCTTCGACGCAACGTTCTTGTCGGGTATCCGAGGAAAATTCCGCGGAAAAAGAATCATCATAGATAATGAGCCGAACAATTTTCGCATTATCCAACGGCGCGTTCATTTTCTCATTACTATAACGTGCCACGTTTCATCCAAAGATACTGCGCTCGAATCATCCCGAGATTATTCTGCATACAATGAACTTGTAGTAATTGTCGAGGGTGAGGAGAAGGGGATTATTAACCATTTCATGAATCATCGCGAAGGTAGTCTTCGCGATAGAGTTCTTCGATGACCGCGTTTGATATTCATTTACGACGAAGTCACGGCCGCGACAACGCGTGGCATGAAATTTGCAAGTTGCGAGAAAAAGTAATAATTACAAATTCGATTCTATAGAAATTTCAATCTCGAAGATAGGCTCCTAATATGAAATAGCGGAGTTCCTGCCAAATTAATAGACGTCATTATGTTGGCTCCACCATGAATTTATTGCCCTTGGAGTGAAATCTGTTTAGTGGAAAATTGATTGCTAGATTGTGTTATCG
The DNA here is from genome assembly GCF_000949405.1 of Vollenhovia emeryi. Lineage (NCBI taxonomy): Eukaryota > Metazoa > Arthropoda > Insecta > Hymenoptera > Formicidae > Vollenhovia > Vollenhovia emeryi. The sequence goes on along the minus strand of NW_011967238.1, from coordinate 663,108 downwards.
TTGCGAGAAAAGATTTGTGATTGAATTTGGACGTTGAAAACCTGCTATCTCGTATTAGAATCCCATCTCATAATAGAGAAGTTTCCTCTATCAATTTTTTTTTATTGTTCAGTTCTCAAACTTGCGGTGTCTCATTATGAAACCTGTTTTAATTAAAATAACGCGGCTCTTCGGGACGGTATATTTTGATAATTATGGACCTAGGCTACATTCTGGATCAGCAATGATCGATAACAACGGCGATTCAGACATCATCAACATGCGCGCTGTCGCGCTAATTATCAAAAAGTTAGTGCAATTCCGCGGGATAACGAACGTCGCTGTTAATACGATGGCCGTACGATATACGCTTACATGCAATGATAATCCCGGTCATGCCGTGTAACGGTACGTAAGTGGCACTGCTGCGTGAACGACGATTTGTACCTCAGCATCCCGGTGTGCATCAATTAAAAACGGAGTTGCACGCGGCGCTTTTTCATCTCCCCTCCCCTCTCCGCCGTTATTTCTTCCGCTGGTATGATAATCTCGCGACCACACTCGAGACTAGATCTGATCTCCAATTAAATCATAGTGTTCTATGAGTCATATCAAAATGGAATATTGTATTGTTTGTTAAAGTCATTAAGCGATATGTCTGTCTTGTCCCTTGCTCACGTCATCGAGAAATATAAGTTTCGATTGGTCTGAATTTTTGCTTCCTTCAATATTTTTCTCACAAAGTTTTGACAATAATTACGTAACATCTGTTAATATTCAATATTAAAGTTCTGTTATAGAAGAAAGTCCCTCATTACGCGATAGCGGAGTTTCTGCTAAATTAATAGGCGTCATCTGTTGGTTCCATCGTAAATTTATTGCTCTTGGGAGTGAAATCTGTTTGGTGGAAAATTGATTGTTAGATCGTCTAATCGTTGCGAAAAACGATTTGTGATTGAATTTGGACATTGAAAACCTGCTATCTCGTATTAGAATCCTATCTCATGATAGAGGACTTTCCTCCGCTAAACACAATAGAACTGAAGAATTGAGATGGCATGAAAAGCTTACTTGAGTTTGAATCGATATTAAGGTACCTAATTATACTTCAGAAACACAGCTTGTTAGTAAAAATCCCTTGTAAAAATAAAATTAAGGAAAAGATTCCCGCAATATTTCGTATTACATATTTTCAGTGATAAAGATTACGTGTTGCTAGTCTCGTATTCTTTTATTAAAACATCATATCTGATATCCGCAAAGCTTTCCTTCCGAGTAGCTCTCTAACAGCCACGTGTCTTCGACATTTAAGCGGATTTAAATCGCGCCTACCGGTTCTCCAATCGCTATATAGACTCCGTCTCGGAAAAGAGAAAGACGAAATATCACGAATCGATCTAGAGCGTGGCGCGGCGATTCGCGCATACTTTCTAATCCCGATCTAAGTTAAATCGATCGCGCGCTAAGCGACCTCGAAACCTCCAACTCACTCACCTTACGATTCCTAAGTATCAGTCTTCTGAGAATGAGCCCGACGCCGACGGCGATGGGAAAGACGACGAGAGTGGCAAGGATATAGCCGACTACGGCGACTGTCTCCTGAGTGGCGATCACGTCGCCGTCGTGCCGCTTCAATATCACCTCACTGACGTTCATCGATTCCCGCGGGCTCACCGAGATCGGCTCGCCGGTCTCGAAGAACGTCCTGTTGAGCCCACCGGGATGATACATCGTGCCGTTGTACTCCGGCAGGATCGAGTGATGATAGGCGGGCCTGTACCGCGTTTTGTTGGCCGCAGACGCGAAAGAGGAGCCTTTCGACACCGAAGGGACGACAGTATCCTGGGACTCCCGATTTTCCTCAAATTTGTCCTTCCGGGAACTCGTTGGATTTACGGTGGATTCCTTAAACTTGGGAACAGGAACGGTGGTCGATGTACTTCTATTGATTTCCGTGTTATTGACAGCCGCTATTAATTCGGGACTTTTCTCCGTGGTTGTCGTCGTAGTCGTTGTCGCTGTTAACGTCGTCGTCGCGGGACTGTCTTCGTTTTGCGATTCAGAATCCACCGGAAGCACTACCCGCGGTCGTTCTGTGCCGCGAGCCAACCCGTCCATCGACCCGCTGCCGTTGAAGATGTCCGACGTGTTGTACAGATGCATGATCGGCAACACATCGTCCTTGTCTTTCGACTTGTCCGATAAATTACGCGCTCTGACTTCCGGCGATCTCTCGCCGGACATGCGTTTCCCGTTCTCCGTTACCGTAGGCGTCGATGAGGTAGGCAGGACTTTTGACTTTCTACTCGAAGTCTCATCCACGTGAGTGTCAGTCTGAGTCGGCGAAACCGTTGTCGTCGACGTCGTCGTCGTCGTCGTCGTCACGTCTTTAGCTCGATACCTCTTCTGGATCTCTGATGGATCCAGATTGTTCGCTTCCTTTGCAATGTCCGTTGGCATCAAAGTGTGAGCTTCCGGATCGACTGTGGTCTTTTCCACCTCCGTCAGTATTCTAGGTGTAACCGGGAAAACTGGTGCCGCCGGCACTGTCGTCGTTGTCGTCGACGTCGACGTCGTCGTAATCGCGACCATCTCGTCGACTTGCTCGGTCACTGTCACGGTCGTCTCGACGACGTCGTCCGTCGTTGCGTTTACGTCACTCTCGGTCTTGTTCGACATCGCGGCACTTGGATCGTCTTCAACATTGCTTTCGATATCGCTTTCATCGTTTAAACTTGACACCGTAACGACATCCTCCTCAAGAACCTGAGGCTTCGCCAGCTCCGTCGTCGCGATCGCGTCAACGAGGACGGACGGGTCGGTGGCGTCCACCGTCTCGTCAGTCGCACTCGAATTTCGATTCAAGATCCCCATGACGGTGGTTTCCTGCGAACTGCTGTCACTCGGCACTTCGTTCACCCCGCTGGCACGCGAAACCTGCCGAAAAGAATCGGCACCTGGCACTTCATCGTCCGAAACTTTCCCGCGATTCGCAGCCCGCGTCCCGTTCGACGATCGATCGTTCGCCACTAATTTATCCGTAGCACCCTCGATCTTCTCTTCGCCGGACTTTACCCTCCTGGTACCGTTCAAAAAGGACACCCCGCTCGAAGAAGTCAACACCCTGCGGCGCTTGCTCGCCGTCAGGGACGAGGATTCTTCGTTGACAGTAGATCTTTGATTTAACACCGCGCTGGCGCTCTTCCGCAAGAATCTCCGATCATTAGCACCCTCCTGCTCGCTAGTCCGCGACTTGGTGTTGTTCCACTTGACCGATCCTCTGTATCCGGCCTCTGGCGATTTAACGGATCTCGTCGCCGCGATAACGCTATCATTCGCGGCTGAATGCGACGAGGGCCAGGTCGCTGCTGTCCGTTGGCTGCTCGCTCGTTGCTGCTGCGGAACGACTTTCCTGGCTCGTTCCCCCTCCAGACCGTCGACAGCACTGGGTAACGCTCCAGCGACTGCGGCTGGCTCGATGGTCGCGCCGGCACTGAGTCCCGCCGGCGTTCGTGCCGGTTCTATACTGCCATCGCTGGCACGAGGAAGCAGAAGAGGAGAAGACGGCGGCGGCGGTGGTTGCTGCTGCTGCTGCTGAGGCCGCTGCTGCGACGGTCCACCGCTCGTTATCTCGGCACCGCTACCAGCACGATGACCAACAGCACCACCTTCTCCTCGCCTTTCCTCCTCGCCGCTTAATCCGGGTCCGGTGTAGTTGCGCAACAATCGCGTCACGTTCGTTATCGTATAGGCGTACACGTGTTGCTGCGGATGTTGCTGTTGCTGTTGCTGCTGCTGCTGCTGTTGAGACTGTTGATCCGAGTCAACGAGGACAGGTGCTGATGACTCCGTCGTCAGAGGCGACGTCGATGACGGCGATGATTTCGGAGCGATATCGCCGCTGGTCGACGCGCGAACCGGTCGATCCGCGACGGGATCCGTGACCGGTTGCTGTTTAACGGTATTCCGATGGGTCCGCTCGCTCTCGATCGCGAAACTCGAGAGCCCGAAGCTGTCATCCGGCACCACGATTCGTAGCGTCGACGATTCCTCACGGAGCCTCGCGCTCGCTCTCTGCAGCGTTGCCGCCGCTCTCTCGGCGCTCGTTAACTTGTGCTCCGATTTGTCCGCGTTCCCTACTTCCGTCTTCATTTCGGTGACCTTCTTCTCGCTGTCCTTCCCGAAATCGTTCGTTGTCCTCGAAAGACTCCCGGCGACTCCGTCCGTCCCGTTTGTTAGTTTCGCGTCGGTCGCACTCTCCACGGTGATCCTCGCCTCGGCATCGTCATCAGATTGACGTTGCCGCGGTATCTGGGTCGTGCTCGCCTCGGTGACATGGGCTGCGTTTCCTCTCTCTTGCGGGACCCGATCGCGGAGGAATTTTTCATCTACCGCATTCATCTCGCTCCTCGTTTCTGACCCGCTAACAATACCGGGGCTCGACTCGTTCCCTGGAATAACGTTGGATACGACGTCCGCTGTAGGCCTCGGTTTCCGGTAGTACAGCCCGTTGCTCGAGCTCCTGAACATGTTTTTCATCCTCGACACCTGATTCTTCTCGATTGTCCGTCGTTCTAACGTTTCCAACGCAATATTCATCTCGTCATTCATTATCTCCTCCACCGGCGCGGATATCGTCGCGCTGAATCTCTTTGTGGAGTACCTTCTGCGAGAAGAGGTCGGATTCGTCGATGTCGTCTCCACGGAGTTATTGTTGTTGCTATTGGTGACGTTTTGGGCGTCCGGCTGAAGTTTCTGGCCGAAATAAAGAAACTGCGACATATCTTCCACCGGAATATTGCTCTCCACTGGTCGGAAGTGGTTGTACAAAGACTCTGGCATCGCTACGGTGTTCTTCTTGCGCGTATCCGCGTCTCCCAATTTTGGATTGGTGAATACAGTCAGCGTTGGAGCGATTGAAGAAAACGTCGAAGAAGCATTCTCGTACTTCTCGGTCGTCGACGCCGACAGAGCTTCGTTTTTGAATGTATTCGCGGTTTGCGGTTCCGCCTCTACTTTCATGGCATCGAGATTGACCATAGAAACGACTTTTTCGATTGATTTCCTCGACGATGGCGGAGTTTCCTCTTCCACTTCCGTTCGCGCGTTTGTGACGTAAATGTCGTGCCTGGTCTCTTGGGTTTCGAGGATATCTGGAAGATCCTTCGAGACGATATCGCCAGGTCGTGGCCTACGACTCGAGAGGTTCCGAGTCGTAGGATCATGTAAGCGTTGATTTAGAAGCTGTCGCCTTCTTGCAGTGAGAATGTTGCGTAGCGCCTGCTCGCGTTTAGCCTTCGACGACGACAGTTCCGCATGTACGGATGTGCGTCCACGACGGTGATCTGTGACTGACGCATCTGCGAACAAAGATGGAATCTCTGACATGGTAGATGTCTGACACTCTTTGCCTCCAGTAAATTTAATATATGTATAACAGGGCATAGATTTAATTTTGATAATTTGCGGAAAAGAATAATTATATAGGTAGATATTAGTTATACATCAATAAAATGTTAAAAAATAATCGTTGAATTTCATTCTTCTTACTTTAGACATATTTCTTATTTATAAGAAATAATTTTAGCATCAAGACATTCTAAAGTTCTTTATGAGTTATTATCGCTCTCGGAATTAAAGTAAAGATTTCATTTGCTTCCATTGAAAATTAAAATTAATACATCTTGTTTGCGATAATTACACTTTATACTTAACTACGCCACGATATACATTGAAGAAATGCGTCTTAAACGCGGTTTCTAAATGTTAATTGATCGCATGCGAAACGATACTATGTGTAACTGAAGCGATTATAGGTTCCGGTTCGTTCCCGCACGGTTCCGGCGACGGAGAGGGGAATTTTCTACGAACGGATTAATGCGAATCGCCGTTCGCAATCATCATTCGTCAGGGGATCTCGGTGAAAACCGGAAGAACTTGACCGCCTCCTCTTCACGCTACACAGCAAACGTAATTAAGTTCTCAATTATATTCGCTGCGCGTGCGACGTGCGAAACGAAAGAAATTCTCGCGGAGAGAAGTTCTTCACGTAACGGTGTTTTCCTCAGGGTCGCGAATGGCCAAGTGGGTTTGAGGGTACGAGAGATCCGGTACCGTTACCTCCTCACGGTTCCATGTGCCCAACAGGCGCACCGCTAATAATCGTCTGTCGCGATTGTAAAAACGGTCCGAGTCGCGCTCGTGGATCCGACATCTCACTCGAATTCGTTCAAAAACACCTAAGCATCACGCTGTTACCAATATTCATAGACTTGAGGCTCCTGTGTCCACGATGCTAGAATTTGGTTCAAGTTCTAGTTTCGAGAAATCATCTGCAGCTTTTATGGAAGAGATTGGTGAAAAGAAAAACAGCATTACAGACGGACGATCTCTGTCCTTCAGCTTGCCCGTATGAAAGCGCACCTGTATAAGTCTATGGTTACCAATATCTCCATGTGTTATTTTTTACATATGATTAAAACTTTTAATGACAAAGCTTTAAATAAATAGTCGGTTTTCTTTAGCGAATTGACTCTCGTAAAAAATCTTAGGTAAATAAGAAATAACAAATGAAAAACTTCAGTCCAACGTTATTATATACACATAAACTCTTTCTTTAAGCTTCGTACTCGCGAGCGAGCTTCTCGTTCCTCTGTACTTATGCCCAAGAATTGCTCCTCGCGGTTTTCTCATGGTACAATAACGTCCGCCGACAGCCATATCGTGCAGATAATGGGCGTTGCTCGTTTCGCTTCGCTTCGGAAATTCGTTCGTACTGCAAAATGCCGAAGAACGCGCGCCATAATCTCTACGTACATGTTTCGCTGAGGGATCATTAAGAGCTCGCCGGCAAGGATTGAGAAGAGAAGATGCCGCGCGTCACGAATTTATTCTCTCATTGTCCGCGTAAGCGGGCCCGACGCCCGAAGCGAACGTTCCTCGAATCGACAAAAACCACGAGGGACGACACAGCTGTAACGAACTTAATTTACAACGACGTAAAAGTTCGGCTTGTCAGCTCGTTAAAATGGTTCAATAGATACTTTCGCGACAACGTGAATGATTCTAACGCCCCGTGAGAAGGGCCTCGTGGATTCGGGGATTATTGTGACATACGGCGGCTCGGTTTTTATCCGCAATTCTCCATCCAACGCACATTGTTCTGCGTTAAAATGTTTTCTGCGGCTTCGAAATTGTAAACTTAACGTCGATGCGTTTTGAGAAGTTACAACTCTGTAGGGATTTGCGAATATTTTTGTAACTATGGAAACAGATGATATGTTTTGGATAAGAGAATTGTATGGGGAAATCTTTAAAATACTTTATGGGAGAAGAAGTGATATTTGAAGATATGTAAAAGTTCTTTTTTTCCATAAAGAGCTTTTCAAGTTGCGAGAGCTGAAACGTTCGTCTTGAATTCTGAACTTCGACTTACTCAGAAACGATAAAAGATTACTCAAACATATGTATTGTATATATGGTAAAGATAGATTTCTGACTGCTGGGATAATAACTTGTCACCGTGCATATGGCAATCCGTATGTCACAATAATCCCCGAGACATTGCAGGCTCCACAAGTGCAGTTCAACATCTTAAAGATACATTTCAACGAAACAGATATTCCGAACGTGCAAATCTCGATGTGGAATCCGCCCCGTTGTGGAGCCCGCTTATAAATATACACGAGTATCCTGCCAACCCAAGCTCTGAATAATGCAGTCTGCCTAATCTCGACCGAAATCGCGGGAATTGTCGTCTAACCTTCTACTCCACGCGGAATTTTCACCAGTTTCGAGAAGGCATAAAGTATAGAGATCGTGAAACGTGACAAACAAGAAAACGAAGAAATCCGAGAATCCTGCAACGAGTATAATAATTCGGAAAATGCCACTTAATTTCGGCATTTAAATTGACGAACAGTAAAAAAATATATAATTGCATCTTAAATGTTGAATATCTGCTAGGTACTGTGCTACAAACGCTGTACTTACAATTAGTCTAGATTCAAAATAGGTAACCGCAAAAATCGCAGTGTGCATTACGAAAGCGCGAGAAAGATGGATAGAGAGACAAGGCCCACTGTCGCGAGTCCGCGAATTGTCGTCGCGGACGTGACCGCGTCGTAATATTTTATGTGGACACGTGTATGAGGAAGGTCAGTGTTGCTTCTGTTCTTGTTCCGTGGGTCCCGGTCCCCCGAGTCTTGACGGCCGCGGACTGGCTGGCTGGCTGGCTGGCTGGCTGGCTGGCTGGCTGGCTAGCTGGCTGGCTGGCTGGCTGACTGCCCGAGTGAACTACAATGCGGGCACGTGAGATGACTCCGAGATGTGTCACAAACTCCCGGACTGGACCACGAGAACAGTCCCAGATTCGACGTGAGATGCGTGAGTCCGGGTACCGCGAGTCACGCATACCGCTTTACTGTCCCACTTCCATTATGAGGTACAATTCGGCTCTTTACCTTTTATTTTTTTTATCTTAATGCCTCTTTTGTTATCGCAACAAACGCGCCCACCGTGCATCGCGGTGCGATTTTCATATCTTCGACGCAGTGCGTTCTCACGCCGACGAACAGCCTTTGTTCCAAGAGGGGAATTGTTGCCAGCACGGTTCTGTGAAATTATCGAGTGTTCACGCAGTATTCGTGTCGAAGCTCCGATTGCGAGAACAATAAAATAATAGTAGCTGCGTAATAATTGACGTATTTTCCATGAACATTAGCTTTAAGTCGTTTCTACGTTTATATTATTTCTCAGAACGGCGTACTTTATAGCTGAGATATCCTAACAAATAATCGTAATCTCGCATAGTGTTTCAATTTCGTCTGCTTAAGCAATCTACATGAATTTACCTCTTCTATTATTTATTACCACATTTATTCTCCTCCCGTTTTTAACTTATTTTAATTTCAGTCCATTCATAATTCAGAAATAATTGTAGTCTTGCAGAAGTTTTGCGTTGTACCATCGATATGGGTTCAGTACAGATTTATTGATAAACTTATTGTTTTACCCCTCATTTCATCTGGATGGTAAAAATTCCTGCTATGCGTGTTGCATGCACGATATAAAAATTGATAAGTCTTAATAATCGCGTCGCGCGGAGTTTGCACGTGAAGCCGACAGGAAGTAAGTTTCCTGATGCAGTTAGCAGATGTTAGAGAGTAAAGTGGCGGTTGCGGCTTAAGGTGTCATAATATGTCTGTCCACATGGCAAATATGTCTCTATCACCAGCGCTATTATGTAATATTAAAGGTGATACACTCTAAGATATTCCGTGATACCGCCGCGCGACTCCTCGCTTCTTCATCGGCTTCCGAAACCTAATGCCGCTTAGCGAAGCGCGATTGCAGCAGATAAATAGCAGATAAACATTTCAAGCTTGTAGTCACCCTTGCATACACGTGTAACACGATGTGATCCGAGCTATGTGTGAGTATTCAGACACGCGTGAAAATCTTTGACAGAATATTTTTGCTCTTCCTTCACTCGATTTTAAAGATAATTTTTCTAAATCTTTCACATCTATTAATAAAACTTAATTTACAAGATTAACTTGAGTAAAAAAAATATTCTCCAATCTGAATAAAATCGCAAAAATATATTTAGTTACGTTAAATTCTCATTAATACTACACGTCTGTATCTTTCTTAACAAATAAACAAATGTTGATTTCGTGTGTTTAATTTGAAAGTTTAATCTCACATTTTTCTTAACAAATTAATTGTCGATCTCATATGTTTAATTTTAAAGTTTAGAGATGGAAAATTAGATAGTTAAATCTCTCTTTCTCGAGTGTCTTAAAAAATTATTATTAAGATCAATTAAAAATCTTGTATTAAAAGAGCAGTGTCTCGTGCCAAGTGTACGCGCAGCGAGATCTTTCTATACATATATAATACATCTCTCGGCGCACGAAGAACAATGACAGAACGCGTCTTAACGTTGTATTAGTCTTCTTCGAGAAGCGGTTTGCCAATGAGAACTGCTCTCTGAGCCCTTCACAATTTATATGTCCCGTTTCAAGGGGGGGTCGCTTTGTTGACTGGATTTTTAGGGTCGCGTTAGTCCCTCGTGTCGAAGATAACCCTCCGGGTTGCTTCGTATCTATGAATATTATCTGCGGCTTTATTCACAGAGCCTTGGCCCCGGCGATGATCTCGATGTCACGAGGACTCGCGCAATGGCTCAATATTACGGTATATACCCGCGAGCATTTAGTCCCATCGGATCGATGATAGAAAAAGAAAAGGGCAGAGTCACGATTGGTTGGTAGCCTGATATATCATCAATTGCGCTAACATATAATATTTTTATTTAACGTAATTTAAAATTATTTTATTTAAAAATAATTTTCAATTACCACCTGCTTAAATTAAAATAATAGTATGATTATTAACTTAACAATGAAAACCGACAAGTAAAATAGACTATCTTTGCTGCTACGTTTTGTTTTGTCATTCTGAAATAGAGTTGATTGAAAATTACAATCGTAAGCCTCGCAATGCATATCGGGCATCGACACTTCTGCAAAAGTGTTACGCGAAGCGGCGGTTACAAAAGCGTATCTCACATAATAGCTAGCTTAATCGTGCTAGAATAATCTGCAACGAGCGTAACAATATGCATGCTACCCGACTTGCAAATCAGGAAAAGCTGGGCGGAATGAAAGCGGAAATGAAAGCCGATGATAAACGCAGAATCCGCAAACGGTGAGATAAGATCTCGTCAGTTCTTTTTAAGCTTATATCGCGCAGATTAAGAAGCAATTACTCCAATACTATAGCACTGCATTTTCTCCTTTCTTTTCTTATAATTTTTATGTATAAATAAATTTTGTAATTATTATGTAAAATATTCTGTAATAAAGAAAATTATTTTAAGACGTGCTACATACGGAATTTAATTGATTTGTGTAAACCGGAGGCGCTTTCATCAAATAAAAATATGAGTATGAAGAAAAAAAACCCGATATATTTCCATATTGAGACTTCGTTCAGATGCTTTGCGGAGATATGTCTTCGCGGTGGAAATAGAGCGTTTCAATATTAAAAAAAAAATTAAAATGAACTTTAGTCGGACGCACGAAGTAGCTCATGGCGAGCGCGAAGCTATTGTCCGTGCAGTATTGTCCGCGCCATTCATCACCAATGGTCGAAACATTCGCAATCGCGCGCACCCTTATGTAACCGTTTCATACGGCATCGTCCGTTCCGGCAATTTGATGCAATCAAGACCCGCGGGTTTAATGAATACACAGTAATAATTCGGAAAAAGTGCGGCGTGCGTGGCTGCGAATAGCGGCCGGCCGGTCGGATGCGGCGTCCAGAGGCGAGACAGGAAGTCGCCGAGCATGTTCGCTTCTCTCGTCGAGGGGACACGACAAAGAGAATCGTTTTCCGCCTACGCTTCCGCTACCATGCGACGACAAATCTCCTTAATCCAGCGTGATCAATGGTCTACACGGAAGCCCCGAGGTACGCGAGCACGCGCTCTTCCCTCGCATGCCTCTCGCGAGCAACTGCAAATTGCGTTGCATCCTCATGCAGGTACGAGGACGATAGCAAATGAAACGACAATTACTCAATGCTCGGTAGAACGCGTCCGTCCCGTCCTACAGCCGCACGATGGACCATCGATGCATTTGTAAATTAGGTTTATTTCTCAGTGGAAAAAAACAATGCACAAATCGATTTCTTTAACAAGTTTCATTTTTGTCGCGGTAGCGTAAAATATTATATTTTTTCATATTGCAAAAGCAATAAACAATAACTAAAAATACCATATTAAAAATAGATGAACCGTCCTAAGAATTTTATAGAAAATTAAAGAGAATAACGAAAAAAAATATATATATATAAATTCGCCTTTTTTTCGTCTCTCGGTTCAAATAAATGTTTTATTTTATATAAGGAATCGTTCATCTTTTCTGAAACGTATTACTCGCACGAGTCGAGAATGTAGTATAAATGATTACGGGTTCACGACATGGAACGTCGAACTCACTCGCAGCAAGGTCCCATTATTTAAAGCTAGTCAGATATCATCTGCAGGGAGAGTCGTCTTCTGATCCGTGAAGGCGTACACAGTCACGACGAGCAACAATACGCTTCGATGCGAGACCGAAATAATTTTATCGGTCGGCCGATTTCTCGATTCAGTCTCCGATCTGTCTCGGACAGTTTGTCTTGCCGCTGGCGACAACGCTCGTAACAATGATAATTACGAATTGTCGATTTTGATCGACGTAATGGATAGTTTATTAAATCCCCGACAACGCGCGTGATGAATCTCGCGGCTGTTTGCCGCCCAAAATTCGCTCGTTCATTCATCGTGTAAAATTAAACAAGGTAAAGTCAGTGGCACAAAAAAGATAATAGTACGATATGCATGTTCATGTAACGCAGTCGCAGAAATGATAGTTGTCGCTTGTGAATTTATTGTCGCCATTACACAGAGAGAAAAAAATAGTCATTTTTGGACCCAACCATATTTTTATAATTCCTCCAACGTAATTTATGGTTGACCTAACAATATTATAGTTCTCATAAACACAATATTGGTCCATGCAATTATAAAAATATGGTTGGGTCCAAAAATGACTATTTTTTTCTCTCAGTGTATGGCAAATGACACTTTATCATCGTTACGATGATTGCTGCACCTAACGAATTTGGATAATTAGATAACAACGGTGTTTTTCAAGAATCGATAATTACGCGATTCTAAGGGAGTTGCGCAATGATGGAGCTAATGATGAGAATCAAATGCCACATCCGGGTCGAAATGTTACTTTTTAACGACCATCGCGTCGGCTGGAACAAAGTGTCGATCACACGAGGTGGCCGATAGTTCTTTTCGACGCGTCAATTACGATCGAGAGGGACAGGCTTTAATTTCTTCGCGGACGTTCCTATCTCTCGGGACTGAATAATTCGGGACTCCGCACTCTCGGGCGGTCATGAACTCGAAAGCATCCGAAAGAATGGCTGATTCATAGATTAATTTGATCGACGAGCTACCGCGATCGCGCAGAATTATCTTCCGCGCCGATCGACAGTACGCAACGACGCGTGTTAGGCAACTGCCTGTCAATTCTTGCCTTCGTAGTTTCACATTACCATAAAAAGGCAAACCTGTTGCTTGTTCTGTGAAGAAGCTTAGCGAGATGTATGTTGCGATATTCATTTTTTTACACGATGCCTCTTAACCCCTTAACGTGTTTTTATTTCAACGAGAATAATTAATACAGCGATATCTTAATTGTGTTCTTAATAACAAATATTTTCCAATTATTTATATGTTATCCAAGCTTCTCATTTAGTATTTTAGTATTACAATTTTAAGACGTGACAAATAAAATTATTCATGTTTTTTCGAATACTTCTAAGTCACAATCGTGCTTCATTAGTTTTGTTATATTCTTATGATGCCACTTTATACAAAAATAAAATTGACAAGAGATGAAAACTGCTAAAAAGATTGCGTTATGCATCGGTACGACTTGAGAAGAATCGAGATGCGATGATTCAGTGCATCTTCTGCAGCGAGAGTTTCCGCGAAATTGCAATACAGTCACATCTATGTACGAACGATTTGCCTCGTGAAGCGTACATCCGTTTCCGTCGGGCGATCCGCGACCGGAGTACGGAGGACACTCAGGTCACTGGGCACGCATAATCCTGTGATAATTATGTAACGGATCACCGTCTAGACGGCGCTCATCGACCGGTCGAGAGTCATAGCTCTCGAAATGTTTGACAAGTCCCGTTAAAGAATTAAGCGTGTATAAAGTTGTGAAAAGAATGAAATCAGAGAAACCTGGTTTCGAATCATGTGGCTCTTTGAAAATGAGGTTCTTCTCTCTTAAGTTATAAAATATGATAATCACGGTAGTGACAGTAAAGACACGGTAGTGTCTCGCGCCAAGTATAAGCGACTAAGTATAAGCGACAAGTAAGAACATACGTCACATAGACAGTTCTGCTATCTTATTGGTAGATCGGCTGGTAATTAGAACCTAATTCTCCATTATCCTATAATTATGTTAGAGGAAATTATATACGTGATGTGCCATTAAGCGCCGAATAATTGCAGAGTCATATGATTGATTGCTATATAGACAGCGCGATGATACGGAAATTTGCGATTGGCAAATTTTACAGGCGACGAGGAAAGACGCGCCGCTCTTCCTGGACCATGATCTCTCGTGCCGATCGAGAGAGGGTCACGGTCATCCCCGGTGCATTTCGCATAAATCACTCGCGGCGCGAACACGCGCGCGATTAATCCAGATAGCGACTCACACACGCGCGCGATTACGCGTACATCGGAGATCGTATCGCGCGCGCGGCTGGTCGGTTGCATAATGCCGATGTTCCATTAAATCGCACGCGGATCGATCCGGACGAGGGACGCGAGTGCACTTTCGGAGTTGCGGTTGCGGCCCAAGAGCGCATAGGAAATTGCACGAGAGGGAACAATAACCCGAGAGCTCCACGAAGAAACTACTTTGCGGGGGACCACTTCAATTATGCGCGTCGCGCGGCCTCTCCGATATACCGGTCCGTGCAATTTCGCGCGATTTTCGACGCGAGTTATACGATCGATCGACGGGGATTCGCTTTTGGGACGTCAGACGTGCCCGAAGAAAATGATCGCGATGATGAAACGGGAATTACGACGATTACGCGTCTATTGCCCGGGGAATCTTCCGGTATCGTCGAATCAAACTCGCGCGTACAGTTATGTATTGAAGATATTATCGTGCACCGTGCCGTTACGTAAGATCTTCAGGAACGCACAATGGAGCTCCTCGATGTTCCATTAAATCGTATGCAAATCTCGAGGCAACAATGGAACGCGGACGGTCGAATTGAGGCTCGTAAAAAGTAGCCGACCGCATCCCAAAACGCTTCCTGGATCGAATACGCGATCGCGCCGATGCGATGTCGGAGAGAAGGAAAATTAGCATATTTTTGTACACGAGGATACTGATCGTGCAAAAAACACGGCAAACATGAAAAATACATTGTCACTCGTATGGTATGATTCGTAAGATAATTAACTTTTATCAAAAAATATGTCAAATAATTCAGTCAATATCAAAATTATTAAATAATTTTTAAGTACGCGAAACATTATTCCAAACATGTTTGACGTTTATTACAATAAAGATTATCGTTATCATGGTTGATATTACTTCATTACTGATTACTGTATCGAAATAAGCGGCGAGATACACCCAGAAAACAGATTTAGTTAGGTTAAACAAACGAGATACGTTGAAGTTATGTTTCTTTGACTCTACTAAATTTTTATTTACTTCTACTAAAACATTTGCTAGATTTGAAAAAATAGATATGCATTCTCCGAGAAATTCCAGTTTTGATGAAATAAAATGTTGGTTACGGTAAAGAAATAATTTCTTTGAAATTAAACAAAAGTCCTTAGCGAGGCCAAAATTCAAAGAAATTTGTTTGATTTCAAACAAACTTTTTTTTAAGGAACTTTTACGTGTGATTAATCTTCGGTTATTGCTTCTCACCATGTTCGACTGTACACCCACCTCAAACTTTCAATGGAACATTGTGCTTGTTATATCCATAAAACAAAATGGGTAATATATAGTAGACAACGCACCTTTGCATCTTACGCGTTGCTTCAGCCCGATATTGCCTCACAAAGCTTAACGAATCGCGCCCGCGTGTAAGTAGCCGCGAATAATCCGCGTCGGGGCATCGCGCGAAAAATCGGCGCGGTAACGTACGAGCACCCGAGGGCACGGGTGATTGAATATAAATCATATAAATTGCGACTATCCGGAATTAATGTACACGGTCGTGATTTAAGATATTGCATCTCCCTTCCTCCTTCCTTCTGCCTCCTTCTCTTCCCATCGGCCGTAATTGACGCGTTATTTCCGCATCCACCGTCCGAGACGCCGAGGCGAAAATTCATCTCAGCCACACTCGATTTATCCCGCGGGATCTCGAGAGGCACTCTCCGCGTATCGATTCTTCCTTTCGTTTCCTTCTCCCCCCGCGAAAGGAGGCGCGCGATCGCGGATCAAGATCATTGACTTCGCTTCCGCGAATGTAAGGCGCGATCCTTACGCCAAGACACTCCGCTACGCGATCTTCCGTCCGGATATCACGTATTATCATAGTCGTGCATCAGCGGGACATCACGATTCGCAATATCAGCCTCCCTCGTATTGGGGGACAGGGATTCTTTTCTGTTGCTCACACGGAGAGATATGATGGACGACGCCGCGAGGGGAGGATGATGCGCAAAGCTGTGTGCAATTTAGATTTATCTGTATTTCTCAGATACCTGACCCGAGATAGCGGCGTGATTATTATTGGCGTAATGGCGCAGTACTGTGTAACAGTTAACGAGGGATAGATAGTACGTAAAAACGAAAAATAATCCCTAATAATCGCTAAGTATATATAATAGCTCGTATATAAAATATTTAACAAGTTGGCGTGCAACACTTAATAGCTGATAAGGCAATATTGTGTGTTAGATAAATAAAGCCAACGTTGTCGAGCGGAGATTCTCGACTGCAATTAGTTCTCGTGTACGTAAGAAGATAATTTTCTTGAAGCGCGAATGACACGAGGTAACGTTCGTTCGTGGATTAACGTTGCGACACACCTCGTCCGCGGATCCGCATAAATAACGAAGAGGCGCGCTTCGAAACAGACGGCGAACCATAAATCATTTTTACGCGCTGCGGCTACCGGGACCCATCAGCAAAAAATTACAGAGCTCTCTCCCTTTCTCTCATTCTGTGTCTAATATCGTGTAAATTCAACTGAGCGAGTCCAATGAGAGACGATTAATTATGGCGTACAGCCATCGTGGCGATTTTTCGCAGACGCTCCGACCAACAGTAGTGTATTTCACTTACATGTCGCTGCTTCGCGATACACGAGCGATCCTTAACAATTACACGGCGAGCGCGGCTGGCGGAATCGAAAGATATAGTGCGGCATCGGCCGAGGGAAAGGAAGAATTATTTTCTACCTGGTACACACGCGCGCACGCGAATATATATGTGCGCACTCGGTGAGTTATGCTGAAACGCACGTTCAAGGCTATCCACCAAGATCACGGTCGCGTCGTCCGGTGCCGGACAATCGCCATCAGTCATCGAACGATTCTCCGGTACACGTTACACACGTATGTACGAAGAGTAATGGCGAAAAAGAACGGCGACACTGTACGCCTGCGATCCTTGCCGAACATACATCACTCGAGCAGATTCGAAAGTAACGAAGGCTATATCTTACTCGTCTCGTTTACAGATAGCCCGAGTCTGAATCTCGATGTCTGTTTTCTTACGCCGGTTATTAGTGTTACACGCTTTAGGCTTTTCATTAAAGAGTCTCTCGGTTAGCAACAATTGCAAAACGCACAGCTCTTTGATATATTACGATGTGTATCCCAATAAATAAACTGTCGGCAGTTATTTGGGAATCTCTTTAATTATTGGGGAAAAATGTGAATTATTGTATAAATTAACGCAATTTTCATGTATTCATTGTTTGCTCGAGGATTATCCAAGCGGTTGTTCGACCTGAATATCTCCTGTGATCGAACGAGTGATGGATGTCGCGACATTTTTATGCACGAACGATTTTAGACTCGACAGAAAAATTATTACACAATCCAGCAGAGTTCATTGACCTTACAAACATCGACTCTGCAGTCATAAACCGACAACCAAAAAGACCCATCGCAAGGAAAAGCCGCCTTTCGAGAATCATATAATAGACCAAAGAATGTAATAACCGAGAGCTATTCTAGAAACGCGACACTTTTTGCGACACTTGTTATTGACGCTGAGCAGACTAGCTGTCTGAGTCTCGCACCTGCTGCATTAATTAATGAACAATCAACGTCTGGATATCGTCGCGTATTACGTCAACGCTTAATAACATTTCCAGACAGGAATATAAAAGCCGTTTTCGATTATTAGCCTTGTAAGGAAATAGATAAATACGCGGAGAGAAGTGTCTTTTAAAATTTATCCTGAAAATTATGTAATCGTAGGACAACACGGCATTTCGAAGAATTTTATGAGTTTTTTGAAATTTTATTATACATTTCACTAGTAATGTATGGTAAAATTTCAAAAAGCTCTCATAAAGTTCTTGAAAATGCCATATTGTCTATCCTGAAAATCATATGATTGTGGGACAATATGGCATTTTCAAGAACTTTATGAGAGCTTTTTGAAATTTCTATCTCTTTTTCAAAGAAAAATATTCTTTGAAAAAGAGATAGAAAAGAAGACGGTAATCGAGACAAATTAAATCGGGTCTAAAATTAAATCCTAATCTGTTCAATGACGACGCATCTATTCAAAGTGATTCGCATAAAGCTGCTTCTGTACGTAACGAATTAATTTGGATCGATTGCGTGTGCACGTGGCAGACAAATAATAACGATCGGTATCAAGACAACTCGAAACAGAGGTCAGGATGACGCGATACTTTCGCGAGGTCCTTCGCCAGGTATTACCCGCTGTCTAAGCCCGGCAGAACCTTTTGTATGCGTAATTCGGCCATGCAAATTGTAACTCGATTCCGACTGTCGCTTATCAAAGGGGATTCATCGCGACCCTTTCGCAGAATGTCATTCTGGCGCGACGTCGAAGACCCACGGCCAATAATCAGCGCCGAAGGCGATCTACCTACACTGTTATTCGCTACTCCCAGCTCCCGCTTGGACGTTGAACCTTAATTGCGCGGGAAAAGATTGGCGTTTCTATCCGTTGTCAGTGAAATAACTGTCCTGAAATCACGTGAAACGGCGGACGAATCTCTCGTCGTTCCCGATCAATTTGGTACAAACTTGTCCCCTTAAATTCATATCAAATTGTGTTTTTTAACAAAATTGAAAAAGTATTAAGTATCCTCGCTTCTGCTTTTTTAAAATAAAATTAAAGACATGACTTGAAATACCTCTTAAAATTAAACAAAATTTAGAATGAATTATTTAAGCACTAGTTAACGATATAAATGTAATGAATCGCTTTGTAATATTTCTTTCAAGATAGCGCAATAAAAAATAAACTCTCTACTAAATATACTTATTAAAACTACAACAAATACAGATGTACGCGTATTCATTCGTCGTCGTGCGCTTATTAAATCGTCAAAGGGCCGGCAACGAGCCGCGTCGATACCGCTACCTTTGTTGACCCCCGTGGAGCGATGCCGCGACCTATCTCTTTGGTCGGCCGATCGCGAACAGATCGGAGGGTGTGCATACGCCGATAATTTACACGGCGATCGTCTTCCGGCAAGTAATGCCGCGGCTAATGAGCTCACGTGTCCCGATGCGCGCGTTACATAAAGGCGCGCGCGGATGCGCCCCGAGAGATACACGGATGTATACGATGCACCGGGCTTGATCTCGGAGTCACGACGCTCGTCCTCAAGACGAAGAGCAGCGTCCCCGCAAAAGGGCAACGCCGGTCGCGATGCACTACTCTTGGGAGAGGGAGCCCCCCCACGAATGCTGTTACGATCCATCGCGATCTCGACTATATCGGTCGAGATTGCAAACGTGTAACAATGATCCGAGTCATCCTGCGGATTTATCAGTGTGGTATCGCGATAACAAATCTGTAAAAAGTCTCTTTACGACGCGATAAACTCGAATGACATACGAAATGTCACGCAGCGTGAAACGTGCGAAATCAGACGCGCGCTGGATAAATGTCGCATGGAAGAGTTATCTAATTTCGAAGATGGTACAATTTAGCTCGGTAAAAAGTTAATGAAAAATTAAATTACTTGATCTTAAAACACAATTTAATTAGTTAAACTTGTCATCATATTTCTCGTGACTTTGCTTAAATTTTGCGGTGAACATTTTGTTAGAAGCTTGATGAGACGAATTACCACGCGAAGGAAAAATGCGTGAAAGATGCATTATCGAGATTCGCGGTCCGTAAAAAGATACGGAAAAGACCTCGAGGGGCTTGAAAGGTCTCACTGACTCGAACGATCCGTGGATCACCGTGTCGGGCTACTTCGGGCGAGCCTTATTACACGTTAATTTTTATTCCCGTCGTTCGTCCTCTCCCCTTTTGACTCTTCTCACATGAGACAAAGCCCCGCTAGGATAAGTATCGTTACATGTGCCAAGCCACGGGGATGGTCATAATGTAAGCATTGAAACCGACGGCGCTACGCCTGAACCGTCCATTGTATTCCGCGGCCGTGGTCGCGCAGGTTCAGGCAGCCTTGAAGCACCGAACCTCCCAGCGCGACAAGATGATGCATTGTTACAATGCGCGGGCTCATGCCTGGGCCTGGCCCCGCGGGGTCACGCAGAAAGTCACGAAGGTTAAAAGGTATCAACGTGGAAATATCTATGCACACGGTGGCTCATCGCACGATACCGCCTTTCATTTTCAACACCGAACGTTAAGAATCTTAAACCATGCTCAAGTTTGCAAGTATATATATATATGTTAGATATATTACATAAATTAATAACTAGAATAAAGTCTGTAAGAATGTGCATAATGCAATTAATAGATACCGTAAGAAGTTTAAAACTTCTGTTACGCGATTACGTGATTAGTCTCCTATTAAAAATTCTTTCTCGAATATACTTATACGTAAAAAAAATTATTTTATAAGACAGCTTTAAATCATTTTTGCAAAATTTTCTAGACTTTACAAAGAAATTTATAATGCATCTATTTTCAGGCATCTTCACAACATCTATAATAGATTGCACAACTTTTTTATATAATACTTATTGTCTGTCCGCAACCAATTTTGACTACTCAGTCGAGACAGTCTCGAGAAGAACCGACATACGTTTAAATACGTTGGTCGAGCTGAAGGGCCCGCGCCGAGATTGGCTCCGATACCCCATCAAGGACATCCTAAACTAACCCGACTGGAACCCCAAAGAACTGACCCAAGCGCGCAAAATAAAAAGAATGCCAATCGTCTGGGTGTAACATTTTTAAGGTTACCTGCGATGATATAATTCCAAAGGATCTTGGAACAGATCTTTCCTCTCTTTTCTTCTTTTGGTCTCGCGCAAAAGCATGTCTTCCTAGAATGACCTACGTGTTACATAACGATGACGCGAACTTTAATTCTTTGGTATAATTAAGTATCATTTCCCAATAATTCTAGTTCGGCATTCTTTCTACCGTAAACCAACATTAGTTGAAAAGATTGTTTAAAAATTACGACTGCTCAGGCTACGTTATCATCTTTCAAAGAGAAATATTTCAACGTTTTAATATCCAACAGGGAGAAAGTTTTTCGCGACCAAACCTGGCAAACGATTTATTATCCATATCTCTTAAGGACCAAACCAGTAAAGTCAACCTAGTGGATTATTTAGTACCTACTGTATTATTTTGCATCACCAAAATAATGTTGTACTCCGTGCGATTAAAGAATAAATCATGACGCTGCTGACAATGATGAATTAAGTTATACAGTATACATGTCTCAAGCTAGCTTCTTTTAATTATGGATTCTTTGATCCATTTTTATATAACATTATTGATTTTTGTTCAAATTAACTATATTCGAGACACACATCGTTCTTCGTACTTTAAAATTTCGCAGATGTAGTTCTTCAACCAGCATTGAACTCGCCGGCGGCAGAACCAGATCCAGCCACGATATACGCGAATATCGATTCGCCCCCGCCGAAGCCGGCGCAATAATGGATATCGATGATGTCGAAGGAGATCAGTATGTCCGCACGCATTCCGGCAGCCAGTTATAAATCACTGATCCGTATCTCGGTAGAGAGAGGTCCCCTTAACCAAATGAATGCTACTGTCGATTTGAATTACTACCCTCGGCCGACCGAGAGCCATCGCCAACGATGCTCCAAACGGTTCAAAGTTCTATGTAAACTACCGCCCACGTTTACATTCTCCTCGCCGGCCACCGGTGCTTCTTCGGTTGCGATAGCGGTGACCAAACAGATCCTATGTCTTCCTCGAGTGGTCTTAGAAGGCGAGGCAGTCTCCGCGCGGCAAGATAACGAGATACCGGTATTAGAATTCAGAGTGGAATCGAGTACGGCTCGAAATATCGAGGTGGGAAGGAAAAAAAGAAACGCCTCTTCGTTTTTAGTACTTAGGGACTCTAGGGACGTAAAGCTAACAGCACTTTCACACGGGACGAGCGATCGTCTATGCTATTCAATGATTCCAAAATTGAGCTGTGGGAAAATCAGAAGTGGTCTGGAGGTTCGTTGACCGTTTTATGATAATGCGCTGTAATAATTTATGTATGATATGTGCGTGTTAATTGATACGCGACAACGGCAAATAAATGGAACTCGTTTCTAAATTTCGGCTCCGTGAGATAGAGGATATTTAATATTAAAATGAGGTGCCTGACAACTTCTCCGACGATAAGTTTCACGATTCAAAGTTCATCTCCTACCGGCAAAAACGATTTAGGGAATGCTCTCACGCGTGTATATCATTTTAATATTTTACATTTGTACAATATATTTTATATCTAACTCTTTATCATTATATTTCTCAGGGTATGATCGTGAACGCAAAGTTTATGTATGATTCATCTTCATAATTAAAGATTTTGTGACTTCTAAATATGAAATCTTCAATCATGAGCAACTCGCTTTGTAATCGACAAGCGATCGTTATTATTTTATATCAATATTGTAAATTAGCTAAAGACAATCGTTTATATTTTTAACGATGCTAAGGGAAATATTTAGTTTCGCGAGCGTTGTCCTCGATCCACGTTCTCGGACTTGACTCGTGCAAGGAAAATATCGCGTTATCCATACGCACATGTACGCCGTTGCATATATGCAACGATGGAGTATCCGAATAAAGCGTTCGACACACTTACAAATGAGCCGAAGCGAGAGGCGCGAGGGATTATTTTGAAGGCAATAAATATCGGAGATAAATAATCGTTGTCACGGCAAACTACAAAAATTCGCGCGAGCACCAGGGGTGAAGATGAATATTAGTCACCGTGACGGAGACGCGCGGAGTTAAATGCCTGCGATTATCGTCATTACCCGCCGAGATAATTACACGTATACGAATAAATGTATACAGATTCGAGTTACACACGTTCGCCCGAAGATTACATATATTTCACTGCAACTACTTGCGAATAACGTGCATTACATCTCCTGATTATTCATTGCATCGACAAGTGCAATTTGTCTTATTCGGCCCACACGTGTGATCTTTGAGTAAAAAAAAACAATGTATTCTACTTACGAAATAAAAGGTCTGAAATAAATTGGCGGCTCTATATATCATTAATTTCAGAGTGCTATTATTTCCATTTTCCCTCGTCTCGCACACCAAGGCGATGCTCGCGAATAGTATTAGTTATACCATTATCAGCCTAGACGGAAGCCGCGGGTCTGCCGCATTAGTAATAATATAAAGGGCTCCGCGGAGAGAGTCCTGAATAAACAATTGCCACGGCGCGGTATCTCGCATCGAAAGATCGGCCGCAAATATTCCCGTGTATCGCTCACGACGCCTTCTCGCACAGTCGGTGAGAGCAAGTGCAGTTTCCAGGGTGAATGCACGGCAGCGTCCGTTGCGCAACCGTGCCGATATATTAAATCGATCGGCATATATTGATAGCCCTTGCTTTACACGCGAGCGCATAGGCCCAGCATTGTTGGTATTCCAGGCGAGAGAACACACTCGCGCCTCCGGCGCACCGCCTAGGAATGCCGCACGCGGAGGAACAAGACGGAGTCCTCTCGGCGAGCCACGACCTTGCGTACGCTTCGTCGATACCGATATTTCTACGCGAAAAAGTAGCCGAGGGTGCCAATCGAATTTACGCTCTTTGCTTAGTCGACTTTACGACGCTCGCTAACCAGGCGCGGGCGTTCCCGAGAAATATCGTTGACGGCGGACAAGGTTTCTTTGTGCCCAGGGAACATCGAACTCTTGCGCGAGGTGTGATCGCAGAAACTGCGATCGAAAATTGACTAAATAAAATTGAGAATTTTCGAAGCCCGATAAGCAAAACTTGGCGACTACGGATGTTACAAGTGAAATTAAAGCTACAGCTCGCAACGTATTAACGATACGTAGATTATTCCCAAGGAAGAAATTTCTCCCGATCGTGTTCTGCCTACGCCTCGGCGGTGTAGCATTGTGCAGCACATCGTGCGATATTAACCGTGATATGTACGGGGAACGACAAAGGAACCACGACAGTGCAGCGCAAATGGTGCATCGCAGACAGTATGAGACGAATGAATGATTCAGAGTCGGGCGATTCCAGACAGCCCGCGATGTCACTGCTTAATGCAAAAACGCGTAGTTGCATAAATAATGTCGCCGTAGTCTCCGTTGACGTTCTCATTTTTTTTTCCATGCGCAAGACTTAAAACGATACTGGTAATGGCACTTTATCATACTGCTTGCATAACGCGTTCTGATAAAAAAAATGTATATAGAATAAAATGAAGTCCTTGATGCACGCAACCTCGTTACTTTTAAAATTGCAGGTATAACCCAAAAAAAATGCGTAAAGCGTACGAGTCATTCTAATATTTAAAATGCATCAGAGGATTGAAGCTAAGTGTGAATCAACAATTATAAGATGCTGATACACGTCGGTCGTCAAAGCAAATCTAAAGATACAATATTTTCATCAAAAGACGTAATTTCGGATTATAAAGAACAAAGCTTGTTTGGAACTCTGATTTTGAAACCCTATCCTCTCCTGTGAATCTTTATACGAGAACAACGCGATTAAACTTGAAGCGAACGTCATTCGAAAATCGAGAAACGAGTGCAGCGTGCGGCTCGCGGCTCATCGCGACACCGAGAACCGGTGTTGTCGGGAAACGGTCGACAGCAATAAACTTTCGGCACCGGGAAATCATGGGTTTCAGGACGCGGAGGTAGCTGAGACGTCGAGAAAAGCGCCGGTTCTCTCGCTCGCTTGATGTTACCAGCAGTTCCGCCTGGAATCGCAAGACGGTGCGAAATGAAAGGGAATGAAAGAGGAGACCTGCGGGAGAGTGAATAAGACGCGGGGAGCACTGAGAGAAGAAATACTAGTGCCCGCGAGTACACACGCTGTTCTCCTCGTGCCTGCAGGAGCGGATCGTGACTTCTCGAGACTCGAATCTAATCGCTTTTAAAGATTAACAGCGGAAATACAAAAGCTGGTAGAACAAAATTATATATTAATATTTTCAGAAAGGACATCTCAACCTTTTCTCTTCTATCGAAAACTTCTTTACATTAGTCGCGTCTTTAAAGATCAACCCTGGCAACTGGATTTGTAACAAGCTGTTTCAATTCGTTTCAAATCGTTTTAAGTCATTTTTATAGAACTTTTTTAGTCTTCTGTCTCTTCCTATTCAGAAAAATTTATGATTTTCCTATCTCTTCCTGTCCAGAAAGATTTTTTAATTTCCTAAACTTATTAAAATGAGCAGATCCGCCTCTGTGTTTCATTCACTCTCTCTGGCACGCACAATGTATCCACGTAATATAAAGAGTCTGCCTCTCTCGCCACGGTTATAGCACTCGAGGAACGTCGCCGAGGAATCATAGACGGACGTGCAGCGACTGCACTCGCTTCGTGAGAGAACGCCGGAGATTATACAAGCCATCCCGACTCCGTTTGCTCGCAACGGCCGCTTCTAGGCGGCCTCTAAGACCAAGCGGAATCTTAGCGTGATCAGAATCTGCGGTTAGCGAAGACATATCGCCTCATCTTCGCCTGATCTCGAGGGACCTTCGCACATGTAATCGTATACTCAAATTGGTTGCGTAACTTCTTCACGATCTGTAACGATACCCGCTCTACGTGCGTGCGGTGAGGGATAAATAACATAAAGAAAATACATCGTGAATACCGGGCTACGGAGTACAAGGTATTACAGATATCAGTGTAATCGATCGCAATCAAAACCGATCGTTACCAAAAATCATAACGTTTCTCTAGTACTTGGCTAGAAAATTGAACCAGATCTTCGCGCGATCGCGATCATAGCTGTGCGCTTCGTGTTGAGAAGGTATTGTTTTACAACGTCAGTGTTTTCTGACCATACACCTGGCACCTTTAATAATACTGAAAATTTATTGCGAAAAATATTATCTCAGCCAGGGTTTGAACCTGGACCTCCCTACACTTCAATGGGCGTCTCACCAATTCGACCACTGAGGCGTATGCATTATTTTAATATACTCTTAGAATGTGAATTGCGTGCCATAAGTATAATTTATATTCAAGTGATTGCGATATTTTACGGTTCTTTAGAAAACTATATCTGCATTGTTTCGCTAAACAATGATCCATAGTACCGTCGAAGTCTGCGCCTTCGATCCGACTACATAAAGCACGCATTCGTGCACACGCAACGACGCCTGCGATACCACAAATTGCTCGTCGATCTTATCGAAGCAGAACGAGAGGAATTCACCGTCGGACGTCCGTTTTATCGATCTTGCCGAAGGAGAGTGACGCTCTCGGAGGGAACGAAAGCGCAGCGTGCAATGAGAATCCTTTCAAGGGAAGGACACGCCTCGAGTTTCGTCTCGTCGTCGTGAAGACCTTCAAGTACGCGCGCGATTATCCTCGCACGGATAATCGATTGTACCGTTTTATCGCGGGCGCGCTGTGCTCCAAACAATGAAACGAGAACCATTCAAGAGTAGTCTCCTTCGCGACCGCCTCAGGAACGGTTCCTTTGAAATTGCTTCTTGCGAGACGAGGCGCGAGAAACAGAATTAGACGTTCTTTTGATACGGATTTCTTTCATGTTGAATGCCATAACAGGGAGAGTCTGCATGTGGCTAGAAATTCTAGCAACTAGAAAATGATCAAAATCTTTGCAATTGAGACATGAAGGTTTCTACGGGGATAATTTTTACAAATTGTCTTTCACATTAGTTTGACAATTTCTTTTATCCAACGCGATCATGTGTGCATGTACCAAATGTATAATTATTAATTTTTTGCCAGAATCAAGAAAAACTCGGCAAATTATTTCAACAATTTCTTTCCAACTTCGCACAAAAATGTAATGCACGCATAAAATACAGATAACGAAACTAAAGAAATTTCTTTTCTCATTAAAAAATATCCATTCTAGACGAAGATATATAGAAACCTTGAAGAAACCTGTTGCCACGAAACCATCGATTTCCTCCAGGTATTTGTTTCGCGACGCAAAAAACGCCCAACCATGCAGAACGAAACGATCGGGTGATCGACTTCATTCACTATTTTCGTCTCTCTTTCTCCCTCTTGATTATCGCGGTTGAAAATGATAGCACGAATCGCGTTTACTGTGGTCGCGCGATCTGTCTCTAGCCGATCGGCATTCTCTCAGCTCGGTTAAAGACCCGAACAACTTAAGACCTAGCCTAACGCAGGGTGCCATAGAACCCTTCCTACCTTACGTGCCGGCACGATGACTCGATATACGTGTGCGTCGACACACGTGTGTACGCGCGTACGCGCACCGTGTAGCGACAGACGCTGAAGAAAGAGCACGAACGGCCATTTTATTATATAACTCGCACGCGAGAGAAGCCTTCCTCTTCTAGAGGCAAGAAAAAGACTGAGACAATGCCGCCTTGCGGCTTCGATCGTATAAGGATCGTCTCTAGAATGCAACGACCCTTCGTCCGGAGGCTTAGTCTCGAGTTACGAGTAATGACGAAAGTTACGCTCTTCCGCTCGACGGGACAAGGTGCCGCTCCTTTCTTTCTTTGTTACCGTCTCAATAGTTATATAATAGTGATAGCTATATAATAGCGATAAGACTGGAATCAAAAATCAATTTTATTATATTTTTTATTTACGATTATTCGTCCAATTCAATGAATTTTTAAGCTCATCCGCAAAGTTTACTTTGTCTCTCTAAGGCTGGTTTTATAGTACATTGATGGTATAGTAGCGTCGCAAATCATAGATTCGACCGGTCAGCGTTGAATTGGAGTCTACGACCCTTGCGACACTACGATACGACCAATGTAGAACCGGCCTAATACAATTTATCGAGTAAAAAAATATGAGACACGGAACTTCGGTAACTCCGCATCGAGATTGAGAAACCGAGCTTTTTCTCGGGTGCTGGCTCAAGGGAGGATTTACGCTCCGAAACGAGGGGAGACGATTCACAATACACGGGATTCCCCGCGTGGATCGGGAAAAGAATTTGTGAACACGATCCCGGGAGTCCGATGTTTCTTCTCGAGAGGAAGTGGAAGGCTCTCGCAAAGGGGCTAAGGATATGAAGATTCGTGGTAATCGAATAGATTGCCCAAAGGCTGCTGGCCATTCGTACCTCCCGGCATTCGGCCGGGACTGCACTGTCGGCCATTTTTACCTTTTGGGCAGGCCATTTATTCCACGGACTCGCGAAGGGACTTGCGACCACCTCGCCCTCGCATTCCGTGCGGGGCGGAGAACAATGAGCACAAACAGAAAAATTCTGAAATTCTGTAATTAGGATAACTTCCGAGCTATCACTGGATTAAAGAAATAGTATC
Source organism: Vollenhovia emeryi (assembly GCF_000949405.1). NCBI lineage: Eukaryota > Metazoa > Arthropoda > Insecta > Hymenoptera > Formicidae > Vollenhovia > Vollenhovia emeryi. The sequence goes on along the minus strand of NW_011967238.1, from coordinate 634,582 downwards.
TCAAGGAAGATTGATCATAAACTTATACAAATAGACTGCGTCCCGTGAGAAGAATTGAAGACTACATGAAAGTGAGAGAGCAACATAGCCCGACTGAATGTGTCTTTGTCTAATATGTGTCGTCTTCTCCTCTTAACAAAAAGCGAAAGAGAAGCATCACTCACGCAATATCTCTATCCTTCGGTATAGTCTTCAGCGCGCCCATAAGGACGCGCGGTCTATCTATA